>NC_050576.1:434255893-434558393 GCF_011100635.1 Trichosurus vulpecula | reverse complement strand
CAATATAAAACTAAGTAATTTGGGGAAAATCCAGACAAAAGCAATGAAGGTTCCAGAAAAGAAATATCCCTTCTATTTCTGAGCAGAGAGAAGGGGGACTCAGAACTGCACTCAATACTGTTTGACAACCAGAGCAGAGTTAAATATTGGGGAACTGAAAGTTCTTTACAACCTGGCCACTTCTTCATTTTCAAGACTTCTTATACTTGACTGCTCCATCTCCTCTGTCATCCACCAACACTGACAATAATTTAAACCTGGAACTCCATCATCTCCCATTTCCACCCCTTTGCACAATCTGTGCCCCATGTCTTGCTTTCCTCTCAACTTTGCCTTTTCTACTTTCTGGATCTTTTCAAGACTCAGGTCAAATCCCATCATTTACCATTGGCCTTCCCTGATGTTTTCACCAAACCCTATACATGCCTGCCCAGTACCTTCCCTTCTATAATTACCTTCCATTTATTTTGCATACAGGGCAGATAGGCTGACACAATGGATAAAAGACTGGGCCTGGAGTCAGGAAGACCTGAGTTCAAATCCTGCCTCAGATGCTTATTAGCTATGTGACTCTGTGCAAGTCACTAAACTCTGATTGCCTCAGTTTCCTCATTTGTAAAATAAGCTGGAGAAGGAAATGGCAAACTACTCCAGTATCTTTGCCAAGAAAACCCTAATAGGGTCACAAATAGACACAATTGAACAACAACAGATTGCTCACATCTCATGTATATATATATATATATATATATATATATATATATATATATATATATACACACTTGTACATAGATGCGCATATATATATGAATCTATGTATATAGGTGTATATATTTACATGTTATTTCCCTCATTATACATTAATTTGAGGACAAGGACCATATCTATCCACCCCCCAACTTTCTTTGAATCCTTGGCACTTTGCAAAGTGCCTGGCACATAACAAATGCTTAATTTAATTCATTAATCGTTTATTAAGCATCTACTATGTTGCAGGCACTGTGCTAGGTATGGGGAGAAAGCAGGAGACAAAAGAAGTCCCTGACCTCAAGGAGCTTACAATCTAATGGAGGAGATAACATGCCAAATAATGTTTATTGACTGACGGAGTACACTAGGGTTATAACTTGTCTTGTTCTCTATACGGTGTCAGCCTAAAACAGAATTATCTTTATGGGCTAATATAACAAACTGATGACTCAGAGCAATCTCGTAGTTCACAGAAGTTCCTAGATCATTTCCATATGCACTGCTGTTTGGCCACACCTTCCTAATTGATGCTTGTGCAGTTTTTAATCCTAATTTAAAACTATATTTATCCAAACTCAATTTCATCTTTGTTTCAGCTCACATGCTCGCCTCTTAAGATCACTTTAGATCCTGTTTCTGTGGGAAGGGAGGGAGAGAATAATCATTTATAACATCCCTACTATGTGCCAGGCGCTGTGCTAAGTACTTTACAAATATTCTCTTATGTGATCCTGACAACAGTCCTTTGAGGCAGGTGCTATTACTATCCCCATTTTGCATTGGATAAAGTTGAGGCAAACTGAGGTTAACTGAATTGTCCAATCACCATTTGGTTGCCTTTATCTTCCATTATGAGAGCTACCCAACGCAACCCTTTGTTATTCATAATTCGAAAATTATGTCACCTAAGCCTTTACCTCAGTCATTACTAATGATACCAGATGGCATAGGATCACAAGCAGTAGGCTCCATCTCCAAATCAATTATAGACCACTCTCTGGGTTGCTATGGAAAGGCGACAGAGTGAGAAGAGCAATTGGGAAGTAGAAGGATGGGGTTTGGGGGAGTGGGACAGATCTTAGGGAGAGCATGTTGGACCTCTCTCCATTCCCAGATTCTTCCCTACCTTCTTCTCCCTTTATTACATGAATTCAACTGAATATCTGGGTATTCATACCTTGGAGATGTGGAAACAATATGGACATAGCTACTTAAAATGCAACTGCATGCAGCCCAAGCAGAGGGTTCTAGTGTGATGGTAGAATCATTACCCAAGTCTGCTTCCTCATAGTCTCTGAAAGGACCACATTTAACTATTCACCTTCAGCTCTGAAGAATTCATGGAATTCCCAGATTAAGGAAAGAAGCACAAATCTCTGGAGAGTCATTATTTTTTGTACATAGTCTGATGTACAGAACCTGCCAGATGGAGATTAATAGTCAAAGACAACCACTCCATTAAGAGACTAATTACCTTATATGACAAGATAGTGTCATGAAAAGCATCCTGTCCTGTGCCTCAGGGTGGGGTTCATATTGGAGGGGTGCTGTGGCAGTCAGGAATGAGGGGCCAGGAAGCCCTGAGGCTCTGTGGAAATTATGGCTTCTCCACCCAATCCAGTAAGACAGCTAGAGGTCATTTTTCTTTTCCTCCTTGGGGGATGGGGTGGGGTCGTGCATGGGGCAACTGTGAGCAGAGTCCTGGTAATAGTCTGAGAAAAAAAAAAACATTCAAATATTGCTTCAAAATTTGCAAAGCGATTTACATACATTTTATAATGGATGTTCCTCTCAGTTGGATTATACGTGAGGGTAATATTTGAATCATATCCCCATTCTGCGTTCTCCACCTTCAGACCAGGCAGGGCCCATGAATCAAATACGTGAATGCTTAATTAGGAAGGAATGTCAAAAGAGACTGAGGTGAAGTGAAACATTAAAATCAATCTCAGTGCATTCTTAGCTCATGTACTCAGCACCTTACAGACTCATAGACCAATGAGGGGAGAGAGGAATCTCTCAGAACATTATACTTGTTTTAATGCAGTCGAGAATAACATCAGCTATTTTGCTGGTCATATTCACAATGACCTTGCAGGCAATCAGAACCCCCAGGTCCCCGCCCCCAAAGAAACTAATGATTCTTCTGACTTCTTTCATTCTGTACTTTATACATTGGTTAAAAAAAAAAAACATAAAGTGTTAAACTTTACCTTTGTATCTATTGAATTGTTTTTCATTAGACTTTTCCCCAAAATCCAGGCAGTCAAGATATTTTGGGGATCCCCTTAACTATCACTCCCAACTTTGTGACATTAGCAAATCTGACAAGCATGCAATCTTTCCATGCATATTTGATCAGCATGTGTAATAGCTCAGAGCCAAGGACCCATCGCAGAGGCATAGTTTTAGGAATATACCTGTCTTTTCACCTTTACTCATTTGGATCTATGCTGCTTCTACATATATTGCAATTTCCTGAAAGGTGCGTGTGTGTGTGTGTGTGTGTGTGTGTATGCATGCATGTGTGTGCACATGTGCATGCTATGTGTGTGTGTGTGTGTACATGTCTTCCTCTACTATGCCTAGCCCAGTGCATGATTCAGAGTAGGAGATTAATATTTTTTTTAATTCAATAATCAATTCATTTGCCTGGTCGGCCCCATCTAGCACATCTACATACGATCTTATTAGATATGATTGGTAAGATGGAAACCTTCCAGAAGAGGTCTCCCTCAATGACGGCAGCCTTTGAGCTTCTGGCATGTCAGGACCATGTGGAGGACATGGGGAAGTTTGGACTTCAGAAAGAAGACTTGGGGGACTTGCTATCTGGCTTTATTGTTAGAAGGGCTGTGGGGTTGAAGAGGAAATAGGATTGCTCAATTACTTCCCAAAGGGTTGAAAAATGTGGAAGGTCCAAAAAGGCCACATTTAGATTTGACAAAAAAGATTTTTTTTTTTTTCCTAAGAGTCCAAATTGTCTCAAAGGGGAATTGGCTGCCTCTGGAGGCAGCAAGTGCCTGCTGACTCAAAGTATTTCATCAGATCTTGGAGGATTGCTTGTGGAACAGAATGCAAAGAAAATTAATTTTTCAAGGTAGCTTAAAAATTGACTTCTGAATTTCCTTCCAGCTCAGACATCCTGGGATTTTGTGACCCAACCTCATGACATGGGCCCCACTACCATTAAGATCTTACACACCTAGGGAACCTGTACCAGTATCTTCAAGCATTCTGATTTTTAAAATCTTCAACACTTTGCACCAAACATTTTTCTTTTATTATAGCCTTTCCTCCAAGCTCCATTCTCTTCCCATCTTCATAGAGCAGGGCTTCTTAACCTGCCCTATCTGCGAATAAATTATAGTGAGACCATGAACTTGCATGGTGAAAAAAAAAATGATTTATTTTCACTAACTGCTGGATGAAAATTAGCATTTTATTCATTTATGAATTTAAAAATAAATTTATTGTGTGAAGAGGTCCCTGGGCATCACCAAACTGGCATAGGAATCTATGACATAAAAAAGATGAAGAATCCACATCTTAAATGATCTTTCACAAGCATATGCAAGTCTGCTAACAGCAAACTGCTTAGACTCCTTCTGTCTTCCAGTATCCCCTCCCTAATGCCTGGGACAGTTGGGAAAAGAAGAGAATCCCGCTGGGTTGGAGTTTATATGTGATTGCCCACAATATTCAGCTAACTAGTTTGCATATCTCAACTCACTGAAGGCTTAATCAGTTCCTCCTCAATCTTTCATGTGTTTTAAATGAAAATCTGGAAATTCCATTTATTTCAGTGACTCAGAGTGGCAGAGAATCAGAACCCATTACTGCTTTCTCTACAGCAGGGATTCTTAAACATTGTGTGTATGTGTCTGTGTGTTTGTGTGTATGTGTGTGCGTGTGTGTGTGTGTGTGTGTGTGTCTGTCTGTCTGTCTGGGTACTGAATTCTTTCAGTAGTCTGGTATTACCAAAGAACTATCTTGTAGAATGTTTGTTCAAATGAAGGAAATGCTAAATATCAGTTGAAGATTAGTGAAAATAAAGCCGTATTTTTCCCAACCAAATTCCAAGGGCCTTGATAAATCTCTCCATGAACTTCTTGGGGATCTCTGAGCCCCACATTAAGAGCACCTGACCTGGAAGAATAGTTCTCAAGGGGATATTTCTGAGAGAGAAGGCAAAGTCAGGGTTCTTTGTCAATTATAGAGATAGAGAAAAAAGTGTTCTAGCTGAGCATCGAGAGAGAGAGAGAGAGAGAGAGAGAGAGAGAGAGAGAGAGAGAGAGAGATTTTTTTTGATGAGGCCACCTAGTCTAACCAGTCCTAACTCCAAACCACACCGTAGGAGAGGAGCTAAGATGGCAGAATAGCAGGGAGAAGTGAGTTTGCCCCCACATCTCTATCACAAAGATCTAGGAAGTGCACCAGACTGAATCAGACTATGAAATATATTTTTTAAAAAGTCACTATGAGTCAGTTTTTTCCAAACCAAATCAGCATGGAGAAACAGAAAGGGAGGTCTGTAATATTAAGAGAGAACAAGAAATATTAAAACAAAGTCAAAAGACTGAGAAAATGAAAAAAAATTGCTTAACAAACAAAAAAAACTGGTCTGGAAAATCCATCAAGGAGACATGATTTTAACATTATTGTCCTAACTAAAAGCAATAACCGAAAAGAGTCTGGGCATCTTATTTCAAGGAATCAAAAAGAAAGCCTACACTTAGAAGCATATGACAACAGAAAAAAATAGAAAGAATCCTAAAAGAAATACCAAAATGAAAACTCCCAGAAACATTACAGGACAAATCCAGAGCTTTCAAGAAAATACAAGTAATATTATAAGCAACCAGAGAGAAAAATATTCAAATTTTGAGGAGCCACAGTCAGAATTATAGAAGATTTGCCATCTATCACTATAAAGAAATTGAGAGTTTAGAATATGATATTCCTGAAACCAAGAACAGTTTAATCAGAAAATCTGAGTATAAAACTAAAGCGTTGAAGTGGACCTTTAACAAAATAGTGAACTTCCAAGCATTCCTGATTTAAAGATCAGTGATACACTGGAATTTTGGAATACAAACGCAAAAACCAAAAGAAAGATATAAAGATGAACATGAGTAAGCAGTCAGAAAGGACAGAAGAATTAAATGTTTACATATTAATTTGAGGAAATGATAGATATGTCATTTTAGAACTCATATTCAGTGGTAATAGAGATTCTAATAATACAGAGGCCTGAGAATGGTTGATTATGCTTTGGTAATCTTAAAAGAATAATGGGAGAGAGGGGAAAAGGAATGCACTAGTGAGGGGGAAGGAACAAAAACAGTTGGGAAAATCAATTGCCCTAACTAGGATGCACAAAGAAGAAGAAGTAGGGGGAGTGTGTGACACACAGATACCCCTTTCACCTAAATTGGTCAAAGGATGGAAGAATACACATGCATAGTTCAATACAAAAATACATTTCAATCAATAAAGAAATTAGGAAGAAGAGGGAGAGGGTAGGAAAAAGAGGCAGTATCATTTAAGGGAGTGATTGGTTATTCTTGAGCAAGTAAGGGAGGTAGAATAAAAAGAAATGTTCAATAGAAAAAAAGTATAAAACTTATGATTGCGTTTTGGTGCGAGAAAGAGGAGAAGAAGCAGATTGCACCAAACCTAGAGCATTACTTCTGAGCATACTCCTCTCTCCACACCCTGTTCTTCTTTACAAAGAGGGAGAAGGGAACAAATGGAAGGAACGTTAAATGGGAACATGATGAAAAGAAATACACAAATAATGATTGTAACTGTGAATGGAAATGGAATGAAATCATCCATAAAATGGGAAGAGATAAGCCAAATAGATTGGAAAGCAGCATCTAACAATATGTTAATTACAGGAAACACACTTGAAAGGAGATTCACAGAGTTAAAATGAGGGTATGGAGTGAACTCTTTCATATTTCATCTAAAGTAGAGTTTTAATAGCTCTGATGGATTCAATGACCAATCACAACTCTAGAGACATGGTAGTAAAGCATATTACCTGCTTCCTGACAGAGAGGTGATGAACTGAGGATAAAGGGTTAGAAATAAAATTTTGGACATAGCCAATGGGAGCATTAGCTTTGTTTGACTCTACATGTGTCTCTGTCAAAGAAAAAAAGAGAAGGAGGAGTAGAAGGAGGAGGAGGAGCAAGGAGAGATGGAGGAGGAAAAGGAAGAGGAGGAGGAGGAGGAGGAGGAGGAGGACGAAGGGGAGGAGGAGGAGGAGGAGGAAGAGGAGGAGGAGGAAGAGGAGGAGATTAAAGTTTGTTAATTGACAAAACATAATGCAATAGTTATATTTCTATAAAGACCACATCATAGGACAGAACTGGAAAGGACCTTAGAAATGGTGATATCCAAGCCCCTCATTTTATAAAGGAGGAAAACGAGGTTTAATAGTGAGAAATTATAACCGCAAGTTGCCCAGGTGACAGAGCCAGGATACCAATTCAGGTGATCAGATTCAAAATCCATCACTCTTTCTTCCAAAGCTGCATAGTCCCAAATCGGTAATTGAAGCAGCTCCCTCCCCTTGAGCCTCCAGAGAGTCCCTTCATTATACAACACCATTGCCTTTTTATTCAGCACCATAAGTAAGGTGGTAAGACCCTCTCCTGGGAAGTCAAAGAGAAACTTTAACCTGTCATCATCATCATTTTCTTGTCCTTGTTAATTTCCAGAGAATCAAAGTGTGTTCGATCTGGGAGAGATGGTTAATAGAGGATCTTAAACCACGTAGGAGCTCAGAGCACATCTGTCCCAACTCCCTGATTGAATAGATGAAAGAACAGGCCCTTGGAAAAAAGACAATTGCTAAAGGCACACAGCAAGTTTGTGGCTGAGCTTAGCCTGGAATCCATGATTCCTGACTCTCAGGCCCAAGCTTCACCTACCATCCCCTACTGCCTACTGGGCAATGCTGCTCAAATAGTTTCCAACTAGAAGAAACCAGAGCCATAGTGGACAACCCAGAAGAGTTTATAAAATGTAAATTAAGAAGGCATAGAGAACCCCTCTAAGTACTCCGAATGGCATTTTTATTATGGTTGTTATTAATGAATGTTAGCAATGATCATAGGGAGGATTCAAATCTTAATAAGATATTGTCCCTTCTCTTCTTGAGCTTTCTCTCCATTTGGGGAGATCACACACACACTATAAACAAACAGCTCTAACATCAAATAGTAGGAACCAATCTTAAATTGACACTATATATGATACTACAGCACCAGCAGTAACCTTGGGTAAGGCAAAAGGATTGACAAATTTTGACTGTAGGAAACTAAAGGCAGAATTCCCGTGTGGAGTAATTTGCTGAAGCAATTAATTCATTTACATAAACAAAACAATAGGAGCTAACACTAACAATGGAAAACAATAGAGTTTTGTTCGAGCTCAGCCTCCCACTTGGCCTGTTTTCCTCCTTGCCTCCCAACAGGCTGGCACTACATGTAAAGGAAAGCCTACACAACAATGTGGGCTGCCAGAGAATGAGACAGAGGCTAATACCAAGAAATTTCCTTCTTTTCCTGAGCATTAGTCTTCCTGTTAGAAAACTCCAAAGAGTATGGGGAGATGCTTAAGGCAAGTATTTCCATAAATGATCCCAGAATTCTCCTGGGCAAGCAAGACCTTCGTATAATGACTTTGAGTATATGGAACATATTCTAAGAAGACTTGAGTAGTAATCCTTTCTCCACAACTTACTAGATGTCTGTGATGATGGACAGATTTTTTTTTTGACTGCTCTGGGGCTCAGTTTCTTTATCTGTAAAATGGAAATAGTGCTGTCTGTATTACCTGACCTATAAGGCTACTGTAAGGAATAGATGATAATAGTAAATAAAATGCTTTTTAAAATTTTTAAATGGGATGAAAATAACAGTGGCAATGTTGTTGATGGTTTCATATACTCCTCTTTTTTCCATCGTTAAATGTCAAATGGAAGCTAGGTGGTACAGAGGATAAGAATAATTGGGTTGGAGTCAGAAGAGTGTAGTTCAAATTCAGATTCAGATAATTACTAACTGTGTGACCCTGAGCAAGTCACTTAATATCTTTCTGCCTCAGTTTCCACATTTGCATAATGGAGATGATACCTCCCAAAATTATGGTGAGGATCAAATGAAATACCCCCCACACAGTGCTATGCCAGATATTATTATCACCATCCTTGCAGAAGACATCAGCTTTGTGGATGACAAAGTGTACGGATGCAGGATTTTTTTCTAGATTTTAGTCATTTTGGTCTTCTACAGAGCATCGAGTGCCACCTTTGTTTGGAAGGCTTCAGTTTAATATTGCCCTACAAGGTGACTGCAGACCAGCAAGAGAGATAAGGACAAGAGGCTTGAAGTTATTATTGTCCGCAAACTGGAGACCTGGCCAAAGAGACAGCCAAATAGCCTAACATCACAGATGTCATGGTACAATCAAATGTACCAACTAAAATGGATGTCTTGACATTTATCAATAAAAGGTGAACTAAGTATTGGAAAACTTACCATAGATTTATTTACCAGTCCCTGCTCCCCCTGCCACCCCTAACTGACAATAACAATAGGCATTCATTACAGGCAAAAACTATAGCCACATGACCACAAATTTCAGTGGCTCCCTACAACTGCTAGATAAATGCAACTGGCATTTAAGGTCCTCTTTAATGTAGCGCACACTTATTTTCAAAACCTTATTTCACATTTTTGCTGTTCCCACAATCAAAACTTCAGCCAAGACTCCTTTGCTGCTGTTGAAACTCAAAGGATTTTCTCCCATCTCCATGAATTTGTGAAAGCCCTCTCTCATGCTTGGAAGGAAGTCTTTCCATATTTATGTGAATCCTCTCCTTCCTTCAAGTCTCAATTCTGTGTGTCTTCCTCTGTGAAGTCTTTTCTCAATTATCCTTGGCTGAAAGTCTTGTCTGCATCACCTGTCCATGGGGTACTTTGCCTCAGTCTCTCATTTCTCCCCTTGCTTATATCATGAGCAAGCCCGTGTTTTATACTCTGCCCCATTCCCATGCAGAACACAGACTCCTCCCAGCCAGATAACATTCTGGCTTTACCTCCCAGATACCTAGCATCTAAATGCTGCTAAATATATGTTTGACTGACTCGAATGTGTCCAGCTGTGTGCAAGAACCTGGAAACTGTTTAAAATGCAGAATGATTAGGGAGGGATTGCCTGTTGTCAGAGTTGGTGACACTTGCTCCTATGTGACCCTGGGTAAATCTTTTACTCTTTCAGAGCCTCAGTTTCCAAAAGGCTTAAATGAGGAAGTCTGTATAAAGTGAACTACAAATACTAAACCCCTGAAGAAGTGTTTATCATTACTGTTGTTGTTGTTAATCAACAGAAGCATTTATGAAGCACTGAACAGGCACTGTGCCAAGTACTGAGGATGCAAAGAAAGACAAAAAGGTAACTCTTGCTCTCCAGGAGCTCAGCCTCATGAGGGAAATAATATGAAAATTACTATGTATAAACAAGATATAAAGGATAAATGGGAATTAAGCAAGGAAAAGAAGACATCAGCATTAAAAAGGATCAGAAAAAGCTTCTCTTTAAAAATGGGGGGGGCGGAGCCAAGATGGCAGAGTAAAGGCAAGGACTCTCCTGAGCTCTACCAAAAACCCCTCCAAATATCTTTATATAATGACTCTAAACAGATTCTAGGGCAGCAGAACCCACAAAAGTTGGAGGGAAGCAATTTTCCAGGTGAAGACAACTTAGAATGTCAGCAGAAAAGGTCTGGTACACCAGGGTGAGAGAGGTACACAGTGTAGTGCAGGCCTTATTAGTCCCAGAAAACCAGAAGCAGGCCTTGAGTGATGGAATCAGTGGCAGCAGTGGCAGTTTCCAGACCTCTCAGCTCATGGATTGTAAGGGGACTAGGCAGAAGAGATTTAGAAGGGTCCCTTTGCAGGCCCGAGGGGAAGGACTCTGATGCATTACTTATACTTGGATCTGGTCATAGTCCTAGGTCTTAGTGCCACTGTGAGGAAGAACACTAGCACAATAGAGCTTGAGGCCATAGAGAAACAGGGACCAAGTCAAAGTTCCAGGGTTGAAAGTGCTTGCGGTCACTAATAAGCCAGTACACATTATAGGACAGTAGTAAACACACCTCTCCCTAGATCATAGCATCGTCAAAGAGCCAAAAACTTACAAGTCTCCAGAATTACCTCTGAAAACAGCTTCACAAAAAACTTGAGGCTTGAGACAGTGCCCCCTCCACTTGGGAAGGAGAACCCCATTTTAGCATAGAGTTAAAAGTCAAGAAATGGATTGGAAAATGAGTAAACAACAGAAAACAATTCATAGAAAGTTACTATGGTACCAAAGAATATCGAAATAAACACTCAGGAAAAAAAATCAAATATCCTGTACCTAAAATCTCAAATAAAAATATGACTTGGTCTTAAGCCATGGAAGAGCTCAAAAAGGATTTTTAAAATCAATAAGAGAGAAAGGAAAAATTGAGAAGGAAAATGTGAGTGGTACAATAAATCATGAAAAAAGAGTCAACTGCTGGTAAAGGAGGCAAAAATACTGAAGAAAATAAAATTTTAAGAAACAGAAAAGGCCAAATGCTTAAAACAGGCATAAAAATCCAATGAAAAGAATGCCTTGAAAAGCAGAATTGACCAAATGGAAAAAAGTGGTAAAAAATCCACTGGGAAAAAGAACTCCTTAAAAAGTAGAATTGGCCAAATTGAAAAGGAAATTGAAAAGTTCATGGTAGAAAATTATTCCTTAAAAGTTAGAACTGGGCAAGTGGAAGGTAATGACTTTATGAGACATCAAGGAAAAATCAAACAAAACAAGAGAATGAATAAAAAATAGAAGACAATGTGAAATATCTCAATGGAAAAAACAATTGACCTGGAAAACAGATCAAGGAGAGATAATTTAAGTATTTTTGGACTACCTAAAAGTCATGCAAAGAAGCTCAGAGGTCATCTTTCAAGAAATTATCAAGGAAAACTGCCCTGTTATTCTAGAACCAGAGGGTAAAATAGAATTTGAAAGAATTCACCAATTACCTCCTGAAAGGAATCCCAAAATCAAAATTCACAGGAATATTATAGCCAAATTCCAAACCTCCAAGATCAGGGAGAAAACAGTGCAAATAGCCAAAAAGAAACAGGATCAGAAGGCTTGGAATATGATATGATATTACCAAGGGCAAAAGAGCTAGGATTCAAACCGAGAATCACCTACCCAGAAAAACTGAGAATAATCCTTCCAGGGGAGGGGAGAAGGATGGACATTCAATGAAATAGAGGACTTTTAAGCATCGCTGGTGAGAAGACTAGAGCTGAATGGAAAATTTAACTTTCAAATAGAAGATGCAAAAGAATCATAAAAAGATAAACATGACAGTGAAATTATAAGGGATTCAATAAGGTTAAAACTTTTCTATTCCTACATGGGAAAATTATGTTTATAACTTCCCAAAACTTTCCCATTATTAGGCAGGTAGAAAGAGTATACATAGAGAGTAGAGAGTGAGTTGATTATGATGGTATGGTTATCTCAAAAATTAAATTAAATTAGGGGTTGAGAAATAAAAATGTACTGGGTAAAAGGGAGTGAGAGAGATAGAATGAAATAAATTATCTGACATAAAAGAGGCCTGAAAGAAATTTTACAGTGGAAAGGGAAATGGGGGAAGTGGGGGGGGTACATGAACCATATGTGTTGGCAATTTAATCTTGCCCACCTGGCACACGATATTGCCTCAAAGTAATTATTTTAGAAGGTTCGGGCAAAGTGATTGGATCCATCTTGATTTTCCCCACTAAGACTGCATTAATGCCCATTTTCCTCACAGCAAATTGGTATTTCCCTTCAGGTAAATTTAAAGTCATACCCTTCAATATGTCTATTCCAATGATGAAAATTGGACAGTTGCCCAAGAAAGAATATAGTGTGGTTATTGTGCCTATTCCCAAATACATCATTAATACATGTATTAGGAGGGCAGAGTTTATAATCTCAAAGAGGATCATAAACATGTCTGAAAGGTTCGGAACCGCCGGATATAAGAAACTCTCAAAGTAGAAGGCAGAAGAATCAAAACATATATTTAGGCTCCACAGTAACCAACCCATGAACCAGCAACCCCATTTTGATATGTTGATCAAAAGCTTCCAGGCCCAATAAGTACGCCTTGAAAGAGTAACCAGGAGGCTACAGAGAAGCATGATTGCGTAAAGCAAAATCATGCTTCCCCCTCTATGGTAAAAAGATTACCCACTGGCCTGAAGTCCTTGTTCAGCTTCCTCCCGTAGGTCAACTCTGCCACTGGCAGCTCCTGCTTCAGCTGTGGCTGTGGCTGTGGCTGTGGCTGTAGCTATAGCAGCCTCTGGCTCCAACGGGAGTTGCTTTTAACCATCCGGCTTCTGCGGGGGTGTAAGGTATGCTGGGGAAAGCACAGGTTCTTTCAATCTGCTTAAGCAAGGTGAAGGGGTTGACCGGGAAAGCACAGGTTCTTTCCATCAGCTTAAGCAAGGGAAGCAAGGTGAAGGGGCCGACAAGCTTACTCCAGTCCAAGATACAAACAGCATTCAGTTCAGGGGAAAAAGCCAAACTAGTCAAGGGCACTTGTTGACTAAGTGCTAAGGAGCCCATTTTTGGTTGCCAACACATTCCACCCCTTGTTATAGGATACACAATCTAATCAGCCATGTATCCTAAAACATACATTGTGATCCAATTACAAAGGAAACTAAAACATATCATTCATTATAAAGCAAAACATATCATTTGGTGACATTCCTAAATATTGGTTTAGGATTCAAATGTGATCCACCCCTAGGTCCCAGCAAGATAATCTCTTCAATCAATCATCCCCAAAATAATTATTAATAATTCAAATGTCCACCCCTAGATCCTTGTATCCATTACATAGGATCAATAATATCATAGTAATAAAACAACATAGCAAGGATAACACAAAATAAGTAAACATAGAACACTATCATCATTCCCACCCCCCTTGAATGATTGGGGCTCAAAATCTTGGGGTAAGGGGTGAAGGTCTCATTTTCCGTAGCTTCTTCATGTTGAAATTGGATGTAGAGATGGCCCTGCCCCAAAAAGTCCCATTCCAGAGGTCAGTTCTTTAACGAGCTGGCAGGAATTCCAAGAATGCTATGTGCTTAGGCAGTCACCAGAAAGTGCAGGGTGCTTAAGCCTAAAGGAAACAGAACTAGCAACAACGTTAGCCAAAACAAAGGACAAAAAGAGTAGACAAGTATGGGCTATTATCCTTCAAATAAAATCATCTCAAGTTTGGTTGAGATTTCAGTTATGCAAAGATCCAACATCAGAGCCAAACTCAGGTGGGAAATGTTTCTTTTCAAAAGGAACATAATGAGGAAGCCAAGAGGATCCCACCCTAGATAGAGACTAAGATTGTCCTCTCAGCCTTTCCCCAGATGTACAAGGAAACACAATGGGAAAATTAAACTAAGAGGATCCCATCCTAGATAGAGACTAGGATTGTCCTCCCAGCCTTTCCCCAGATGTACAAGTTTTCATCCGTTAATCACACAAGGTCACCTTCACTCTGAGTGGCTTGTGGGCTTGCAGGAGCAGTTCTTATTTCCCTATTTCTCCTGTTATCAAGTCCTTTATCTCTATACATTCTATATAATTCATTGGTTGGAATTCCATCTATCATTTCAAAACCTACCCCTGCTCTCAATAGAGCAGTAAACATTTCTTTCCTTGTTACTCTCCTTTGGCACCAAGTTTGCTGGTTATTCACCCTTCTCTCTTGAGGAGATCTATCCCTTCCCCAGTCACCTAAGTCATGTAACTGTAAAAATCTTATTTATCACTGTTGTAAGATGGCTCCCTACTTCTCCAAGTAATAAATTCAAAATTAGTTGTTTATAAGCAGGGGGAGCTGTCCTAATTATTAAATTCCTATGAGGCCGTCCCATTGGATCATTGTAATATTTGTCTGCGGTTCCTATCATAATGGCAGTCTTCATCACCTCCTCTTTTAGTCTCATGATACAATCTCTAAGTGAATACCAGGGTCTGTGCTCAGTGGGCCACATAGAATTGGTAGCATATCTCTTATTGCATCCCACAGCGGCTAACGCCAACAGAGTAGTCCTGCTATCACCATCTCCTTGCTGATGATGTTCCCTAAAAGCTTGTTGAACTAGAGGATCATGGCTGATACCTATGAATCTCATAAGTCTGTCCTATCTACTGATATTCCACTGGCCCCTTGATCACTGAGTCTTACCATCCAAGATATTAATGGTTCTCCTATTCTTTGGCTGAATCTACTCAAAATATCTGTGACCTCTTGCGGCGAGAAATCTTCCTGAATTTCCCTTGTAATTGAATCTTCACCTCGGGTTTCTGTCTTCCTCCTTTGTATGGGTCGAGCCCTTGTCTGATCATTTAACCATCTCCTACTCTCTGTGTGAGGGACATCCTGAACCCCAGTAGTGTTTTGTGCCTCAGCCCCTAACGTTGTCTCATTTCCCCCCCACTCACTTCCTCTGCCACCATGGCTAGGATGAAGCAAGGCAGTCAGGCTCTTTCTGGGCTGGGTTGGAATGCACTCTTGACTTATTTGGTCTCCTGTTGCTCCTAGCCACATTAATAGAAAAGTTCTCATTTGAGTCAGTTTGGTCTCCTGCCATCTGAGATTCCCCTTCTTCCTGTGGGGTAGGAGTGCCCCCATGTCTTTCACTTAATCTCAATCTTTCATATACTAGCCGGTAGGCTGATAACACTATTCAGCTTTGCCTAGATAGTGATGCCCCTGACTGAATCCCAACTTCTTGTAAACACTTTTCCAAATCCCTAGGATCTTCTCTCCATAGCCTTGGTTCCCAGTTTTCACAGGGTCTAGCTTTTTTAGCCAATTCTTTTGCTAGGGAGGAATAAAATGGATCCTCCCATCCTGGGATATTTATCTCTTCCTCTGAAATTGTTCTGCTTCTAAATAGAGATCTTATACCTAGCGATCCCATCCTTGTCGCCAAATGTATTAGGAGGGCAGAGTTTATAATCTCAAAGAGGATCATAAACATGTCTGAAAGGTTTGGAACTGCCGGATATAAGAAACTCTCAAAGTAGAAGGCAGAAGAATCAAAACATATATTTAGGCTCCACAGTAACCAACCCATGAACCAGCAACCCCATTTTGATATATTGATCAAAAGCTTCCAGGCCCAATAAGTACGCCTTGAAAGAGTAACCAGGAGGCTACAGAGAAGCATGATTGCATAAAGCAAAATCATGCTTCCCCCTCTATGGTAAAAAGATTACCCACTGGCCTGAAGTCCTTGTTCAGCTTCCTCCCGTAGGTCAACTCTGCCACTGGCAGCTCCTGCTTCAGCTGTGGCTGTGGCTGTGGCTGTAGCTATAGCAGCCTCTGGCTCCAACAGGAGCTGCTTTTAACCATCCGGCTTCTGCGGGGGTGTAAAGTATGCCGGGGAAAGCACAGGTTCTTTCAATCTGCTTAAGCAAGGTGAAGGGGTTGACCAGGAAAGCACAGGTTCTTTCCATCAGCTTAAGCAAGGGAAGCAAGGTGAAGGGGCCGACAAGCTTACTCCAGTCCAACATACAAACAGCATTCAGTTCAGGGGAAAAAGCCAAACTAGTCAAGGGCACTTGTTGACTAAGTGCTAAGGAGCCCATTTTTGATTGCCAACACACCATACTCTCACTGGAATTGGCTCAAAGAGGGAATAATATACACACTCAGCTGGGTATAGGAATCCTTTACCATACAGGAAAGTATGAAGGGAAGAGGATAAGAGAAGTGGGAAGGGGGGCAGAGCTGATAGGAGGAAGGGCAGTGTGGGAGAGGTAAAAGTCAGAAGCAAAACACTTTTGAGAATGGACAGGGTAAAAGGAGAGGAGGATAAACAGCAGGAAAAGAAGATTCAGGGAAATACATAGTTGGTAATCATTACTGTGAAAAAATACAATGATTTCCTCTGATAAAGACAATTTCTCAAACATATAGAAAACTGAGTCAAATTTATAGAAATATGAGCCATTCCTCAATTGATAAGTGGTCAAAGGATACGAACAGGCAGTTTTCAGACAATGTAATCAAAGCTATCTTTAGCCATATGAAAACAATGCTCTAAATCACTATTGATGAGAGAAATGCAAATTGAAACAACTCTGAACTACTACCTCACACTTGGCAGTTTGGCTGATATGATGGGAAAGGAAAATGACAAATATTGGAAGGGATGTGAGAAAATAAAAACACTAATGAAATATTGGTGAGGCTGCATAGTGATTCAGCCATTCTGGAGACCCATTTGGAACTATGGCTAAAGGCCTATAGAACCATGCATAGCATTTGACTGAGAAATACCACACTGCTAGCTCTGTATCCTAAAGAGATAAAAAAAGAAAAGGATGTATGTGTGCAAAAATATTTCTAGCAGCTCTTTTAGTTTTGGCAAAGATTGAAAATTGAGGGAATGTCCAACAATTGGAGAATGGCTAAAGAAGTTGTATATGATTGTGATATAATACTATGGCATTTTAGGAAATGATGAGCAGGTTGCTGTCAGAAAAAAGAAACATGGAAAGACTCACATGAACTAATGCAAAATTAAATTAGCAGAACCAAGAGAACACTGTATACAGTAACAGCAATGTTGTATGATGATCTACCACGAAGAACTTAGCCATTTTCATCAAAACAATAATTCCAGACAATTCCGTAGCACTTATGAGGAAAAGTACTCTCCATCTCCAGAGAAAGAACTGGTAGAATCTGAATGCAGATCAAAAATACATTTTGCTTTACTTCAATTTTCCTGCTTTTTTGTTTGTGTTTTCTTTCACAGAATGAATTATATGGAAATGTGCTTTGTATGACTCCACATGTACAATTCCTGTGAAACTGCTTGCCTTCTCAATGGGGGCAATGGGAGGCAGGGAAAGAATTTGGAATTCCAAATTTAGGAAAAAATTTTAAAATTGTTTTTACATGCAATTGGCAAAAATAAAATATTAAATAGGATTTTTAAATGAGATTTTAGCTGAGATTCGAAGAAAGCCGAAGAAGCCAAGAGCTCTAAACAAAGAGGGAGAATATCCCAATATCCCAGGTCAAGAACTAGCCAGAGCATGTCCAGAGTCAGGACATGGAGTGTCTTGTTTAAGAAACAATCCGTAAATGAATGTGCCTAGATCTCAGAATATCTAGGTGAGGGGCAGGGAGGTGGGGGAGGAATAGAGTAATATGGAAGAATGCTGACAAGAATGAGAGGGAGCCAGTTTGGGAAGGGCTTTCAATGCCACACAGAGGATTTTGTATTTGATCTTCAGCTGATAGGGAACAATATTGATTGTATAGGGCAAAAATTGTGGGATCTGTGCTCTAGGAAGATTAATTTGATAACCGTGTGGAGGATGAATTGGAGCAGGGAGATTCTTGAAAGAGGGAGACCAACTAACATTCTCTTGCAGTAGTGTAGATGTGAGCTGACAAAGGCCTGCAGTAGGTTAATGGCAGGGTCAGAAGACAGAAGGGGGCATATGTGTGAGAGGTTATGAAGATAAATTGACAGGACTTGGCAGCACATGAGATATGGGAGAGATGAGAGTGAGAAGTAAAAATTTTGAGGCTAGATGACTGAGAGGATAGAAGGGCTTTCAACAGTAAAAAAGAAATTTAATAGGGAAGAGTGCTTAGAGGTCAGTTTTTGATGTACTGAGTTGAAGATGTCTACAAGACATAGAGTTTGAGTTGGATATGTGAGTCTGCTGGTTGGGGGAAAAGATTATGGCTGAATAAGCAAATCTGACAATCATCAGTATAGAGATGGTAATTGAAAACATGTGAGCTGATAAGATCACTGAGTGAAATAGTGTAGGGGGAAAAGAGAAGAAGGCCCAGGACAGAGTCCCTAGGGGACACTCATCTTCATTGGGTATGACCTGAATGAAGATCCAGCAAAGGAGACTGAAATGAAGCAGTCAGATAGGTAGGAGGAGAACCAGGAGAGAGTCGTTTCATGGCAACCTAGAGAGAAATGGATAACAAGGAGAAGAGGAGACCACTAGATATCCTCCCTCCCTCTGTCTCTGTCTGTCTCTGTCTCTCTGTCTGTCTGTCTCTGTCTGTCTGTCTGTCTGTCTGTCTCTCTCTCTTTCCAATGTGTTGCCAAGTTCTATAAATTTTATCTTCATCACACCCCCCCCACATGCCCCATTCTCTCTTATTAAAGTATCACCACTCTGGTGCAGGTCTTCACTGCTCTCTTGATCAACAGGGTCAAAGGCTGCAGAGATATCAAGAAGGATAAGTGTTGGTTGGATGATGTGGTCAGAAACAAAACAAAAATCAATCAAACATAAATCAAGTGTAAATAAGTAATTAATCAATTTTAAATGACTATAGGGACTTTGGATCATTGGGTTAAAATAAGTGATAGTACACAGAAAATATTTTGTGACTGACTGGAGAGAATCAGTCATACTCAAAGTTGGTATGCATACCAATAGCGAGCCAGTCAATGGAGTGTTTGCTGAGTCAATGAAGAAGGACTTCTGAGAAAAAATTTCCCTTGTGAAGAAGGAGGGGCCTATTGTCTTAAACTTCTGCTCCATTGAACAAACGATAACCTTCATTCAGAAGGAGTTCCCATAAGCATTGTTAGCAATGGTTACCTGAGCCAGTGGCAGCATCCCTGGAATTGCTGTAACTGATTGCAGCATCTACCTTGGGAATTTAAAGAGCAAGAACAAACTAGACTCACTAATGGAAAATAGCTTCAACGCTCTTCAGATACAGTGATCTTTTGAGCCCAGTCAGGCAAGCAGCAAGCCTTTGTTAAGTAAGTACTATGTGCCTGCTACTGTGTTAAGGCAAGGGATACAAAGAAAGGAATAAGAAACCATTCTATTCTCTCAAGGAGTTCACAATCTAATGAAGACATGAACTACACTTAAGGATAACTTCATTAAGTCTCCATGAAGGAACAAAAGGATTTCCAGGAACCAAAAGCTGCAATTTATACCTTTGGCACATGGGTTCCTAATTGTATACAACACTACCATGTTACTGTTACTTTGAATCCATTTTCCTCAGGGCTCTGTTTGTACAAGAGGATTATTTTTCACTGTTTGAGGTAGAATGGATGATTTTAATATTTTATTGCTATATATCCCCTTCATAAATAACTTTCTTAAAAGTTAATTAAACTTGGCTAATAATCAGTATAAAGTATGCTAGTGGGGGCTCCTGAGTAATAATACAGAAATCCTCTCCCCTTAAGGTTACCCTTAGAACTTTAAGGGAATACTAATCTCTCACCTTCTAGAAGCTCTGTGTGAGTACTGGTGTAGGTTGTGACAGTAGGTCTAGCTTGATTATTACATTATCATTCTACCTAAATGAGGGTGCCTCATGTCTCTCTCTTTGTTTCATTCAATGTTTTGTAGTCATCAGCCAATCCTGAATAAAATTAAAATGTGCATAGAGAACTATACTCACCTCTCCTGGAGTGTACTGTATGCCCTGAGCATTGCTGAAGCATACAGAAATAGGGATTGGAAGGAACATGGGGAGGACAGGAAAGAAGGCAGGGAGGTGAAAGAAAGAGATGGCAGGGAAAGTCCTTCCCTTAAGAAGTTTAACATTCCCCTTTGCAGAGTCTGAACTGTAGGAGGGAAGGTGAGATGGGAGTAGAGATCAGAGAGGCTGGAGATCAGCTACAATCTATTGCTTCATCCTTTGCTGGGACCAGAGAAGGCCTTGCCTCATTTCCTGGCAAGACTCCGTCACTGAACTATTCAAGAACATACAGATTCACACCATTCTTCTCCTGCTCCAGTACCCAGGCTGTGCCCCACCTTCTCATGCATGTTAGATGCACAGAGGTTCTTCCCTAGATGAGCAGGTTTTTCCACCCCATCCAGCTTTGTCCTTGCTTTTTCTTAAGTCATACCTGTAGCCAATCCAGCCTGGAACAGTCCCCAGCTGAAATTTGAATTTTGCAATGGCCCTGGAGGCACATTTGTTAATATATCCCTCCTTCCAGATCAGGCTGTCCCCTAGGTTCATCAAGTGTCACCTTCTCTGAGTGTGCCAACCCACTCCCTAAGCCCTCAGTGGAGCACCCACTTGGTAGGAGAATGGTACCCAATTCCAGGTCAATCCCCATTGTATAATAGAATTCCTGCAGCTTGGATACATAGGGAAAAGCTATAAAACTCTGGATGCACCAAAGGCTGAGAGACATTACTTCCCGCTAGCATACACCCAGCTGCCTATCTTATACCCTTTATGAAGACATAAAGGGGCTTCCATGTGTATATCATTATGGGGCCTCAACATCTCTCATTGGGTGATTATATATAACCAGACACCAATGATACTACAAATTGGGGAATCTCACCTTCTGATGACTGGGTCTTGACTCTCAGTGGGCTCAGAGAAGAGATGGGTGTGTGTGCGTTGGGGGGGGGGGGGATGTAAACAGTTGCCCCAAAAGAGCCAGGCATTCACTAGGGCAGACTGACCTACTTTCAGAACCTGTCTTACAGCACAAATATCACAACGCCCAGGAGGCCAGAATAAACATTAGCATGTATCATTCTTCTAGCCTGTCACTGGCAGATTGAGGTGACCCTGACCCTTACTTGCCACACCCAGGCTCTTCCCAGATTACGTTACAAAGCCAATTGCCTTCCTGAAGGTACTGTTTACGAATGAGTACTGTGAACCCTCACCAGCCCACCATGCTGCCCTCAGGAATCAGAAATCATCTACCTAGAGTGGGAACAGACATGAACTATCAACGTGCCCAACCCTCTCCTTTTAGAGTGAGGACAATGGGCCCAGAAGATTGTGAAGTGACTGTCTGGAAGTGACACAGGGAGTGCATGGCAGATCTGGGATTTGAACCCAGTTTACATGACTGCGAATCTAGTACTGGGAGTTTCAGGCTCCACGACCCTCTTTCCCCCAACCAGAGGTGTGGAGTTCAACTTTTTCTTATCTCTAGAGTCAAAATCTGGAGATACAAAAGCATAGGGTGTGTCTAAGTAGCAGAGAAAAGTCCATTTTGGCTGACCTATAGGGTATGTAGCTGAATGTGATAGGAGATGGAATAGAAAAGAGAGGATGGTAGCACACTGGGGAGGGCTTTATGTACTAGGCAGAAGAACAGGAACTTCACTCATTAGGAAAGGGAGAAACACTGCCAGTTTTTGAGCAGACAAAACCATGTTTATGTCCAAGGAAAATCTGCTTACCAGTGATGAATCTGAGGAGAGGTAGCAGAGAGATAGACAGACAGGACAGAGATAAATAGAGACAGAGAGAGAGACAGAGAGACAGAGGCAGAGACAGAGAGACAGAGAGAGACAAAGTCTATTTTAGTGATCTAGGCTTGTGATTTTGAGATCCTGTATTAGGTGGCTGGTAGAGGGAACAGAGAGTAAGGGATAGATACTGTGGAGGTAGGATTGCTAAGACTTGGTAACTGATTAAATTTCTGAGCTAAGGTGGAGAATTGAAGATAACAGCAAGGCTTTGAATATGAGTAACTGGTTACAGGCATAGTGAATCACCAGGAGGACGCAGCAGGAAATAACCTCTGGTTTTCAGTCCAAAGCACATGAGGCCATCTAATCCAATTGCTACCTGACAAAGACTGCCCGCTCCAACATTCCTAAGAAATGGGTGTCCAGTCCTCAAAGAGGGGCTGGGAACCACCTGCTGATGTGTCTGGTCCACTTCAGAGCAGTTCCCATCATTGAGGAATTTCTCCTGACATCAAACCTAAATTTATTTCCATCCCCTGAAGCAAAGACTAAGTTTAATCATCCTATTTCACAGGACATTTCTCCAAATATGTGAGCACAGGCATCACCTCTCCACTCCCCCACACATGTCTAATCTCTGTCCCCTGAGATCCGTATCCCTATCTGCTTCCAGAGGTCTATTCATGGCCCTCCTCTAGTTTGCCTATCATCCCTGGTCTCTGAGATTTCCAGATTCTCAGTGTCTGCCCTTCACACACTGGACTCCTGCTCAAGGACAAGCCTTGAGTCCAGCAGCACTTGACCTTGGAATACTCTGCTTCTGTTAAGGCAACTGAATGTAGTAGTAACTTTATTTTTCTTTTTGGCTCCCACATAACACTGTGGACACAGGTTGGTCAGAATGAGTCAGCAGTCAGACAAGCCATCCCAAAAAGCTAATATCAATATCTCTAGATCTCCTGATAATCAACAGGGTTTGGGAAATGCTGAGCTTGAATCACAGATGAGAAATCAGATGGAAATAGAAGACACATGGAGACATGGATTTGGTTCTTAGAAGAGGAAGCAGGGTTAAAGCATTAGTTTTGAGGGCTGCCTGCATGTATATAATACTTAAAGCCATAGGAACAAATGGAATTGATAAGGGAAAGAAAATAGAATTTAAAGATGGTGTTGAGAGTAGAGAAAATTACCAAGGCCAGACCTTTGGGAGGTGAAGAGCTGAGATTAAGGATGAAAAGCAGTGTAGAAGATAGAGGACTATAGTTACAGGCAGCAGAAATAACCCAAAAAACATGTGTCCCTGAAGGCCACAGAGGAGAAATGATCCAGAAAGATGGTGTTATTAGCATTGCCAGATCTTTCACAGGGATTAAGGAGGATGGGAATGAAAGATGACTGCTAGATTTGGGGATGAAGAGGGTGTTAGTGACAGGTGACAAAATGATCAGGGTAGAACCAAAGATGAAAGAAGTTAAGGAGAAAATGTGCTGTGGGGAAGTGGGAGCATCAACAATTTTAGCAAAAAGGAGGCGAGGGCTGGTGGGTTGGACTGAACTGTCCAGGTGAGCCTATCTCTTTGTTTTGTGCTTTTCATCTCAAACTTTGTGGGCTATGAGTCTAGAAGGGAATTCAAAGAAAATCTAAACTAATGTCCTCATCTCAAGAAGAGAAAACTGAGTCCCAGAAAAGCTAAGTAGGCAGTAAGGAAGACAGCTCCTCTACATGTCAAGCCCTGCCCCAGGCAGCCTCTTTTGTTCACAATCAAATGGGATGGGGAGAGAGAGGCAATGGTGAAAATATATTAAAGATGTATAAAAATATGATAATTCTGAAGGACACTGGAGGAGGCAAGAGTGTGAGGGCTAAGGAGTAGATGTCATTTGGGAGGAGCACCAATATTTTTCCTCTGACCAGAGGGAAGGAGCAGCCAAAGTATAGTTGGGAAAATGGACGCTTTGGAGCTGAAGTTATGGGGAAGAAGACAAAGTTACTTGGAGTAAAACTGAAAGATGCAGCAGGACCTGGAACTTCTAGAGTATGGAGAACACTGGAAAACGTAAGAATGATAGGACACAAATGCCCTATAGAAAATATAGTTGGGAAGAAGAAGGAAGAGCTGGAGGAGGAGGGAGGGGGAGGAGGATGTGAAGGAGGATGCGGAGGAGGATGCAGAGGAGGTGGAGCAGGAGGAGGAGAAGGAGTAGGAGGAGAAGAAGGAGGAGGAGGAGGAGAAGAAGGAGGAGGAGGAGGAGAAGAAGGAGGAGGAGGAGGAGGAGAAGAGAAGGAGGAGGAGAAGAAGAAGAAGAAGAAGAAGAAGAAGAAGAAGAAGAAGAAGAAGAAGAAGAAGAAGAAGAAGAAGAAGAAGAAAAAGGAGAAGAAGAAGAAGGTCATGAAACAAACACCTGGAAAGCAATTGTGAGATGACAGAGAGATGATGTGGTGCAGGCTAACTTTATACGTTAGTGACAAGGGAATCATCCGGGACACATCACTGTGGAAGGGAGTTATCCTGGAAATGATTCTTGGGCAAGTGACCTTGGACTTGGAATCTAGTTGGCCTGATTAGCCCAGTGCATGGAGGGACAGAGAGACAAGATTGGATAGGGAAGTAGTCTCTTCATAGCTTGTCTGAGGAAGGCCATTGAAACCGTGGATAGCCCATGGGACCTGGAGTGGGGAAAGGAAGATCTGAGTTCAAATCTGTCCTCCAGTGACTGCTAGGTCTGTGACCCTAAGACAATCATTTCACCTCAGTTTCTTCATCGAAAAATGAGGCTAATAATAGCCGATACCATTGACATAACATTGACTGCGATAATATATGGAAAGTACTGTGCAAAACTTCCAGTGTTATACAAATGCTACTTCTTATTATCATTCTTCTTGTTAATTTTTATAATTATTTCCTCTTCATTAGCACTATCCATTGTAGAAGTCTGGCTTTTTCCATACACAAAAATATCATAATAAGGGGGGGGGAATTTCCTCCTTCATAGACTGTTTAAAGCCTCTGAATGAATGGGCACATGGCCAGGACCCTGCAGACATCTGCATCATCACACTCAGATCTCTCAACTTGCTGAGGAGTACCCAGACAGAACCCTGATGGTATCGGTTGGGAGTAGGGCAAAGAGTACCTGCCAGGCTCCAAGCACATGCTGCTTTATCCCCATCTAGCCAACACTCCAAACTTGTTTTTTTGCTTTCCTTGTGATACACCTTAAAATGTACAACAGCCCTCTGGATGTATGCCATGTCGCACTAGCAGAATCTAGGCTTTATATGGGAGAGACAGGGAATTCACCAAATTTTCTATTGTCCTAGGCCTTGACATGAAACTCTGCAAAAACAAACAAACAAATGTATAAATAAATGGGTCCTTTAGGAGATTTAACCCCTCCTAATCTCTGGGGAAGAAGCATTGGAGTAGAAACACAGCTGGCCTTGGAACTGGAAGGTCTAGCTCTGCCCCTTCCTAGATGCAAGATCTTGGGCAAGTCAACTCCCTTGGCTGGAGTCGCTGAAAGATAAGGAGTTGGATTCATGGTCTTTGAGAGCTCAAAGTTTATGCTTCAAAAGCATCATTTTTATAGGCAGCCTGCTCCAGCCCTGTGCTAACAGTCCAGTGGTACATCTGCTCCTAGTTTTGCCATTAATCATTTAGTGATGTGCAGCAAACCACATAATCTTTCTTGGTCTCAGTTTCTTTATCTGTAAAGGATGGGGTTTGATTAGATAATATATGAGATTACTCCCAGCTCCAAGATTCCACACATTTATGCATCTAAAAGTCTTGTGCTCAATTATTTGTAATAAGAGAAGAAATGTGGAAAAGGGAATCAAGAATCTAAAAGATCTCCTCTGCCCCCAGCTCATATATATGCCCTTCCAGCTAACTTGGGGGAGGACTATTCAGCATTGGAATTGGTTTTTATGGGAATATAGCAACTTTTGCACAAACTATGACTCAAAAAATTAATTAGCTCCTGCCCTCACTTAAATAATCATCCTAATTAACTTCAATTAAAATACCACATCTGAGTCAGCTCCTTGCTTCAAGTTGGCTTGGCATGGATTAGTGGGCTGCCCGGCTTCAGAGTGTGAATTGGGCCCACTGATGGAGGTAAGGAACTTGGTATCTGATGGCCTCTGAAGCCAATACTACCTGATGCAGACTCCCAGAGCCCAGCAGGGCAGACTAAGCCCTGAAGGAATCTCACATACCTGAGTTTGCTTTAAAAGATCATCGGACCAGTCCTCTTCTTAGCATTAAAGGTACAAGCAGCAAGCTAATGACATAGCAGCAGGCTTCCAGATCCATTCTGAAAAAATACTGCCATTTTGCCCTGATCCAGGAAGCTTCTAGCAAACTGCATCTGCAACTGATTTGCAGGGGCATTTCAAAGCTTTTGCATGAAGTTGCCCATAGAAATGCTCCCCAAGAAGGGAAGGGAGAACATGGAAGAAATGCAAGAGAGAGAGATCACTCCAAGCAGGTGTGGCCCATACTTTCCAGGCAGCCTTGGCTCCTTCAAGGAGCCCAGGCTAACTGCCTTTTATAGAAACTGGGATCTTTGTGATCCTCTATCCAAATTACTGACAACAGCAGCAGCTAGCATGGATCTCGCTCTGTAAGATTCACAAAGAGCTTTATATATTAACTCATTTGATCCTTAGCCTCCCAAGGTAGGTGTTATCATTGTCCTAATTTTATGGATGGGGAAACTGAGGCAGACCACAGTTAACTGGCATGTTCAGGGTCACATAGACCTTTTATAGAGCTCTAAAGTTCTATAAAAATGCCAGCTGTTATAATTACAAATTGGAAGTCTTAGCATCTAATGCATTAGAGGAAATAGGAACCAATCCCCTTTTCTAGTCTGTCAGATTATTTTCCATGGACAAACTAAGAGAAACAAACTCATTTTTCTATATTGTTTTAAAGTTTTCAAATACCCTTTACACATATTTAATTTAAGCTTCCCAACATCCCTTCGAGGGTAGTACTATAGGCGTTATCACCCCCATTTAAGGAGGAGGAACCTGGAGCTCAGAAAGGTTAAGCCACTTGCCCATGGTCTCATATCAAGTCACAGGATTTGAATCTACGTCCAAGTCTGGTGTTCCATGTACTACTGCTGCTTAAAAATTAACTCCTTCCGATGCTCCGTCTTTCAGGCTATGTGCTTCCATCTAGAAGACACTTTTTCGAGTCAAGAAGAATTGCATTAGAATCCTTCCTCAAATACTAGCCTGACAGGCTAGAAAGTCAGTAGAAGAGGCAAAACAGGAATAAGCAACTTTTCTGGCATGGCCACTTTCTTTAAATGGATGTTCACAGGAGAACTAAAGTCCCTTCCAACTTTAAGATTCTGTGATTCTGTGATATGAAACAGACTTATTAATAGCAGGGTCAGAATGTCCGATGTAAATAGATTATGGAAGCCATTCACAGATTTCATTTCTCATTCTCCTCACTGCTCTTGTAAATCACTTTACTTTTCTTGCCTCAGTTTACTCATCTGTAATGAGTGAGTTGGACTAGATGATCATTCAGCTTTAAGTCCACAATCCTCTGATTGCCATTCATCATTTAACCTCATTTATGTTTCTGTGCTCTGATTTAGATTATTTTTAGGATATAAAACAATGATAGTCTCTCATCTTAGACTGTGAGCTGTAGCTAATATTCTGATACGTGGAAGATCCAGAGTAGAGCTGCTCAGCCATCCATCCAACTGGTCCCATCACCGCTGTCCATGACGGGTCATCTCATGTGCAGCTTTTTCGGACACTATCCTTCGGATCCTCCATGTCCTACCTCCACTGCCCTCCACACACACCCCAGTTGGCTCTTTCTTAGTAGTTCTCCAACTCTTGTTATTTGCTCATCTTTTTACATGGGAATACTTTGGGAACAAGAAGTGTTTATTCTTGTCAATCTCTGGTGGCTACCAGTGTGTCAAACATACTAAATCAGGCCCTAAAGCATGTTGGTTGAACTGAATTGATTCACAAGCAACACAATTAAGCAGAAGGTACAGCAAATGAACATTTTCACAGTGGGCTGGGACAACTAAAGGAAGATAAAGGAAAGAGTTTCTACCATTTCAAGTCAACTCCCAATTAGCCTCACTCTTCATTCCTCATCCTTCAGATTGACCCTGTTCCAACTCAACTCTCATTTAGTAGGAAAATTTGAAACACAAAATCTTCCCATAATTCCCACCATTAGTTGGGTGTTCTATAGTCTATGGAGCAGGACACTGGGAGAGGCCAATGGTGAAATGGAAGGGAAGGATCCCAGAAGGAGAGTCTTTCAGCAGAGGCTTAATGCCTAAACACTGCCTCTCCCGTCAATCAGCCAGAGGTGATTGTGAGCAAATCATGTCTAGGTTTGCTCTGCTTTACTGCAGTAAATAATAACTCACATCAATGAAATGCTCCTGAGATTCAGTGAATGTCTGGTTTGTGTAACAGGTGCTCACTACCAGTTGTTGCATGGAATTGAAAGTGAGTCAGGGACATTTGACCCCATTTACCAGATGGAGAGGTACCCCTGGTACAGCCCAATGAGTTCAATTCTTGGAGCCTGAAGACTTGGATTTGAATATTGGCTCTTTGGTTTTCATTTTTTTTTACCTTTATCAAATCATCTCATTCTCTCAAATTCAGATTGCTATCTGAGGCAGTGCAGTAGAATCAGAGCCTAAGGAACTCTGTTCAAATCCTGGCTTTAATGCTTGATAAGATTTATGTTCTTGAACAAGTCACTACCATTCTGTTGGTTTGTTTCTTTATCCTACAAATGAGACTGTTAAAAAATAAAATGAAATCACATTATAAGGTTAAACTAATTGCTCCTTAGGGTCCCTTCTGTGCCAGTTCCTACGAAAAGGAGATAACACATGTGACATCACTTATCTGGTAGCATTGTGTGTATGTATGTGGGCATGAAAGGAAGGGGAGGGAGGGGGAGACAGAGAGAGGGAGAGAGAGAGAGAGACAGAGAGAGAGGGAGAGAGAGACAGAGAGACAGAGAGACAGAGAGAGACAGAGAGATTTTATAAATTGTAAATTATATTGTACAAGGGAATACAAAGATACCCCTGATTTTCTCTTACTAAAAGTGTTATTACATAATTGGAGACAATGCATCCTGCTGAGATTAATGTTCTGAGAAAATGCAAGTGAGTATCACAAGATGCAATGGACCTTTCAAACACTGAAGGGTCAGAAGTCCTGGAGATCTCATCAGTGGCAATACCTGCAGCCTTGGAATAGCAGCAGCTAAAGAGAACTTCTGTACTGGGAGCCAAGAGATACTCTGAAGCAAAACTAAACCCATTTTGGAAAGACAGCTTTAGTGCTCTGTAAGGACACCAATCCTTAGATCCCAGAGAAAACTGTATCTAATTGGAACTACTTTATATAAGGACTTCGTGAAAGTAGAAAGGGACTTTGTGAGGTATAACTTTGGCACATGGGTTCTCTAGTCTTCTTCCTCATTGCCTTATAAGTTTGAACCCATTATCACCAAAGATTTTATGTACATAAGGGAAAATGCAATCCTGGTTTAGGGAATATTGCTTCTTTAACAACTGTACTTGTTATAACTGCTTAGTAAACTAAAAACCAACCAACAAACAAACACCTAATCGTGCCTAGGAATCAGTGAGAAGTTCCATGGCAAGCACCCATGAGAAACAGTACAAGAAACACCATCTCTCCAAAATTATTCCTAGAACCTTGAGGAGAGAAGTAGAAATCCCCTAGAGCCATGGCCCAGCAATGCCAGTGTGAGTTGGGAAATTAGCCTTGCAGGATACGTTACATGTGGAAAACATACTTCTTTCCTACCAGAGCCAATGAGATAGTGTCCTCAGGAGACTTCAGCCTCAGCATTGTAGGAATTTTACAAGCACAGTCTTTTAAAATTCTACATGATGCTGGAGGAGAAGTGGAAGGAAAAGGAGAAGGATGAAGACGAGAAGGAGGAGGAAGGCAGAGAAGAACAAAAGCAACTTAATCAACTATGTGGTACCATAATGCATAGAACGCTGGATTGGGAGCCAGGGAGACCTGAGTTCCAATCTACTCTCAAATACTTAGTAGGTGTGGGAACCTGGGCAAAACACTTCACTTATGTCACCCTCAATTTCTTCATCTACAATATAAAGTACCTATGCCTGGGCCTTTGTGAACATCAAATGAGATAAACATAATATATGCTTAAAATTTATGGAAGAAGAAAAAGAAAAGGAAAGAAAGAAGAAGAGGATGAAGAAGAAGAAGAAGAAGAAGAAGAAGAAGAAGAAGAAGAAGAAGAAGAAGAAGAAGAAGAAGATAAAGAAGAAGAAAAAGAAGAAGAGGAGGAGGAAGAAAAAGAAGAAGAAGAGGAGGAGGGAGAAGAGGAAGAAGAGGAGGGAGAAGGAGGAAGAGAAAGAAGAAGAAGAAGAGAAGGAGGAAGAGAAAGAAGAAGAAGTAGAAGAAGTAGGAGAAGAAGAAAGGAGGAGGAAGAAGAGGAAGAGGAGAAGAACAGCAAGAGGAGAATTTCTGCATTATTACCTATGATAAATGAGACCTTTCACAGTCATCCTTCAGCTCCATTAGGTCATCTGTGTTTGGGAAAGAGTAAGCCTTGGGCTCCTTAGTCCCATGATGGCATTAAGGCAGCTGGTCCTTCAGTCCACTCTAGGTGTTCTGGTTTCAGTGCCTGCACAGGATATCTCACTCCCCGCTCTAGTCCGTCAACCACATTGATGCCTGGGGGATTTTTCCTAAAGCTCTGACTCCTCTGCTCCCTAAACTTCATCGGTTCCTTGATTCTTATATGATTCAGTACAGATGTCCTTCACAATCTGGGGTCAATCTACCTTGTCAAACATGACAGATAGATAGATAGACACAGAGAGAAATATCTAGATAGAGATATCTATTTCTATCTACACACACACACACTATGGTCTAACCATCTTGCTCTTTCTTATATCTTTACATATGGCTTCCATCTCTTGATTCCCCACGTAAGCACTTGCTGTCTTCCATGGGCAGAATGTTTTTCCTTCTCATCTCTATCTCTAGGCGTACCAGGTTTTCTTTAAGAACCAATCATATGAGGCCTTTTGTACACCCTGCTCTAGCTGCTAGGCTCTCCCCTGAAGATGGGCAAACCCTAGAAAGGCCTTCCTATTCCCTATTCCCTCTATCTGTTTTGAATATAACTGTATCCATTGACTGTTAAAATGTAATCTCCGGCAGGCCAAAAACACTACCTTCTGTCTCTGTGTCTCTAGTGCCTGGCACTTCATAGGCTATTAAGAAATACTTGTTAATGGACCTAGAATGAACCACCAGATACTAGAGTCACTGGAATGGATCATTCAAAATGCAAAGGAGTGGTGGATGGTCTATGTGAGTAGGCTGAAACAGCTTCTATGACAAAGGTGAAATGAAGCAGAAAGCCAGTGTAAGGAATGCCACCAAATTATTGTATGACTGAATAATAATAATGAATATTAAGAAACCCTAAATAACAATAGGTATTCAAATTGTGTTTTGAGATTTGGAAAATATTACTTAACACATGTTATCTCAATTAATCCTCATAAGAACTCTGTGGGGGGGAGGGGGGGAGCCAAGATGGCGACTGGAAAGCAGGGACTTGCCGGAGCTCCCCACCAGGTCCCACTAAACACCCATAAAAATGGCTCTGAACAAATTCTAGAACTGAAGAACCCACAAAATAGTAGAGGGAAGCAGGGCTCCAGCCCAGGACAGCCTGGATGGTTGCTGGGTAAGGTCTATGACAGGAAACTGGGAGCAGAGTGGAGCAGAGCCCAGTGCGGGTGGCAGCAGGACCAACCAGATAGGAAGCCAGGCAGAAGAGGCCCTAGCACCCTGAGTCAGTGAGCTGTGGCAGTTACCAGACTTCTCAACCCACAAACACCAAAGAAAACAGAGAAGGTTAGTGGAAAAAGCTGCTGGGACAAAGTGAAAGGAGTTTACAGTTTGGCCACCACCCTGGGGACAGCAGAGGTGATGCAGCTCTGAAGTTGCTTATAGAGCTACAGCTGCAGTGGCTTCCAGCCCCAGGCCCACCTGGTGGGAGGAATTAAGTGGTGGATCTGAGCTGTGCAGAGCCTGCTTAAGATCTGAGTCCAGTCCTGTGTGGGCAATTCATGGGGGAGGAGGAGTGCTGGTGTGGCAGAGCTTGCTGTATAGAAATAGCTCTGAAAACAACAATGTAGCCCCTCAAGCTTGGGACAAAGTACTCTTTGCTATACAAGCAGTCATACCCTGATGAAAAATTCAAGGGTCAAGTAAGTTGCCTGGGAACATGGCCAGGCAGCGAAAGCAGACTCAGATTCAGACTCAGACTTTGGAATCTTTCTTTGGTAACAAAGAAGACCAAAACATACAGCCAGAAGAAGTCAACAAAGTCAAAGAGCCTACATCGAAAGCCTCCAAGAAAAACATGAACTGGTCTCAGGCCATGGAAGAATTCAAAAAGGATTTGGAAAAGCAAGTTAGAGAAGTAGAGGAAAAATTGGGAAGAGAAATGAGATGGATGTGAGAAAACCATGAAAAACAAGTCAACAACTTGCTAAAGGAGACCCAAAAATACTGAAGGAAATGACACCTTAAAAAGTAGACTAACTCAAATGGCAAAGGAGCTCCAAAAAGCCAATGAGGAGAAGAATGCCTTGAAAGGCAGAATTAGCCAAATGGAAAAGGAGGTCCAAAAGACCACTGAAGAAAATGTTACCTTAAAAATTAGATTGGAGCAAGTGGAAGCTAGTGACTTTATGAGAAATCAAGATATTATAAACAGAACCGAAGGAATGAAAAAGTGAAAGAAGATGTGAAATATCTCATTGGAAAAATCACTTACCTGGAATATAGATCCAGGAGAGATAATTTAAAAATTATTAGACTACCTGAAAGCCATGATCAAAAAAAGATCCTAGATATCATCTCTCAAGAAATTATCAAGGAGAACTGCCCTGATAATTCTAGAGACAGAGGGTAAAATAGAAATTGAAAGAATCCACCAATCGCCTCCTGGAAAAAGATCCCAAAAAGAAAATTCCTAGGAATATTATCACCAAATTCCAGAGTTTCCAGGTCAAGGAGAAAATTCTGCAAGCAGTTAGAAAGAAACAATTTGAGTATTGTGGAAACACAATCAGGATAACACACAATCTAGCAGCTTCCACATTAAGGGATTGAAGGGCTTGGAATATGATATTCCAGAGGTCAATGGAGCTAGGATCAAAACCAAGAATCACCTACCCAGCAAAACTGAGTATCAAGCTCCAAGAAAAAATATGGATTTTCAATAAAATAGAGGACTTTCAAGCTTTCTCAGTGAAAAGACCAGAGATGAATAGAAAATTTGAGTTTCAAACACAAGAATCAAGAGAAGCACGAAAAAATAAAAAAGAAAGCAATCATAAGGGACTTACTAAAATTGAACTATTTTGTTTACATTTCTCCTTGGAAAGACGATGTGTATAATTTGTGAGACCTCATTATTAGGGTAGCTGAAGGGAATATACATATACATACATATATATATATATATATATATATGTGTATATATATATGTGTGTGTGTATATATATATATAATTTATATGTTATATATATGTATATATATATATATATATATACAGGGTACAAGGTGAGTTGAATATGAAGGGATGATATCTAAATATAAAATCAAATTAGGACATGAGAGAGGAATATATTGAGAGAGGGAGAAAGGGAGAGATAGAATGGGGTTAATTATTGCACATAAAAGTGGCAAGAAAAAAGCAGTTCTGTACTAAGGGAAGAGGGGGCATGTGAGGGGTAATGAGTGAATCTTGCTCTCATCAGATTTGACCTGAGGAGTGAATAACATACACACTCAATTGGGTATCTTAGCCCAGAGGAAAGAAGGAGGAAGGTGTGTTGATAAGCAAAATAGCCTTTGTTTTCTTTGAGTAATTCAGTGAGCCTTACTAGGTGCTAAGCCCCAGGCCCAAACCCCAATAGGTGTTAATGTAATTCATGTGGATGTGAATCTCCCAGGGTCCTAAGGGGAGGCGCCAACTCAAGAACCAATCACCAGAGCCTGAGCTCTGGTGATTCAGATGATGTTTGATGATGTCTGAAGCCCTATAAGAAGGAAGGACAGAGTCATTTGTGCGGGGGGCTCTGGAGATGGTGTTGATGAGGAGACTCCGGGTAGCTGTAGCTAAAGAGCCCTCCAACTTGTAAACCCAGATGCTGAAACTTTGTTGAACTCTGGTAACTATGTGTTGGGATTTGAATCAGACAAAGTCTGTTGATGTTTGTAATTTGTTTGCATTTTGTTTTGAAGTTCAGGGTGCTGGCTTTTTCCCCTGAACTAACTGAATGATATTTGAATGCTGAATTAAAACTAAGCTTGTCAACCCCTTCACCTTGCTTTCCTTAATTAAGGAGATCAGAAGAACCTGTGCTGTTGGCAGCTTTCTGGGTGCAGGCTGTGGGTGAATCTTATACCCCCACAGAAGCTGCTAGCCAGATTGTTGACACAGAAGGAGATAAAAAAGGGGGGACAATAAAAGGGAGGACAGATAGGGGGAGAAGGTAATCAAAAGCAAACACTTTCCAAAGGGACAGGGTCAAGGGAGAAAATTGGATAAAGGGGGATAGGATAGGAAGGAGCAAAAGATAGTGAGTCTTTCACAACATGAGTGTTGTGGAATGGTTTTACATAATGATATGCATGTGCCCTATGTGGAATTGCTTCCCTTCTTAGGGAGGGTGGGTGGGGAGAGAAGAGGGGAGAGAATTTCAAACTCAAAGTTTTAAAAACAGATGTTCAAAAAAATTTTTTGCATGCAACTAGGAAATAAGATACAGAAGCAATGGGGCATGGAAATTTATCTTGCCCTACAAGAAAGTAAGGGAAAAGGGGATGGGGGAGTGGGGTGACAGAAGGGAGGGCTGACTGGGGAATGGGGCAACCAGAATATACGCCATCTTGGAGTGGGGGGGAGGGTAGAAATGGGGAGAAAATTTGTAATTCAAATTCTTGTGAAAATCAATGCTGAAAACTATACATATGAAATATATTAAATAAATTGAAAAGGAAGAAATCTGTGAGGTACTTCCTATTGCTATTCCCATTGTACAGATGAGAAAACAAAGGCAAAGGACAGCTCAATGACTTTCCTAGAATCATAATCTATTAATAATTATAATAATAATAATAAGTAGAACCTAGTGCTTTAAAAAGTTCTGTGTGTGTGTATACATACACACATATATGCATGCACATGTACACGTGCACACACACACTCATAAACACATTTGATCCTCACAATAAGCCTGGGAAGGACGTGATATTTTTGTTTCCATTTTAGAGGTAAGGAAACTGAGTCTCAGATGTCTTATCACTTGCTCATTGTCGCAAAGCTAGTGAGCCTAAGACAAGATTTGGATTCAGGTATGGCACTCTATCCTCTGTGCCACCTAGATGAACATAGGCTGAGCAGATGGAGACCGTGAGGAAAACAATGAAGGGTGGTACACATTTTCCATCATTATCCATCCAATGGTGATACCAAGAGAACCTGAGGCAGACCTAACCCTGACAAAGTAGTGGGAATACATGGGTATGAGTCTTGCATGGCATTTGTGATGAGAAAATATTCTAGGAAAACTGGAAGCTGAGAAGACATTAATCCAGCAGTTGGGGGTTTTAAAAGAGCCTTTAAAGTTGGAAATATGCTTGACTCTTTGCTTTTTATCTAGACTACCCTCAGGGCTGGACATGGAATTTCATGGGAGGTCTGATCCAGGAAACTGATCCAGGGAGAGGCACAGTTTCTAGGGCTGTCTCTCAGACCTCTAGCACTGCTTGGAAAAGTCTTTCTAAGGATGTCAACTTCCTGAGGTTACTAGTTACATTCGAGATGCTTGTGGGTAACCTAACCTTCAGGAATATCGCCAACGAAGGGACTGTGCCCCATACCATGGCATGACAGTGAGGAGGCCAGCTGCTCCCAGCTCCAGTTGACACGGCCTTTGAAAAAAGGAAAATTCAGAAAAAAGCTAACACAGTGAATTCCCCTCTTTTCATGAGGGCTGCCCTCGTAGATCATGTTTACTCATGGGAGTCACAACTCCAATGTGATTGAAAATTCTTTTATAAATAGTAAAGGCGCTTTTAAAAAATCAAAAATCATGAAGACTAATAGTGCTGTCCCTTTGTCTTTGCTTCTCTCTGTCCCTGTCTTTTCATCTCTTTTTCTCTCCCTGTGTGTGTGTGTGTGTGTGTGTGTGCACGCGCGCGTGCGAGTGTATCTGTCTGTCTGTCTGTCTATGTCATTAGCTGTGGTACTGGGTCCACACCAGTAAATTCATCAGTGTATGGTGACTCCTGGTGAGGAAATTCCTTCCACCAATGTAGATTAGGATCTATCCTTTAGGGTATTAGCCAGTTGAAAGAGGGAGTGGAAGGCCACTGAAAGCCTTCATGAAGGCAAGACTCTAGGCCAGGGCCATGTCTTCATCTACTATACTGTGCCACTCCATCATAAATAAATGCCTGTTATCATTTAAAAATTAATTATTGTAATGTTTCTGAGATTTAAGACAACAAGACAATGAATCCTTTGAATTCACTGTTAAGGATTGTGTGGTTTGGTACAGCAAGCATTGGGGTTAGTGTCCAAGAAGTTGGGTCCATCTGGGTGCTCCCAAGGCCCTTTGGCATCGGGGGCCCAAGTTTTCTTATCTGGAAAAAGTGACATTGGATTAGAGGGCTCCTGAGGCCCTTTCTAGCTCTCCATATAGGAATCCTCACCTTATGGCCATATGGTCATATAAAAGATCTTCTTAATAGAATAATGATATCACTGCATCACATAGAGCTTAGAAGAGACTAGTAACTGTCATGAAAAAGAGAAAAATGTCTAAGTTAAAATAAATTAACGGGTAATTCAGGCAACAAATATTAAATATCCCCACCTATGATGTGCCAGGCTCTGGGCTAGGCTGGGAGTAGAAGTCCAAAGAATGACCTAATCCCTACTCAAAAGCCAGGAGTTTACATTCTAGGTAGGGTGTGTGTTTGGGGGGGGTAATGAATAATGAGTAATGAATAATGAAATATTTAGATAAGTATATATAGAATAAATATAAAGAGAATAAATGCAAATACGCTCAATTCTAAGTGGTTTGGAAAGAAGGGCACAAGTAGTCTGTGACAGGGAGATGATTAAGGAAGGATTCAGGTAGAATGTCATATTCCAGCTGGGACTTAAAAGGGAAAGAAAGGAATTGTTTTGAGCCTGAGGTAAAGAAAGCATGGAGAACAACCTATGTGAAGACAGATGTGGAAGTAACATCTGCTCCAAAGATGGAGGATCATTTGGCTGAATCCCAGACTTTAAAGTGGAGGGGGAGCAATGCCAATGAGGCTGGAGGGACAGATTGCCTCATCTTGTGAAGAACTAAAGAGAGGAGTTTGTATTTGACTGTGGAAAGATTAAGAAGTCACTGACATCTCATCAAGGGGGTTATGTGGTCAGAAACCCCTTTGGCAACAGCTTGAGGAGAGATTTGAGCCAGAGAGCCCAAGCAGAAGCGAGGTGATGAGCGTCTGAACTGAGATGGAAGAAAGTGAAAGGAAAGTGGTTGGATGTGTAGATATTATGAAGGTAGAAAAAAAGAGATTTGTGAGATGAAAGTATCTCTCAGGTGAGGCTCCATGAGGATTCAAGGTCAATGTGTGACTGCAAACATCAGAATGGAGGGAATAAGCACTTAGCAAGCACCCACTATGTGCCAGGCACTGTGCCGAGCACTTTTACAAATATCTCATCTGATGCTTGTAATGACCTAGGGAGGAAGACTTGAGGAATGATGGATGGTGCCTTTGACAGAAATAGGGAGGTGTGAAAGAAAGCAGGTTTGGAGATGGGGGGAATGAGTTCTGTCCTGTGCACATTCACTTTGAGCTATCTCTGGGATATCCAGTTTGAAGCATCTAATAGGCAACTGGAGATATGAGCCTGAAGACCAGACATAGTCTGCATCTCTAGTTTTGGAAGTCATTGACACAGAAACAGTATTTAAACTCATGGTAACTGATGAGGTCACCAAGGGAGAGATCACAGGAGGAGAAGAGAAGGGATCTGGGACAGAATGTTGGGGAATACCTACAGTGAAACAGTGGGATCTGGATGAGGAATCAGCGAGGAAGTTTAAGGAGTAATCAGATGGGTAGGAAGGAGCAATAGAAAAAATAATCCATGGAAACCCAGAGAAAAGAGAACATATGAGATGAGATACTGGTCAAAAATCTCACATGCAGCAGATAGGTTGAAAAAAGCTCATCTTATGTGGCAATCAAAAAATCATTCCAGAACCCAGCCTGTAATGATGCACAGAATTAGTCACGAGTCTGAGTCTTGACTCTGAAACACATATTGATCAAGTGGGAGGAGAAATAAAAATGAAAAGTGAAAAAGATACCCATAACCCACATGTACAAAAATATTCATAGCAGCTATTCATGTGGTGGCCAAGAACTGGAAATTGAGGGGATTCCCATCAATCGGGGAATGGCTGTACAAGTCGTCGTATATGAGTGTAATGGAATACTATTGTGCTATAAGAAATGAGGAGTACATGGATTTCAGAAAAAAAACCTGGAAAGAATTGCCTGAATTGATGCTGAGTGAAGTGAGCATTGTACACAGTAACGACATTGTGGAATGATCAACTTTGATAGACTTAAGTCTTGTCAGCAATACAATGAACTAAGAAAATTCCTAAAGACTCATGATGGAAAATGCTATCCACATGCAGAGGAAGACCTATGGAGTCTGAATGCAGATGGAAGAAGACCCTAGATAGATTAATTCTCTTGGTCTCAGTTTCCTCATCTGTAAAATTAAGTGTTTAGACTAGATAATTCCAGACATGTTGCCCATCTCTAATTCTTATCAATCCCATGCAAAATAGTTTACTAGACGCGTACACTCAATTATCTGACCAGAAATTGGAAGGAAGACTGCCATAATCTTCTGGTGTGAAGATCTTAATATGTTTTCCAGTGGATAGATGGGGTGGGGATGTGGTGGATAAATTCCTCCCAGACCTGAAGGTTGATGAAGGGCCCCCATCTCCTCCTAGCCGCAGGGATAGGATTCTGCACTCTGTAATGGGGAGGGACTGTGGTGCTGACTGATTTAACCTAAGGGAGTGACCAATAAGTGTCAGGGATGGTTGGGATTTTGAACTTTTTATTCATGGGAAAAAAATGGCAGGAATTCATGGATTTACCTTCTGCTCAAGGGCACAAAGAAATAGGCCAAAAAAGGAAAAGAAGTTAACTGAATTAAAAAGTTCAAACTGTCAGCTCTTCTTTTATATTTCCTTACTAACGAATTGTTTCAATGAACTCAAATGTCAATTCCCCCCTTCCTCATTCATCTTTCCAAACAGATTTTGCTTGTCTAAGCGCAGTCTTACAGTGAAGTCAGAGAAGAAAATTGCATGTTACTAAAGTGCCTGAACGGCTAGAAAACAACACTCTGAAAAGTTGGCCTTCTCAGGTGTCGAAGAAAGGATTCCCACTGCAGGGAGGAGGAAAAACCATTTTCTTTTGGATACTTGAGCTATATGAGATGTTGGGAAAACCTGATAACTTACTGGGAGCTCAGAGAATGTCACTGAAAGGCATTTACATTATTTTTTTTAAAGTCCAGAACCTTTGTGGTTTTTAATCTGGGGATGGAGGGCAGGGGGGGTAGGCAGGAAGGGGGACTGGGGGGGTAGGCATCCTCTTCCTTCCTGGGTATTTCCTGGTCTCTTTAGCCCAAGGTGAGCACCACGGAGCAGAATGGCCACACCATCTCTGGAGGACTCCAACTGTTTGGCTCCCCAGCTCATGATTCCAGCGCTTTCACGATAGCTTCATTGGCTTCTATCCTGATCTGAACCTCGGCCCGGGCTGCCTCATCTGATGCCCCCGACAGGTCCGAGTGTACTTTTTCCAGGTTGGATCTGGCAGCAGCCACGTCCAGCATGTCCAGAGTCACGGCTTCTTCTGCCAGCAGCTGCACCGAGGAATCAGCTTTCACTGTGACAGAACTGCTGCTCACAAAATACTTGGTGGTGGTGCCATCCTCGGCATGAACGGTCACCACGCCGGGCTTCAGCACCTGCAGGGTGGGGACGAGGGCAGCGAGGATCCCAAAGGCCCCACTCTGGGTTGGGACATCCACCTGCTTCACATTGGCCTCGTTGAAATACACCTGCGTCGGGGAGGCGAAGGTGAAGGACATCTGGCCGGGATGCTGGCGGTGGTGGCCAGAGCGGCCTCGGCATAGGCGCGGGCCGGGAAGGGCCACAGCGGCCGGGATGCGCTGCAGGGGCTGGGTCGCGGGCTTGGCGCAGCAGACGTGGGCCGCAGCGGCGGACAGGCCGGGTGCAGCGGCAGCAGGCAAACCCATTTACACTGGTTTTTCTTCTACGTGAAGAGCTTTGAGTAGACAGGCCTCCTGCTTTCATAGACGGCCTGTTCAGCAGAGCAGGGCTTGCCCCTGTCCCATCAGATTATGGCACTCCGTTCTTCATGTGGTTAAATTGTAAGCTGTAGAAGGCAGAAAATAATTTCATTTCTGTAATATTGACAGTGTCTAGCACAGTGTTGGCACATAATATCTGCTTGTTGAATAAATGCATAAATGAATAAGTGATTAAACACAAGAATATGCCCTAATTGTGGACAGGGGATATCATGTCTGCACCCAGCAATGAAAATCACTCTAGAATCTCAGTATTTTCACTACAGGGCTAGGGCTGACCTTAGAGATCATTGACACTAACAACCCTGATTTTATAGATGGGGACAGTGAGGCCCAGAGAGAGGAAATGGTTTGTGAATTTACCAAAGTTAACATCCCAGGACTGGAGCCTAGATTCCTCTGACTACCACTAGTGCATCATTGTTTCTATTCAACCACAGTGAATGGCATCTATTCCATTAAGGAAGTGGGGAGGGGGAAATTCATCCCACTGTATTTGGAGTTCAAGGACTTTGTGATTCTGCATAATTAATTTAAATTCTGAGAAACTCATTTTCCTTATCTATAAAAAGAAAGATTCAACTGGATGACCTTTGTGATGCCTTCTTTCTCTAAAGTCCAAGAGCTAGTTTATTACAAAGGATTAAGTGCATTTTACAGGGCAAGAAAAATAGGGGGTACCAGAGGAACAACCTTCCGATCCCAGGCCCTCTTCTCACTGCCTGGGTGACCTCAGCAAGTCCCTTAAGCTCTTTGAGACTCAATTCCTCACTTACCCAGTGAGGATTACCTCTAAGTCTCCTTCTAGGGTGACTCTTACGGCCAATCATCTTACGAAGTATCTATTCATTTATCATGGCATGGGAGGAAAGATGGGTAGAAAAAGAGAAATCATCTCTCATGAAGGAATGAAGCAGTCACCAAGTGATGAACAGGGTGGTTTTTTTCCCCCCAAATTTTTAAAGGTAAATTTTATTTGCATTTATAATAACCAAAGGGAAGAGGGTCTACAACAACAGTATTGCAAGATGTAGGGATAGAGTGGCTAATTGGTTAGAGACCTAGACTTCCATACCAGAAGCTCTACTTAGGTCCCACATTTGACACTTTATGAATGTGTGACCTTGTGAAAGTCACTTAATATCTTTGCATCTTCAACAACTCCCTAGGCCTTAGATATTAAGTCACAAAATAATTCAACTCTGCACTGGAAAAGCCAGTCACCAAGGAAATCCCAGAGTGGGTGGGGTATTTTTTAGTTTCCAAACCAGCTCAACATTCACTATCAATTTAGGGCCCCTCCACAGTGATGCTATAAATGAAGGAAGATGCTGCCAATAGTCTTGTTCCTTGGTGCACGATTGTCACATGCAATGCTCTTCCTAGGAAAATGCCACGAGTTCCCATGGGGAATTATAGGGACTTTTGCAGGTTTCCAGCAGAGAGAGGCTCCCATCTGCTGTGTGTGTGTGTGTGTGTGTGTGTGTGTGTGTGTGTGCGCGCGCGCGCGGACGCATGGTGGTGCTGCTGGTGCTGGTGCTGGTGTTGAGCACACCATCCTTTCTCCTTTTAACCTACACATTCCCAGTTTCTTTGTGGTAAAGAATGAGGACTAGAGAGGATGTGTGTGTGGTAGAGGCATGAAGGAAGGGGAAGGCAGAGAGGGGTTCTCAAAGCTGGGGATCGCTGGTTGATAAGAGATATGGGAATTTTTGGAGAGGTGTGGGGGCAGAAGAATTAGAAGCATTTGCTCCCTTCATCATATATACAACATAGCCTCTGAATGAATGGATGGCCATTGGGTAGAAGAATTTCTCTGTCACATTAACTGCCTCAGGAGGGAGAGACAAGGTTTTGTTTGTTTGTTTTTGTCATAGGGCTGCCAACAGGCTTTGGATGAAAGTGTTCCTTGAAAACTGAGTGTTTACAAGGATAGTGGTTCTTCCTAGCCATTCACAATAGACACTGGACAGGCCAAGACAAGCCAAGATTAAGTGCTGTGCTTCTGTACACAAATGCGGGTGATTTCTTCCCTCTATTGAGGCAGATTACAATCTGCCTCCCACAAAATTTAAGGTCTTCCTCTCCCACATTTATATTTTTGTGATGGTAAATTAGGCCATCTTTCATCTGAGTTCTTACCTAGCCCTTAGACATTGAATGGGTGTTACCTCAAAAAAATGGAGAACTGGGAAATACCTGAGTTTAGAAAGGCCAAGGTCACCCACTGCATCTTGGGATTTCATTCTGGCTCTGTCCTCTGATGATTATGCAGGAGAGAGTGAGACTGATGTCTTTGTGCCGCTTTGCCTCCCTTAAATCCATCCATGTGCTAGTTAGGACATCACCCTTGTGAAGCTACTGCTTCAGACTGGGTGAACAACAACAATCACAACAGTTGTGCTCTGGTGATCCAACCAGCCAAGAGCAGAAGCTGGGGAATGCTGCTGCCACCGCTGCCGCCGCCGCGGCCGCCGCCGCCGCCGCCGCTGCTGCCGCCACTGCTGCTGCTGCCGCCACTGCTGTTGTGTCTGCAGACAGAAACAGCCCAAGATATTGATCATCAGAACCTTGGGGACAGCCAGGCTTCCAGCCCAGTGCCCTCAGCCACTACTCTAGGAAGGAACCCTAAAATCAGGGAGAAGTCAGTGAGGAAAACATGGTGTAGTGGAAAAAAATAATAAACAAGGAATCAGAAAAGCTGGGTCCATATCTGACTCAGCAGCCAATGTGCTGTGGGAGTTGTAATAGTTCACACCCTCTCTGGACCTCAGTTTTTTGACATATAAAATGAGGGGCCTGACTGGAGTCATTGCATTTCCAAAGTCTCTCCTTACTCCACTAGCATTTAAATTGGTAGTTTATTGTTTGTGACTTGCAAGGTTCTCACTTTCCTCAGGCTTGTGCTCATATACTTGGGGTATGTCCATTGATGCACAATATAAAAAAAAAAATAGATTGTAGCATGCTCGGTCTAAGAGAGAGATTTACTTAACAATCTGGCTTTTGGAAAAGGCCCCATGTGTACAAAAATATCAATTGGGGAATGGCTGAGCAAGTTGTGGTATATGGTATATGAATGTAATGATATACTATTGAGCTATAAGCAGGGATGAACAAGTGGATTTCAGAAAAAAAAGCAACAAAACTTGGAAGGACTTCCATGAAGTAATGCTGAGTGAAGGGAACAGAACCAAGAGAACATGGTACACAGCAATGACAATGTTTCGTGATGACCAACTTTGAGAGACTTAGCTCTGCTCAGTAACATAATCGTCTAAGAGAATTCCCAAAGACTCATGATGGAAACCACTATCCATATCCAGAGAAAGAACTATGGAATATGAATGCAGATCAAAGCATACTATTTTCTTTTTTGTTTCGTTTTGTTGTTTTTTTTTCCTTTCTCATGGTTTTTCCCTTTTGTTCTGATCCTTCTTTCACAACATGACTAAGTGGAAATAGGCTTAATGTGATTGTCCATTACCCACATCAGATGGCTTGCAATCTTGAGGAAGGAGGAGGGAGAGGGAAAAAAAATTGGAACTTAAAATCTTATAAAAGTGAATGTTGAAAACTATCTTTACATATAAATTGGAAAAATAAATTATTTAGTTGGGGGTTGGAATCTCTTTTATATTGGCTGAATTAATGCCATGGAAATATAAGAAAGCAAAGAATAAAACAAAGTTTCCATTGGCTTTCATCATCTGAAAGGGGCCACATTTTCTACAGTCTGGGGGATACAGGAAGCCACATGACAACCATGCCCAATGTGGCAGCTCAGTTCTTGCAACCACTCATTGGCCCAGCCCAGCATGCTCTTCATTCAACAAACAAGTTCCTATTTGATGTTTGACAAAGAAACACACTGGGCATTGAAGTGTAAGCTGATTTGTTGACAAGTTGTTAAAGAAATCAGTAATCTCTGAGTCAACAATTAATGGGACACTGTCACTTCTTACTAAAAAAATAGAGACAGTCTTTCTTTGTCAATAGATTTGGAGCCAGGTCAATATAATAGGAGATGGAGCACTCTGATAAAAATACTGCTTTCTGCCAACTCAGAGAGAAAACAAACAAGCTGGAAAGTGTTGACTTTATTGAGGACAAGCGGATACAGTGAAGCAGGGGAAGGAGGTGCAGGAGGCCAAGGGAGGCTTCTCTTCCTCAAGCACCACTTTTACCTTGGAGGGTAGAGAATGATGGAAAGGGATGTGGTGGGGCTCCAGAACCTCCCCCCAGGCCCTTTTGCAGAATCGTCTTAGGATTTTCAAGAGGATTCACTATAACTTTCCCTAGTGCATTGCTTCCCAGATATTTGCTCATACTTCCATGCTAAGTACCGTTGAAGGGCCAGGAAATGTTTAAGGATAGCTTCATTCCTGTCTTCAGTGAGCTTAGAGTCTAGTGAATAATTCTATGCTTCTTATCAGTAAGGAGGGATCCTCTGTCCAACCTCAGATGACCTTACCTCCATATCTTCATCTTTTGGGAACCTTAGCCAGGCCCTCTCATACATCTCCATGTCTACCCCCAAATACACTAGACCTTTGTCTAATGATTTTGATATACATAGAGAACAAAGCACATGAATTATCAAACTGTCTGTGTGTACTTGCTACAATATGTTTAAAGAGGAAGCATTAATAATCATGATAGATTAGAGAAAAAGAAAGTGGTGAAATATGTAATGCTAGAGCTCAGAGAAGGGTGAGCTCAGTATGGAGTCACAGGGTAGACCTTATGGAGGATGTATGATTTAAATTGAACCACAGGCAGATTTGGGTTGGTGAGAGATGGTAAAGGAGGAAGATGTCCAAAGAAACACAATGGGAATGGTTAAGGGACTTCAGTTCATATCATGAGATGAAATGAAGGCAGTTGAGGTTTCTGGTAATGGAAGAGATGGGAAGAGGGATGAGATTCCCTCTTGGCCTTATTAGGCAGAACTAGGAGCGGTGTAGAAAGGAAGCCAGTGGAGTTGAGGAGAACCCTCCCTACCATGTCAACAAGAACTGCCTTGGGAAAGAGTGGGTGCAGCCCCACTAGGGCTTTGTAAACAAAACAGATGCTCTTTGGTCGCTTCAGTAGTGTCCAAACCAAACCTCTGTGACCCCATTTGGGGTTTTCTTGGCAAAGATAGTGGAGTGGTTTACCATTTCCTTCTCCAGTTCATTTGAGAGTTGAGGAAACCGCAACAAACAATGTTAAATGATTTGCTCAGGGTCATACGGCTAGTAAGGGTCAGAGGCCAGATTTGCACTCAGGAAGGTGAGTCTTTTGAACTTTAGGCCCAGCACTCTACCCACTAAGGCAAGGCAAAATAGATACAGAGGGGGAAAAGGAGGTAGGTGAGTATTGAGGTCAAATATGAAATATGATTTAATATACATACATTTATTTTACACATAGCCTTGATGATTCTTTGCTTCACAGACAAGCTGTCACTGTATTCAGAATGTAGAGTTATCAGGAAATTTTAAAACTCACTTGTTACCATCCAAATTCTTCCAGATTTCTCATTCTTCCAAAAGAGAGAAGAGACTGATCCTCCACAGGTTTGTATTTCAGTATATGACTGTTGGCTGAACTGTGACCCAGAATGGGGATCCATCTTGCCTCCTCTGGTCTTCTCTCATCCCCTCATGTACACTATGATGAAATTCAGGGAGTGATGCAGGAAGCAGCAACAGTTTGATTGTCCAAATCTCTGTGGTAGAAGGAAATCTTGCTATACCTCACAAAATGCCCTGACTTGAGAGGGAAATGAGTGACAGATATCACCTTGCATCCCAGAGACTTGTAATGTGACCCTGGGACTTTCATCCCCAAGACTCCTGTTTGAATTGATCCCAAGAAGGTAGGGACTCAAAGCTACTGTTCCTGATATGACAGGAGCTGGCAAGGAATCCTGATTCTGATCCCAAGGGACAGGTGTCCTGGTCATCAAATCTCTCTTGATATTTGAACCAGGGAATCAAGGCCTGAGTAAATCAGAAGATGGACCAGTGATGACCTTCAAGGCAAGTGGTTTAGTGGCAATATATCTTGACTGGGCTAAATGCCAGAGAAATCTAAAACTTGGGAAGAAATGTATCCTACCCGACTTCATAGTGTTCATTGAATTTTAGCTTTGCTTTCTTTATAGGCTAAAAGGTTATCACATGGAGAACTGGAATTTACATCAAGAATGATTTAAATTTTGCTCTCCTTGGGTTGGGGGTTGGGGGAGGGTCATGAATGAGAAACCTGAGTTTAATTCATTTCACAGAATATTAATTAACCATGACAATACATCCCTAAGCACCACACCCTCCAAGTGATAACCCATTTTTGGTCAAAGTCCTCCAATAAGGAAAAGCCCAATATGTCCCAGGGCAGCCCATTCTACTATGGTGGGGGAAAAAATCCCCTTTGCAGCAAACTTAAATTTGCCTCATTTTAACATCACTTCTACTTCTTTCCATTATCCCTGGTTATAGCATCTCATGCCAAAGAGAACAAGTTTCATCCATATTCCATGGAGAAGCCCTTAGAAATCTTAGAGAGAATGAGAGTATTCTGCCTTATGTACACGAACACACAAATGCAAACATACAAATTCACAACCCAAGTCTTCTCGTCACTATGTGAATCATTCTCACTCATTTCCAGTTCTAGTCAAGCAGTCAACAAGTGTTCATTCATGTTTACTGGGCATCAGATAATGTGTTAAAAGTTGAAGGTGCAAAATGATACCAGATCCTTAGGTTGTTTGGTTTAATCTGAAGTGAAACGAACTGAAGGTCCTTCTCCATCTTGATCACCTTACTCGAGAGACTTCCCAGAAATTTCATATTTTTCTTCAAATGCAGTGGCCATAAGTGAACTTAATACTCTGGTTAAATGCAATCCAAGAAGATCATCTAAAGTCCTCACCTGGGGCTATAATGATGGCCTTAGTTTCTGTGAAGTCACAAGACTGGACCAGATGATCCTTTCTGGCGTGTGCCAGAATTGGTGATTGATGATTTGATGACCATGTGAATATAACATATTCCCTGTCCTCAGGGGTGGACACAAGTTTGCATAATGCCTGTTAGGATTAGATGAGGACAAGAGGGAGATCCCGATGATGTGCACTGAGAAACGTGAGATGGTGGGGAGTAACTTTTAGCTATGGGGATCACAGAAACATCTACAGCACAAAGAAAGAGGACACCAACAGGCATGCATGAGGAAGGAATGCATCCCAGAGGATGGCAGGAAAAGGTGTTCTTTGTGATTGTACAGAGAGATGGGAGATCGCAGGACAAGATCCGGACCAGCCAATGGTCCTATTTGATTTGATGAAATGAAGAAGAGTAGTATCAAAGACAGATAGGCAGTATGGACCAAAAGCAGGAAACAAAATAGTAGTTTCCCTCAAAAAGCTTACATGATACTAGGGTTGTCAAGAGGCAGCTAGGTGGCACAGTGCATAGAGTGCTGGGCCTGGAGTCCAGAAGGCATATATCCCTGGGTTCAAATTTGGCCTCAGATGCTTGCTAGCTATGTGACCCTTGGCAAGTCACTTAATCCTTTTTGCTTCAGTTTCCTCCTCTGTAAAATGAGCTGGAGAAGGAAATGGCAAACTACACTAGTGTCTTTGCCAAGAAAATACCAAATAGGCTTGCAAAGAGTTAGAAACTATGGAAACAAGTGAACAACAAAAACAACCAAAGGGTTGGCAAAAGGTTGTAACCATGAAGACTCAAGCTGTCAAGGATCTGAAATCTAGAGCTAGAAGGAACCAAGGAGTCTTTAGGACAAAACTCTCAACTTTGAAATGAGGAGACTAAGGGCCAAGGAAGTTTGCTATTTCCCTAAAGTCACCCAAGTATTAACAGGCTGACCTTAGATTCAAAGCAGAGTCCTTTGACTCCAAAGTCAGTGTTCTTCCCATTGCATCATGATGGTTCTGAATGGTTGGGGAGAAAGAGGAAGGATAAAATTGTAAGCACTGTGCTCTAGTTACTGAGGAAGGTACAAGCGTGTCCTCAACAAATTGTTAAATGAGGAAGAGAAGGCTCTGGACATGCTAATGAAACTGGATGATGTCTACCTGGCCCAAGAAGAGCTCCTGAGCAAAGGTGACAGAAAACCAGTTTGGAAACAGCAACAGAAAGCTAGGCCCCTCCCTTTGGCCTTGTTTACTGAAGACATGAGAGAAAAAACCGCTAGCCCTGGAGAGGTGCTGAGAGATGAGCCAGGCTTCAGGTACTAGAAAGGGGAAGAAGTTTGAAAAGGGCTTAAGGATAAATGGGAGTTGGTTATTAGTGAAGTAGGGGCTCCAGTGGTAGGGGTAGACAAAAGAGATTAATAGCTATTGAAGGAAAGGTAGAACTAAGCTAAGTCATGATGGGTATTTTAGAAGACTGTTCTGGGTGATGAAGGAAATAAGGAAGGAAAGGAGGAAGGAGCGAAGGAAGAAAATAAGGAAGGATGGAAGAAAGGCAGGGAGGGATGGAGGGAGGAAGGAAGGAAGGAGAGAAAGAAGGAGGGAAGGAAGAAATGGAGGGAGGAAGGGAGGGAGGAAGGAAACAATTTTTATTTAAGCATCTACTCTGTGCCAGGCACTGAGATAAGTCCCTAACAAGTATTATCTCATTTGACCCCCATGCCAACCCCAGGAATTAGGTGTTATTACTATCATCACTTGAGGAAACTGAGGTAGACAAGGATTAAGTGACTTTTCTAGTGTCACAGGGCTAGTAAGTGAGGCCACATTTGAATTCAGGTCTTCCTAAATCTAAATCCAGTGCTCTATTCACAATACCGCCTAGCTTCCTGGAAAAGCAATGGTTCTGAATGGCAGTCATTTGGTAAAACAAAATAACAAGCCCAAAGAACACAGAGCATAAACTCCGATAATTTTCATGGTAGAGATCTTCTATTTTGAAAACAATGGAGAAGGAATTTCAGAAGACTGATGCAAGTAGAAAGAAAAACGGGAAGGGCACACCTGAGGGATGCACATAGATTGATGGGGGCAATGCAGGAATAGAAATTAGAGGACAAGAAAGGAAGCTCCTGCCTATGAAGCCTGCAGTTGAAAATGGCAAAAATTCCTAGACCAGACAAAGGGCAATAGATTGTCATACTATTCTGGGAAATAACAGTAAGGTTGATTGCATCATCAATTCCTGAGTAAAAGGTAGGAAGTAGGGGTATGAGCATCTTCATGATAATTCTAAGTAAGACTCCTAAAATGTTGGGGTGTTTCCCTGTTAGGTCTCATGAAAAGACATGGGCAAGAGGGCACAAGATGTTGGATATGACACCTGGATGCTGGGCTGGAGATTGGGGATCCACAAAGATAAACTCATGAGCCCATCAAAGTATCATGGAATAATGGAAGTTTCATAAAGCCTATCTCTGATATAGTCCTGTGGCTTAGCACATATAGCACCAGATTTACATAGCATCTCCTTTATGTGTTAGGCAAAAAGCCCTGGAAGTTTATGGGGAGCCCATCAATTGGGGGAATAAATGAACAAATTGGATATGACTGTGCTATAAAAAGTGAGGAAAAGATGGTTTCAAATAAACAGGGAAAGTGTGTGACTGATGAAGAATTAAAAGAGTAGTACAAGGACACCAATTTATATCATAACAACATTGGAAATATAAAAAATTCTTAGCTATGTGAAAATTCTGATCAACTAAATGTTCAACCACGGTAACACAGGACGGATGAAGAATGTTGCCCACCTCGTGATGGAGGAATGGCAGGATGAAAATGCAGAATAAGAAACATTTTTTGCCTGTGACTGATGTGGGGATTTGTTCTGCTTGACTTCATTTATGTGACACACCGACTTTGCATCTCTTTCTATATATTGCTTTTCCTCACCCCAGTGGATGGGGGATGTGGGATGGACAAAATAAATGAACGCTTGATATTAAAAGAATAAATGTCTTAGGCTCAAATTCCAAACGTGTTGCTACTTCTATGACCTTGGGTGAGTGGCTTCAATTCTCTGCACCTCCCCTTCAGAAAATTAGAGGGTTGTTCTCCACCTCCTTCTAGCTCCTTGGGAAAGTTAGGAGTAACCTCCTTGGTTTTTCATTTTCTTAGATGTAAAGTGACAGCATTGTTCTAGATAGTCTCTGAGGTCCCTTTCAGATGTTCTTCCATGTGATCTTCACAATAACATTTGTATTGTAGGAGCTATAGGTGAGGAAAACAAGTCTCTGACAATTTAAGGGTCATGCTTATAGCCAGGAAGATAATGTCTGAGGTAGATTTGAACCTACGTCTCTTTTGTCACCCACTTCAACATATCTTATATTCGATCTCATTACATAACGACAAGAGTAGAATGAAGGTGAAGGAATGACATCCTTCATCCTCTTCTCCCAAATGAGACGATGAGAAAGGGGAGGAGAAAAGCATTCATCAATGGAACTACCAATCTTGGAAGTTCTGAAATTTCGGTATGGGAGACTGGCAGCTACTTGGGTTTCAGACTGCAGAAAAAAAATGGAAATGTCCCCTTAGACTTAGGGTAATACCTGAACCCTAGACAGAAACAACATAGTGTGGTCAAGCCCAGGGTTAAAGACTATAATGTGGTTCCTAGAGAGATTTAAAATGTTCATGGACTTGCAGCTGGCAGGGATTTGGACATATTGAGTATAACCTCTTCATTCTACAAATGAGGAAATTGAAGCCCAGAGGAGGTCAGGGACTCATCACAGATAATTCAATTTACAAGCAGTAAAAGAAGAATCCAAGGTTTCCAACTCTGTCCCTCTGTTCTCTACTGGCAATTTAGTAAGGTGATAAAGGTGAAAATGATGGTGATGATACTGATGGTGATGATGATACAGATGGTGATGATGAGGTGTTAACAACAACATTATCACATATGTTTTAAGATTTGCAAAGTACATTGCTTATGCTAACTCATTTGGTTGTCACAACAGTTTAGTGAGAAGGCAGACACGGTTATTAGAACAAATTTGACAGATTGGAAAATCTTAGATTAAATGACATCACACTAATATGAGTTTTTGAGGTAGGATTTAAATACAGATCTTCTTGATCCCAAGTTTAGTACTATATCCACTATTCCACCTAGCTGCTATACTGTAACAGATGAGTTGCTCCTACACGTCAGTGGAGTGATTTTCCATTCCTGAAGTCCCACACAATAATGAACTTACAGGTCCAGATAAAAACAAAACAAAACCCCTAGTTTTGCTTGGTTCCATGCCCCTGGCTATTCTCTAACCCAAACTACTCTCTTACAAATGAGAACTTGTGGATGGATCAGTGCAAAACCAACTCTACTATTCAAAAAGCAAAACAAAAAAAAAACTATTCAGGCTCAAATCTAAATGCTGAGTGTGGGATAAGTGGTATCATCTTTAGTGAAGGGGAACCCACATGTACCCTGGAGGAGCACTCAAACAATGGAAGAACTTGTTTGAAAGGGGGAAGAAGAGAGAACCCCAAGTTTCCTCATAAACTTGAGTCATAAGTGCAGCCCAGGAGACAAACGGTTGAGCAATAGCTCTGATTGATCCCAGCATTTCCAAAGAACCGCTCTCTTCTCACTACTGCAAAGAACAGGAAACTTTGTACCCTGGGGTGGAATTAAAATCTACAAAAACATAGTTTCCCAGTTGAATAACTCAAGGACTATTTAGACAGCATAGAACTGGGATGTTCAGACATCTTTTTTTGGAAAGGAACCTCTATCCTGTTTTGCCAGGATTAGGCTTTATTGAAAGAAAACAACTTCAGTCCATAATCATCCTTATGCTCCTCCTCCTCTTCCTCCTCCTCCTCCTCCCTGTCCACCAAGAAGCATTAGAAGGAGAATATCCTATTACATATCTCAAAAAAATAATAACCCAAGGGCAAAAAAATCTCCAACAACCAAAAAACAAAACCAAAACCAAACCAAGGGCAGAATCATTCTGTAACCCACACACACTCCCGCAAACCAAAATAATTCCAAGGTCGTCCAGTGGTTTAACCACAGAGGTACTGGCTGCTCAAGATGGGGCTCTCAGTTTACATAGTTGGCATGGAATGTCTTTGCCCTAGGGAGCCCCAGAGAGAGAAGGAAACTGTGGCAGGTGGGAACCTGATGTGGCAACATCTGGGGGTAAACTTTGGACACAAACAGGGACTGCTGTGCACATGAATTGTTAATTATGGAAAAGAAGAGGCAAGGGACAAAATTGGTTTAATTAGAGCAAGGAGATGGAAAGATACAGGAAGGGGCAGTAGGATGTTTGGTTGGGCTAGCAGTCTATAAATATGGGTAGAGAATTAACCTAACCTTGAGTTCAGGTGATAGATACTGGATGCAACAATGTGGTTGAATTGAGTGTTTTTTTTTCCTTTGTGAACCATAGAGTAAAATAGTTCCCATCTAATGAGAAGTCATTTGGAGAAAACACCCATCCATTCCCAACTCTAAAACTAGTAGAACTTGTTCTAAAGCAAAAGCTCACCTTTTCTAAATGAGAAATTTGCTTTTGCTCTTCTAGCCTCAGGAGGTCAAAGCCAGGTTTTTGCAGATTTATTCTACAGAAAGAGCAAAAATTAACTGAGTTTACTCTATACTTTCCTACCTCCATACTCTTCTTCCTGTTGGTCAGGCCTGCCATCTTCATGTCTTAGAAACCCCTTTCATTCTTTAAGGCCCAAGAAAATGTTACTTCTTCAAAGCATTTTCTCTTACTCCTAGAAGGAAGTGATCTCTCCCTCTTTCAAATGACTAGTATCTTTTGTTTTTACTTCTTCTCTAAAATTTTATTTTTTGTAATTTGTTCCATATCTGCAAAAATAAAAAAAACATTTGAGGATGGTGGAATTGGAACTCACTAAGGAGTTATTAAGTGCTGACTATGCAAAGTACTAGTGGTAAGTGATGGCAATTTAAATATAAAAGTGAGGAAATCTTTGTTCTCAAAGAGATTACATTTTACTTCATGGATATAACATATTTGTAGGGAGAACCAAAATGGCAGAGAAAAGCCAGGAAATTACCTGAGCTCTACCCAGTTTCCCTCAGAAACAATGCTGTATCAACCCTCTTAAAAGATTCTGGAGTGACAAAACCTATGAAAAGAAGGAGGGAAACAATTTTCCAGCTTTAAACAACTTAGAAAGGCTTCAGGAAAGGTCTGTCACACTTGGATGAAAAGGGAGCACAGCCCAGTGTAGACAGTTTCTATGTAAGCCAGCAGGAGGCTCTTAGTCACAGCATAGATCACCAATCAAAGCCCCTCAGTTATCATTCAGCGAGCTAGAATTGGCCAGGCCACCCCAGCTTAGTGGGCAAGTCACCATCACCTGAGGCCCTGGATCAGAAAGCTACTGACCAGAACCCTGACCTCTAGCACGAACAGCTTGGGACAGTGCCCTCTGTGCCAGAGGAGAAGAGGTCAACTTTAAAAGTCATGAAATAGGCTAAAAATGAGTTAAAAAAAAAAACAGAAAAGTGTCCTGACCATAGAAAGCTACTATGTCAATAGGGAACAAAAAAAACACACTCAGACAAGGATAACAGTGTCAAAATACCTATATGTGAAGCCTTAAAGGGGAATAAGAATTGGTCTCAAGGACAAAAAAAAACTTTGGAAGAACTCAAAGAGAATTTTAAAAATCAGAGACATACAAGAAAAATTGAGAAAATAAATGAGATTTATGCAAGAAAGAGTCAATAGCTTGGAAAAGGAAGGACAAAAATTGACTGAAGAAAACAATTCCTAATAAAATACAAAATAAAGTATTCCTAACAATTCCTAAATAAAATACAAAAAAATCCCCTGAAGAAAACAATTTATGAAAAAGCAGAATTGGCCAAATGGAAAAGGAGGTACAAAAGCTAACTGAAGAAAATCATTATTTTTTTTTAATTTATTTATTTATTTTTAGTTTGCCACACACAGTTCTACATAGTTTTGAGTTCCAGATTTTCTCCCCTCCCACCCCCCCTCCCTCCCCAAGACGGCATGGAATCTCATCTCATATAACTGTCGTGTATAACTTCGCATTGAATTAATTTATGCACTAGTCAAGTTGTGGAGAAGAATTTTAACCAATGGAATGAATCATGCGAACCATGCAAACCATTTGCGAACCAAAAAAAAAAACAAAAAAAACAAAAAAAAACCAACCCAAAAACAAAAACAAAAGAGAAGCAAAAAAAGGTGAGCATGTAGTGCGCCTCGATCCGTATTCAAACTTCACATTTCTTTCTCTGGATGGAGATAGCATTCTCCATCGTGAGTCCCCTGGAGTTGTCCTTGCCCCTTAGGTTGCTGAGAGGAGCGCAGTATGTCAGGGTTGGTCCTCACAGAATCCATATATCTGCGGCTGTGCACAACGTTCTCCTGGCTCTGCTCCGCTCACTCAGCATTATGTCATGTAGGTTTTTCCAGGTTGTTATGAAGTCTGCATCATCCCCATTTCTTATGGCACAATAGTATTCCATTACCTTCATATACCACAGCTTGTTCAGCCATTCCCCAATTGATGGGCATCCCTTTGATTTCCAATTCTTGGCTACCACAAAAAGAGCTGCTATAAATATTTTTGTACATATGGGTCCTTTTCCCGCTTGTGTGATTTCTTTGGGATACAACCCTAGAAGTGGTATTGCTGGGTCAAAGGGTATGAACATTTCTATAGCCCTTTGGGCATAGTTCCAAACCGCCCTCCAAAATGGCTGGATCAGCTCACAACTCCACCAGCAATGCAACAATGTTCCAATTTCCCCACATCCTTTCCAGCATTTATCATTCTCCTGATTTGTTATTTTAGCCAATCTGACAGGAGAGATGTGATATCTAAGAGTTGTTTGGATTTGCATTTCTCTAATCAGTAGTGATCCAGAGCATTTTTTCATATGCCTATAGATAGCTTTAATTTCTTCCTCTGAAAACTGTCTGTTCATATCCTTTGACCATTTCTCAATTGGGGAATGGATTGTATTCCTATATATTTGTCTCAGTTCCCTGTATATTTTAGAAATGAGGCCTTTATCAGAGATACTAGTTGCAAAGATTTTCTCCCAATTTTCTGCTTCCCTCCTAATTCTTGTTGCATTGGCTTTTTTTGTACAAAAACATTTCAATTTGATATAATCAAAATTATCCATTTTGCATTTTGTAATGCTCTCTATCTCTTGTTGGGTCATGAATTCTTTACTTTTCCATAGATCTGATAAGTAAACTATTCCTTGCTTTCCCAAATTACTTATAGTATCAGCTTTTACTCCTAAATCATGAACCCATTTTGACTTTATTTTGGTATATGGTGTAAGATATTGGTCTATGCCCAGTTTTTGCCCTACCATTTTCCAATTTTCCCAACAGTTTTTGTGAAATAGTGAATTATTAGCCCAGAAGCTGGCCTCTTTGGGTTTATCACAGAGTAGATTGCTAAACTTGTTGATTTCTCATACTTGTGTACCTATCCTATTCCACTGATCCACACCCCTGTTTCTTAACCAGTACCAGGCAGTTTTGATGACTGTTGCTGTGTAGTACAGTTTAATATCTGGTGTGGCTAAGCCACCTTCTCTAGCATGTCTTTTCATTAATATCCTAGATACTCTAGACCTCCTGTTTTTCCAAATGAATTTTGTTATTATTTTGTCCAGCTCAGTAAAAAATTTTTTTGGTAGTTCGATTGGTATGGCACTGAATACATAGATTAATTTAGATAAAATTGTCATTTTTATTATATTAGCTCAGCCTAACCATGAGCAACTGATATTTTTCCATTTATTTAGATCTGATCTTATTCGTATGAAAAGTGTTTCATAATTATGTTCATATAGGCCCTGGGTTTGTCTTGGCAAATAGACTCCCAAATATTTTATACTGCCTTCAGTAACTTTGAATGGAATTTCTCTTTCTATCTCTTGCTGTTGGGCTTTGTCAGTAATGTATAGGAATGCTGAGGATTTATGTGGGTTTATTTTATATCCTGCAACTTTGCTAAAGTTGTTTATTATTTCAAGTAGTTTTTTACTTGATTCTCTAGGATTCTCTAAATAAATCATCATATCATCTACAAAAAGTGATAATTTAGTTTCTTCTTTTCCTATTCTAATTCCTTCAATTTCTTTTTCTTCTCTTATTGCTACAGCTAATGTTTCTGGTACCAAATTGAATAATAGGGATGATAATGGACATCCTTGTTTCACCCCTGATCTTATTGGGAATGCATCTAGTTTATCCCCATTACAAATAATGCTTGTCGATGGTTTTAGGTAGATGCTATTTATAATTCTGAGGAAGGTTCCACTTATTCCTATGCTTTCTAGTGTTTTTAATAGGAATGGGTGTTGTACTTTGTCAAAGGCTTTTTCTGCATCTATTGAGATGATCATATGGTTTCTGCTAGTTTTGTTGTTGATATGGTCAATTATGCTAATAGTTTTCCTAATATTGAACCAGTCTTGCATTCCTGGAATAAATCCTAACTGTTCATAGTGTATTATTCTTGTAATGAGTTGCTGCAATCTTTTTGCTAATACTTTATTTAAAATTTTTGCATCAATATTCATTGGAGAAATTGGTCTATAATTTTCTTTCTCTGTTTTAACTCTACCTGGTTTGGGTATTAGTACCATATTTGTGTCATAAAAAGAATTTGGTAGGACTCCTTCTTCTCCTATTTTCCCAAATAGTCTACAAAGTATTGGAATTGGTTGTTCTTTAAATGTTTGATAGAATTCATATGTAAAACCATCTGGCCCTGGAGATTTTTTCCTAGGGAGTTCATTGATGGCATGCTCAATTTCTTTTTCTGATATGGGGTTATTAAGAAATTTCACTTCCTTCTCTGTTAGCCTGGGCAGTTTATGTTTTTGTAGATATTCATCCATATCTCTAAGGTTGTCAAATTTATGGGCATACAGTTGGGCAAAATAATTCCTAATTATTGTTTTGATTTCCTCTTCATTAGAGGTGACCTCACCCTTTTCATTTTTGATACTGGTAATTTGATTTTCTTCTTTCTTTTTTTTAATCAAATTGGCCAAAGGTTTATCAATTTTATTGGTTTTTTTCATAAAACCAGCTCTTTGTTTTATTTATTAATTCAATAGTTTTCTTGGTTTCAATTTTATTAATCTCTCCTTTGATTTTCATTATTTCTAATTTGGTATTTAATTGGGGGTTTTCAATTTGCTCTTTTTCTAGCTTTTTCAGCTGTATGCCCAGATCATTGATCTCCTCTTTCCCTATTTTATTCATGTAGGCATTTAGAGATATAAACCTTCCCCTAAGAACTGCTTTTGCTGCATCCCATAAGTTTTGGTATGTTGCTTCATCATTGTCATTCTTTGAATGAAATTATTAATTGTTTCTCTGATTTTTTCTTTGGCCCACTCATTCTTTAGAATTAAATTATTTAGTTTCCAATTAGTTCTTAGCTTATTTTTGCATGGAACTTTAATTAAAAATGATTCTTATTGCATCATGATCTGAAAAGGATGCATTGACTACTTCTGCTTTTCTGCACTGGATTGTGAGGTTTTTATGCCCTAGTACATGGTCAGTTTTTGAGTATGTGCCATGTACTTTTGAAAAGAAAGTATATTCCTTTTTATTCCCATTCAGTTTTCTCCAGAGGTCTATCATATGTGCCTTTTCTAAAATTCTGTTTACCTCCTTAACTTTTTTCTTATTTATTTTGAGGTTAGATTTATCAAGTTCAGAAAGGGGGAGGTTGAGGTCTCCCAATATTATAGTTTTGCTGTCTATTTCTTCCTGTAACTCCCTTAACCTCTCCTCTAAGAAACTGTATGTCTTATCACTTGGTGCATATATGTTAAGCAATGATATTGCTTCATTGTTTATGGTGCCTTTTAGCAGGATATAATGTCCTTCCTTATCTCTTTTAATTAGATCTATCTTTACTTTTGCTTTGTCTGAGATTAGGATTGCTACACCTGCTTTTTTTACTTTAGCTGAGGCACAATATTTACTCCAGCCTTTTACCTTAACCCTATGTGTATCCCCCTGTTTCAAGTGCGTTTCTTGTAAACAGCATATTGTAGGATTATGGTTTTTAATCCATTCTGCTATCTTCTTCTGTTTTGTGAGAATGTTCATCCCCTGCACGTTCAGGGTTATGATTTCTATCTGTGTCTTTTTCTCCATCCTAATTCCCCCTGTTTATGCTTTTATTTCTCCCTTTCCCCTTCTCCTCCTCAACAAAGTTTTGCTTTTGACTGCCGCTTTCCTCAGTTAACCCTCCCTCTTTATTCCCCTCCCTTATCTTACTGTTACCCACTTGCTACTTCTCCTCTCCCTTCTGACCACCCCCCTCCCTTTTTCCCCCCTTACCCTCCCACTTCCCGTAGGACAAGTTAGATTTCTAAACTTATCAGAGTATGTTATTCCCTTCTTGAACTAGATCAGATGACAGTAAAGCTCAAATACTGCTCTTCTCCCTCCCTTCTTTCCCTCTACTATAATATGTTTTTGTGCCACTTCATTTGGTGTAATTTACCCTTTTCTACTACCTCCTTACCGCTTCCCTCATAGCCCTCCCTTTATATCTCTTATTTATATTTTATATCTTTACATCAGTTAATTTATACAGACATTCACAACCTATGTATATCCCTTTCATTTGTCATAATAGCTGTACCATTCACAAAAATGACTTATATATGTGTGTGTGTGTGTGTATATATATATATATATTTATATATATATATATATATATATATATATATATATATATATATATACATAAAAAACATACATAAGATGATATAATCCCACATAAAGATGTAAACAACCTTCCCTTATTGGTTAATAAGGTTTGTGGGGTTTTTCCCCCTGGTTACCTTTTTATGTCTCTCTTGAGTTTTGTATTTGGAGATCAAATTTTCCATTGAGTTCTGGCCTTTTCATCAGGAAGGTCTGGAATTCCCTTATTTCATTGAATGTCCATCACCTTGCCTGGAAAATTATGCTTAGTTTTGCTGGGTAGTTGATCCTTGGTTGTAGTCCCGGCTCCTTTGCCCTTCGGAATATCATATTCCAATTTCTCCTGTCTTTTAATGTGGAAGCTGAGAGATCCTGCGTGATCCTGACTGTAGTTCCATGATATTTGAATTGCTTCTTTTTGGCTGCTTGCAGTATTTTCTCCTTGAGTTTATAGCTCTGAAATTTGGCTATAATATTTCTTGGTGTTTTCAGTTTGGGATCTCTTTCAGGGGGTGATCGGTGAATTCTTTCAATGACTATTTTGCCCTTTGGTTCTAGGACCTCTGGGCAGTTGTCTTTGATAATTTCTTCGAAGATACTGTCAAGGCTCTTTTTTTCATCGTGGATTTCCGGTAGACCAATAACTCTCAAATTGTCTCTCCTGAATCTATTTTCCAGGTCACTTGTTTTGCCAATCAGATATTTCACATTTTTTTCTATTTTTTCATTCTTTACGTTTTGTTTTATTACTTCTTGGTGCCTCATAGATTCATTAGCTTCCACTTCCTCAAGTCTTATTTTTAATGAGTTAGTGTTTACATTTTGCTTTTGAGTCTCCTTTTCCAATTGGTTGAATTTGCCTCTCAGGGTGTCCTTTTCTCTCTCTAGATTCTGAATCTCTGTATCCTTTTCGCCAATCTTATTCTTTAGGGACTTGATTTCATCGGTGAATTTTTTTTCCATTTTTTCCATATTTTCTTTTAGCTCCCTAATTTGGTTTTTAAAATCCTCCTTTAGCTCTTCCAGCAGGGCTTTTTGGGCTGGAGACCAGTTCGTATTACCTTTTGAGGTATCTGATGTATCTACAGTATCGTTACTTTCCTCTTGGATATTTGTATTTTGATCCTGCCTGTCTCCATAAAAAGAATCTATTGTCCTCGGTTTTTTGTGTTCTTCTTCATGTTGGTTTGCCTTTTGCTGGCTTTACAACGAATTTCTATCTGTGGGCCTCAGGGCTTTCTGTCCCAGCTTTCTTATTCTGGGGTTTGTGAGTCTAGAATTATAACCTTCAGTTTCCTGAGGTGTGGAGGAGGGGTCTGGCTCCCTGGCATCTCACTCCCTGTGGGTTCTCTCCAGAACTTGCTTTTCAGCAATGGTCTCAGCTGTTTGTTGTTTGAGCTGATGTCTGGCACTTCCCCTGGGGGAGCAAGGTTACGTCTGGGCTCCTGGCGTTGACCCCTGCTGACTCTGCCCCTATGGGACTAATGAACTTCTGCTATTTGACCACTGAAGCTCCGCTACTTTCTGCTCAGTTCCAGCGTTCTTTTTTTTTTTTCCCAAGGGATTCTCTGGGTGGGGAGGGGAGGGATTAGAGCTGTTTACCTGGACATTAAGAACTCCAGGAAGTTCAAGAAGCCATGGTTCATACGTTTGGGCTGCAAACCTCTGGAGTCAGTGTATCCCAGTGGCGTTGCGCTGCCTCTCGTCGCTCCCACAGACTGCCGTCCTGTGTTGGGAGTCCTGGGGATCTCTGCCGGTTTCGGGCACCCAGCTTTCTCTCAGCCCGTGTCTCACGTGGATTTCCCCGCCAGCCGCTTCCGCCTTGGTCTGGAGCAGCTCCGCACCGAGCACTCTCCGAGCCTACAGGTTCGTGCCTCCGGCCTTTCAGACTCTCCCGGCTCAGAAATTTGCCCCATGCAGACTGCTCGGGGTTTCTGACTCTCTCAAATCTGCTCCAATTCACTTTTTTATAGGAATCTGACAGACCTTGTGAGAGAGTTCCGGTAAGACGCTGCCTTCACGCGGCCATCTTGGCTCCAGAAAATCATTCTTAAAAATGAGAATTGGGAAAGTGGAAGTTAATGACTCTATGAAACATCAGTAATCAGTCCATCAAAATTCAAAATATGGGAAAATAGAAGAAAATGTAAAATACCTCATTGGAATAAAAACTACACCAGAAAACAGAACTAGCAGAGACAATTTAAGAATTATCAGACTAGTTAGTAATCATAACTGTGAATGTCAATAGTATGAATTCTCCCATAAAATGGAAGAGGATAACAGAGTGGATTAAAAAGCAGAATTCTGTGAAAGGTTTTTTTTTTCCCCCACAAGAAACACATTTGAAGTAGGGCGATACATACACATAGTAAAGGGAAAAGATTGGAGAAGAATATATTATGCCTCAGTTATAGTAAAGGGAAAAAAAAAAACAGGGGTAGCAATCCTGACCTCAGACAAAGCAAAAGCAAAAAATAAATAAATCTAATCTTATTACAGACAATGAAGTAATATTAATATTATACATTAATGTACCAAGTGATGTACCCTTTAAATTCTTAGAGGAGAAGTTAAGTGAGTTACAGGTATAAATAGACAGCAAAACTATACTGGGGGGGACCTCTTACTCCCCTTTTCAGAACTATATATATATATATAAAACCACAAAATAAATAAGAAAGAAGTTAAAAAAGTGAATCAAATTTTAGAAAAGTTAGACATGATAGACCACTGGAGAAAAATTGAATGGGAATAGAAAGAAATACACCTTTTTCTCAGTGGTACATGGCACATAAACAAAAAAAAATGACCATGTAGACCATGTATCAGGGCATATAAACCTCACAATCAAATTCAGAAAGGCAGAAATATGAAATGTATCCTTTTCAGATTATGATACAATAAAACATGTATATTAAAGGGTCATGAAAAGATACATTAAAAATTTTAATTGGATACTAAATAACTAAACAAAATAATCTAATCCAAAAGAATCAGTGGGTCAAACAACAAATTCTAGAAACAATAAATTCATATAAGATAATGACAATAATGAGAAAACATACCAAAATTCATGACATGCAATCAAAGCAGTGCTTAAGAGAAGTTTTATATCTCTAAATACTTACACGAATAAAATATAGAAGGTGGAATTGGGTATGCAACTAAAATATGGAAATTAAAAATATTCAGATAAACACCAAATAAGAAATTCTGAAAATCAAAGGAAAGATTAATAAAATTGAAAGATATACCATTTTCTAAGATAAGTAAATGTTGTCTATATACACAATAATGGGGATGGACTGAATGACAACTGGGAGGGATGATCAAAGTTCTCTTGAAAGCCAGCACTTGATCTGAGACTTGAAAAGCGGGAGGAATTACCAGGAATTGAGGTAAAGAGGATGGGCATTGTGGTATGGAGGCCAGTCTGTTCTAAAGTTCTGAGATAAGAGATGGAATGTTGGAAGGTTGAATTGCAAATGTTCCAGATTGCTTGGGGTGTAGGGTGAGAAATGGTGAGTGATGTACAACCATCATAGTAAGATATAGGTGAGTCAGCTTGTGAAGGGCTTTAGATGCCAAACAAGGGAATCTTCATTTAATGAGAATAAAGGGAGCCACTGAATCTTCTTGAGCAAGGGAGTTACATGGTTAGAATCACACTTCAGGAATAGAAATGTGGTAGTGATGTATGCAGGGACAAGTATTAGGAGGAAATTCTAATAGTACAAGCAATAAGTAATGAAGTCCTGAACTAAGACACCTGAATGTGGTTATAGAAAAGGGGAGAGATTTGAGAATGGTTGAGGAGGTAGACAAAAATTGTCAACTTATTAGGTGTGTGTGTGTGTGTGTGTGTGTGTGTGTGTGTGTGTAAAGTATTTCAGGATGCAAACTTGGGTTACTAAAAGAATGTTGGTCAACAGAAATAGGAAAGGTGAGGAGAAAGATGGGCATTGGGGAAAACATAATGAGTTATGCTGAGTTGCCTATGGCATCTCCATTGGGAAGTTGGGGATGTAAGATTGAAATTCAGGAAAGAGGTAGGGACTGGAGTTATAGATCTTTAAAGAAATGATAAATTGCACTCAAACAACTGATGAAATCATAGAGTATAAACATGCTCTGGATGGAGTTTTTGTATCCACTCATGGATAGTAGAGAAACGGAACATGAAGGACCATGGTGCTGTCAAGGAGATGGAGAAGTGTTGATCAGACATGTAAAGAGAAGCACAATGTGATAGAATTATGAAATGCAGGGGTGGACAGAATAACTAGAAGGATTAGGGATCAAGAGTATCAAAAACTGCAGGAAGGTAAAAAAGGATGAGAACTAAGAAAAGATCACAGGATTTAGCATATAGAAATCATTGGTGACCTGGGACCATTTTGATTGTGTAGGAAGGATGGATGCCAGATTGTAAGTCACTAATGAGTGAGTAGGAGGTGAGAAAGTGAAGGCAAGGATTATAGATATAGATAACATTTTTCTAGGAGTTTGGCTGTGAAAAGAAGGAGATGTAGGAAGATAGCTTGAGGGGGTGGAAGAGTTGACTGTTGTTTCTTTTTTTCTTAATGATTTGGGAGATCTAGGACTATCTGTAGGTATCAGAGAAGTAGCTATTAGATAAAGAGAGGTTGACCATTAGGCAGAGAGAGAACGTATGAAGCAATACACTCCCAAAAGAGATGGGAGAGGATGGACACAAATAGTGGAGTTGACCTTGGCAAGAAGAAGGACCATCATCCCCAAAGCCCTTTTTAGCTCTAATCATCAAAGGGTGAAGTGAGGTACTTTTATGGAGGAATGGAGGAATGGAGATCTGGAATGAAAAAAGGCAGCAGGTGTACATGATTCAGCTAAGAGGATGCTACGAATGAGGCAAAAAAAATGGGAAGTATATGAAAAATTCATTAATTGGCAAAGATTCTGACAATTATTGAGCTTCCAGCACCATCCTAACATTGGCTCAGAATCTAGCAAGCAAGCATGCAACAAACATATTTGTAGGGAACAAACACACACACACACACATATATATATACATATGTATATACACATATATGTATGCATAATATTTAAATATTTCCCAGTTACATGCAAAAATAAAATTCTATTTTTAAATTGAGTTTTAAAATTCCTCTGTCATTCCCCTCTTTGAGAAAGTAAGCAATTTGACATCGATTATATACAACAGACGTTTTTTCCGTGTAAATACTATATAGCAGATACTGTGTTAAGGTCTGGGGACACGAGGACAAAAGAATGAGATGGTCTCTAGCCTCAAGTAATTTATGATACATATATACATATTTATATGCACATATACATATACATACATATGTGTGTGAGTAAATCCTGACTAACTCTCAGAGGTATTCATATACATGAACATGTAAGTAAAGGCAAAATCAAGATGAGGTTGTTTTAAGATTGAAGGTTCTGCAATGAGGCAAGGTGGAGAGGGGATCAGAGAAGGCTTTGTGTGGATGTCAGTGATTAGATATTGGAATGAGTCTTGAAAATAATGGATTATAAAAATCAGAGGTGAGGAGAGTTCCAAGAAGGTTGGGAGGGGGTTGGGGGACAGCCAGGACAAAACTAGAGAGACAAGTGATGAGTTGTTCTATGTGAAGAAGAGGAGGGAAAAAAGTTTGAATGGGTTGTTCAGTGAGTAGAAGGGAAAAATATACAATGAGGCTGGAAAGACAGGTTGGGGCCAGATTGTGGAAGGGTTTCAAATGCAGGGATTAGGTTTCATTCCATAGGGAATAGGAAGCCACAGTGTTTTCCAAGTAGGGGACTGACATGGTCAGATCAGCACTTCAGGGAAATGACTTTGGAATGAAATGAAGGGAAATAACTATGGAGGTTGCATTTGAGAGACTGCTTATCCTGGTTAGCATCTATTTGCTTAGTTAAATAACGGACAAAAAAACCTCCAATCTTGGTGAATCCTCAAAGTGATAGCACACAGAATTGTGAGAGCTCACCCTGTTTTCTCTGTCTTTCTGTCTCTCTCTCTCTGTCTCTCTTTCTGCCCTACCCCCTCTCTCTTAATCCACTTTGGCTCCACCTTTCAGCTCTCTGACTACAGATCATGGTGTACCCGCCTTTCTGCCAGGGTCTAGCTGCCTCAGAGTTGATATGCATGGTTGATCTGGGTTTTGCATTCATCCCCTTTCCATTTTTTACCCTGGAACTCCTCAGGCCTACCACCTGCCATGAATGCTCATGTAGTCCCTTCCCACCCATCTGTACCTTGGCCCCCTCCCCAAAGCAGCTTTGCCTGTGCAAGTGAGCCGGCACCTGTTCTAGTTGTCACCTTCCTCGTTGCTGGGGCCAATCCTCATTGTGGCCTTCCTGCTGTCTCTCTGTTGTCTGTCTGTCATCTGCTATCCTGTCAGTGGTGACCTAGCTGGAGCTGTGACTATTTCTGCTGCTGCGTTCTTCTGGATCCCTTTCATGGCTGTACAGAGAAGTGAAATAAAAACAGGGAAGAATGTGTGTGGCCAATGGTAGGGATGTCTACCTAAGTGTCTCCAGGGGGCCTGAGAATGTGAAGAGAATGAGCCCAGCATTCTGCATATTCTTTTAGGTTCACACACACACACACACACACACATACAGAGAGAGAGAGACAGATAGAGAGAGAGAGAGAGAGAGACAGAGAGAGAGAGAGAGAGACAGAGAGAGAGACAGAGAGACAGAGAGAGACAGAGACAGAGACAGAGAGAGACAGAGAAAGAAAGCAAGGGATATAATAAAAATTCTCAGCATATTCTGATCTCACCCATTGTCCATGCCAGTCTGGAGACGGTTCAGACCCTAAAGTCATATATACTGGACCTAATGGGCACAACAGCCTCTTTGGTGCAGGGCACCCATCACATGAAAGGTTTTATTACTGTGTCCCCCAAACAAATGCTTCTGGAGGGTCTGCAAAAGGGCCATGGGAATTTGTTCCAGATTGTTGAACTCAATAGAAGAAAAAATCCAACTCAAGGCCCACCTGGTTTAGGAAGCCCCTCTGTCCCTTCCTCTCCTTCCTAACGGATAAGGACCTTCCCTTTGAGATTGTACATAGACTGCTTTCTTCTTACTTGATTTAATTTGTCCTGTAGTTGCATGCATTAGAGTTACGTGTGCATAAACCCTAAATAACTCTCGGAGGGCAGCAAATAGTTCACATATGCCAGAATCACAGAACTGGAGAATTAGGGAACCTAGTGGTCATCTGTTTCGAAGCATACGTGAAATGAAGCCCCATCATGACATGCCTGCTGCTGGGCCTCTGAAGTCCTCCAAGCAAAAGAAATCCCCCATCTTTCTAGGAATCCCTTTGCATCTTGGGGCAGCACTAATTGTAAAGAAGTTTTTTTTTTCTTTGACATCAAGCCTCAGTCTGACTTTTTGCTTCTGGTTCTGTCTTTTGGTTGCAAATAAAACCAGTCTAATTTCCACTGCCCTTCAGATACTGTCACCTCTCTGTTCCTAGAAGCTGTGCCCTTCATTGTTCATTTTTTGAGGCATTGGGGATTAAGTGACTTGCCCAGGGTCACACAACAATAAGTGTCTGAGATCAGAATTGAGCTCAGGTCCTCCTGACTCTAGGGCCAGTGCGATATACACTATACCACCTAGCTGTCCCATCCTTCATCATTCGGATTAAGATTGCATTTTATTTTGGGGAGGGTCAGAGATCTTGGCTTCTGGGTTTTTCCACGAACAGAACACTCCACCTCTCAGTTGCAGGAATTTTTTTCGTATTGCCTCCAAGCCTGGGATGCTCTCTCTCCTTTGCTCTGCCCAGTTATCTTCAAGGATTCCTTTAAGTCGCAACTAAAATCTCACCTTCTGTAGGAAGCCTTCCCAATCCCTCTTAATTCCAGTGCCTTCTTTCTATTAAGTATTTCCTATTTATTCTGTAATAGCTTGTTTGTATATATTTGCTTGCAAGCTGCACCGTGGGATTTTAAGTTCCTTGAGGGTAGGGACTGTCTTTTCCCTCTTTTGGTGTCTCCCTTGCTTATCACAGTGCCCAGCATACAGTAGGTACTTAATACTGATTGGCTGGCCAATTGTACTGATTACGCGTGTTGAACTTGCAATCCACTAACCCTGCCCCCCCTCGCCCCCATCTTTTGCAGAACTACTATTATCTAAGGATGACTCCCTTATCCTGTACTTATTAGTGGTATCACCTTGGGGAAGTCATTGACATCTCTCCAGGTACTGGTTTCTTCATCTGTAAATGAAAAAAATGGACTAATAATAATAGCTAACATTTTATATTAAAGTTTGCAAAGGATTTTTTGCGTATTATCATATTTGGTCCTCTTAATAGAGCCCTTAAAAAAGGTCTGGCAACTCAAATAAATTAGTTTCTCTTGATGGGTTTTCACACATTGAAGTGGTTAGATAACTAAAGACTGTCTGCAGCAAGATTTAAATCCTGATCTGAGTCTGTCACTCTATCCCTTATGCCATCTAGGTGCCACCCATGTAACACCAAGGTGGCAGATTGGAGTTGGTCTTATGCCCTATCACAGCCAGCATCAGACACTTACTAGCTATGTGAGCATGAGTATGGCATTTTATGCCTCAATTTGGTCATCTGTAAACTGGGGATAAAATGGGATTTTTGCTAAAAACAAACAAACAAAACCATTTAGTAGAGTGTCTGGCACATCGCTGCTGTTGTTCAATCATATCCAGCTCTTTGTGACCCCATCGGGGGTTTGCTTGACAAAAATACTGGATTGGTTTGACATTTCCTTCTCCAGCTCATTTTACAGATGGGGGAACTGAGGCAAACTTGTCCAGGGTCACACAGCTAGCAATTATGTGAACCCAAATTTGAACTCAGGTCTTCCTGACCCCAGGCCCAGCACTCTGGGTTGTATCTCTGGGTTCTGCTCTGAGACACCATTATAGTTAGTTAGTGTCTCCCTAGAGTCAGGTGCTTAGGACTGTCAGAGGGTCAGAGACCATTTCATCGGAGGACTGATACATGCCTTTGGCCATATGTAGTTTGGAGCAGAGAAGACTTGGCTTGGTGTGGGAGAAGCACTGTCAGAATCATCTTCAAGTCTTTCAGGGGCTCTACATGATGGAGAGAGGCTTTGCATATTCTCCTTGACTCCTGAGGGCAGAATAGGAAGCAATAGGGAGGACTTTCAGAGAAGTAAATAGAACTGCTTGTTACTTCAGGAGGAAGTGATGAAGGCTCTTACCTACTTAGGAGGCCTCTCTGGGGAGATCTGAGAGAAGAATGGAGACAAGAGTCTTATAGGAGGGAAAGTCATGGTTGAATACTGAGTGGCCTGGAAGGAAGTAGCATCCAAATGGAATCTATCACATGTTCATCTGAGTATTAGGATATTTGTACAGGGGAACACTTCCTAACCCATGGGCTCAGCCAAAATGGAGGAGTCAGCCTAGAGAGTTGGTGGGTTTGCCCTTCTGGGAGGGCTTGCAACAAAACTTGATGCCCACTTGTCTGGGGATCTTAGAGAAAGGATTTATTTCCCAGTGCTGTAGCAGGAGCCAGAGGTCCCTTTCTCCGCTGGCATTCTTTGGGTTCCGCTTAGAACCAGCCTCATGAACAAGGACAGGTTCTGAGCAATTCCTGTGAGCCCAGGGCTGGGGTGAACATTGCCCACCCCTCCCCTCAGCTCATTTCAGCAGTGATTCCCATGACATGTGATCAAAGCTTGTGTCCTTGTCAATAGGGAGGTGAGGCTTTTGCCCTGATTTTCCCCAGTGCTCATTGACCTGAGCAAGGTTTTCTCCTCACTCAGAATAGGCCCAGAGGACATAAAGTACATTCTCCATGTATCTTCCAGCAGCAAGAAGTTGTTCTCTCTCCAGCTTCTCCAGCAGCCTCTGGCTTTGTCTTGTCCTATAAATGAATCACCTTCCTTATCTGACTGCGTTGGGCTTCAGTCATGGAGAACGTCAGACAATGACCCAATGGTGTTCCCATTGTCAGTGGTTATTTCCCAGGCCTCACCTACATAGCCACAGATACAAGGGGTTTAGCCCTAGGCCTTAGTTATTAAGTCTGAAGAATCTTTTTGGGAGGGGGTGGGAGGGGGCAGATTTCAACATCCATGGGCTGGGTAGACAGACATATGTGTGGAGAGGCTTCAGAAGTCACCTTTCTCCTCCTCCCCTTTCTCCCTAAGGGAAACCCCAGCTGGGATGTGATGATATCTTTTATCTTGGGTCTTTCTTCTAAGAAGCCTGTAGTCCTGTTACCTCATCTAGCTTCACAATACCCCATTGAGACAAAGGAAGCATCCATCTGGCTAGTGTGTTATACGCGTGGGCTCTTGCTTATCAAAAGTACTTGCTGGAGGATTCAGCTACTGGTAGGCAGTATCAAACTGCCTACATCACTTTCTTTGATTGTATATTGTTTTCTGATCAGGAAAGGCATAGGAAGGTGATAGTCCCACTTAACTCTGTCTAGAGCACATTTTAAACAAATTTTCATGTCTGAGTGTCTGCAGTGAGGGCCTTCAGAACAGGACACTTTTTTGCATTTATCTTGTATTTTACAGCTAAGAGGATTACATATTTAGAACTAGAAGGGACCTTAGACTTAAAATACTACTATCACCACCACCACCACTACCTCAACTACTACTACTACTACTACTACTTACACTACCACATACTATACTAAATTTTGGTTTCCAAATTCTCTCTCTCTCTCTCTCTCTCTCTCTCTCTCTCTCTCTCTCTCTCTCTCTCTCTCTCTCTCCCAGGTCCTCCATCACCCACTGAGAAGGCAAGCATTATGATATCGATCCTACATATGAAATAATACTTATTTCCATATCATCCATATTAAAAAAAACAAGAAAAACAAAGTGATACAATTATACTTCAATTAGCACTCAGAATTCATCAATTCTCTCTCTGGCAGTGAATAGCATTTTTCATCAGGAATCCTTTGTTGTCATTTTGGATCATTGTATTAATCAAAATAACTAAGTCTTTCACAGTTGATTATCGTGACAACATTGCTGTCACTGAGTTCAGTGATCTGGTTCTTCTCACTTTACTTTGCATCAGTTCATACAGGTTTGCCACATTTTTTTTAATTTTTCTGAAACTGCCCCTCCCCCCGCCTTGTCATGGCTTTCAGCACCATGGTACCGCTTCACAATCATTTCGCCACAACGTGCTTCGCCATTCCCCAATCGATAGGAGTTCCCTTAATTTCTCGTACTTTGCTGCAATAATAAGAGCTACTGTAAAGATTTTTGTACATAAAAGTCCTTTTCCTTTTGGTTTGATCTCTTTGGCGCACAGAATCAGGGTTGGTGTTGGTGGGTCAAAGTGCATGCAGTTTTATAGCTTTTTGAGCATGATTCCAAATTATTCTCAACAATAGCTGGACCACTTCCAAACTCCACCAACAGTTTGTTGGTGTATCTGTTTTCCCTCTTCCCCTCCAGTATTTCTCTTTTCTGATAGGTGTGAGGTTGTACCTCATATTTTTTTTTAATTTGTCTTTCTCTTAACAGTAATGATTTAGAGCATTCTTTTCATATAGCTGTAGATAGCTCCAACTTCTTTCTGGAAACTGCCTGCTTATATCCTTGACCATTAATCAATTGGAGGAATAGCTCTTATTTTTTATAAATTTGTCTCAGCTCTATACTCAGTATATATTTGAGAAATGAGGCCTTTCTCAGAAACTTAATGTAAAAATGTTTGATATTACTTCATCGTCTATGGTACCTCTTAGTAAAATGTAGCTTCTCTGATTATCCCTTTTAATTAGGTCTATTTATTTTTTTCTACTTTTGCTTTGTCTGAAATCATGATTGCTCTCCCTGCCATTTTTAGTTTAGCTAAAGCATATTAGATTTCATTTCAGCTCTTAATTTTAACTCTGTGTCTTTCTGTTTCTGTTGTATCTGTTGTTAACAACATATTGTTAGATTCTGTTTTATATTCTATTCTGTTATCTGTTTCCATTTTAAGAATGAGGTCATCCCATTTACATTCACAGTTATAATTACTTATTATGTATTTCCCTCCATCCTGTCATCATCATAGTCATTATCATTTGTCTTCTTCTTCTTCTTCTTCTTCTTCTTCTTCTTCTTCTTCTTCTTCTTCTTCTTCTTCTTCTTCTTCTTCTCTCTCCCTTTCACTCCCTCCCTCCACCCTCTCTCTCAAAAGAAAATTTTGCTCCTAACTATTGCCTTCCTTCATCTAGTCTCACTTTTATCATTCCCCCATTACTCTCCTCCCCCTTTTCTCCTATTTCGCATTGACTCAGTTACATTTCTATGTACAACTGAGTTTGTGTTTGTATATGTGTGTATATGTATGTATGTATGACATATGTATGTATATGTGTATATATATGTATGTATATACACATATACATATATATTATGTATATATATTATATATATACACACATTTTTTTCTTCCCTCTTGGAACCAATTACAATGAGAGTAAGATTCAAGCATTGCCTGCCACCTCCACCCCCTATTTTCCTCTACATTGTAAAAGCTCTTCCTTGTATTCCTCTTTTATGTGAGAAAATTTTCCTCATTCTACATCCCCCTTCCCCCTTCTCCCAGTGCATCCTTCTTTTTTACCCCTTTAATCTTTTGAGATCATTCCAACATAATCAGCTCATGGTTCTGCTTCTTGTCTATGTAAACTCCTTTTAACTTGCCTAATAATAAAAGTTCTTTACATCTATCATCTTTTCATATAGGAATGTTTATTGAGACCCTTATGATTACTCTTTCATGTTTACTTTTCTTTGCTTCTCTTGAGTCTTGTGTTTGAACGTCAAATTTTCCATTCATCTCTTGTCTTTTCATCAGGAATGCTTAAAAGTCCTATATTTCATTAAATGCCATTTCTCCCCTGAACGATTATAATCAGTTTTACTGGGTGGGTTATTCTTTATTGTAATCCTAGTTCCTTTGCCTGCTGTAATATCTTCTTCTTTAATATGGAAACAGCTAAATCTTGTGCGACCCTGACAGTAACTCCACAATATTTGAATTGTTACTTTCTGGCTGTTTAAAGAAATTTTGCTTTGACTAGGGAACTCAGGAAATTGGCTATAATATCCCCAGGAGTTTTCATTTTAAGGTCTCTGCCAGAAGGTGATCAATTTATCCTTTCAATTATTAGTTTACCTTCTAAATCCAAGATATCAGGGAAGTTTTACTTGATAATTTCTTGAAATATGACATATAGGCTCTTTCTTTGGCCATGGCTTTCAGGTTGTCCAGTGGTTATTAAATGACCTTCTCTATGATCTATTTTCAAAGTCAGTTGTTTTTCTGATATTTTACATTTTCTTATATATTTTTCATTATTTTGACTTTGTTTTATTGTTTTTGATGTCTAGTTAAATCATTAGCTTTCACATGCCGATTGTAATTTTTAAGAAATCATTTTCTTCACTGAATTTTTGTACTTCTTTTCATTGGGCCAGTTTTTCTTTTAAGGAGATCTTTTTCTTCAATGAATTTCTTTGGCTCATTTACTAGTAGGGTAATTCTGTTTTTTAAGTTTTTATTTTCTTCATTTTTTGTGCCTTTTTTGCCATGCTGTAAATTCTCTTTTCATATTTCTCTTGCAGCACTCTCATTTCTTTCCACATTTTTCCTCCACCATTCTTATCTCTTTCTTTAGCTTTTTCAGGAATTCTTGTCGGGTCTGTGTCCAATTAGCATGTTGTTTTTTTTTTTTTTTTTGAGGCTTGTTTGTAACCATTTTTGCATTGTTGTAGTTTGAGTTTATGTCTTGGTTTTCCCTGACACTGTAGTAGCTTTTTATGTCAAATTCTTTTTTTTTTGTTTGCTCATTTTTTCAGCCTATTTCTTGACTTAAAACTTTTTTGTTAAAATAGGATTTTGCTCACCTGAGGGTGGGGAGGCACTCTCCCAAGCTTCAGTTTTTATTTTTTTTTAATGCTGCTATTTTTTGAGCTAGTTTTGGGGGTCTGTAAGCTTTAGGCAATTCCTTTTTTGCCATGCTGTAAATTCTCTTTTCATATTTTTCTTGCACCACTCTCATTTCCTTCCCCATTTTTTCCTCCACTATTCTTATCTCTTTCTTTAACTTTTTTCAGGAATTCTTGTCGGGTCTGTGTCCAATTAGCGTTTTTCTTTGAGGCTTGTTTGTAACCATTTTCACATTGTTGTAGTTTGAGTTTATGTCTCGGTTTTCCCTGCCACTGTAGTAGCTTTTTATGGTCAAATTCTTTATTTTTGTTGTTTGCTCATTTTTTCAGCCTATTTCTTGACTTAAAACTTTTTTTGTTAAAGTAGAATTTTGCTCACCTGAGGGTGGGGAGGCACTTTCCCAAGCTTCAATTTTTTTTTTTTTAATGCTGCTATTTTTTGAGCTAGTCTTGGGGGTCTGTAAACTTTAGGCAATTCATAAGTGAACTGTGGTCACTGCCCTCTGGGTCTGTACTCTGGTCTTTACCCAAGAATGTCTCTGGTCCCCTGCAGTCACAGGCACTATATATTTCTTTGACTTGGAACTCTGACAAGGCCTTTGTTCTCTTTTGACTGACCCACAGTGTTCCTCTCTGCCCTAGAATTGAGACCCAGAATTGTCCATGGGCAATAGAGTTGTCAGTCAGTGCCCAGTATACTCAGTGCAAGCAAATGGTGCCCTCTAATTCTTTTTCAGACTAGTTATCTGATCTCTTTACCATCTCTGGGCTGTGAGCTCTACAGACAGCTGCTACAACCACTTTTGCTGCCATCTTGTCCGTGGGCTCTGAACAGGCCATCAACCTTGTGTCACAAACCTCCCCCTAAGGTTTTCCCATGCCAGAAAAAAAAATGTCTCACTCTGACCTTTTGTTCCATCTGCCACTCCAAAATTTGATTTGATTATGTGGTAGCGTTTCACCAATCTGTCTAGCAGCTTCTGTCGGGGTGTAAGATCCACCCACAACCAGCACCCAGAAAGCTGCCAACAGCACAGGTTCTTTTGATCTGCTTAACTAAGGAAAGCAAGGTGAAGAGGTTGACAAGCTTACTTTTAATTCAGCATACAAATATCATTCACTTAGCTCAGGGAAAAAAACCAGCACCCTGAACTTCAGAGCAAAATACAAACAAATTACAAATATCAACAGACAGACACAATACAATGCATAGTTACCAACATCTAGGTTTTCTAGGTTCAGCCCGGGAGCTCAGAGCAAGGGCTGGCCCAGAGTCACACATGCCACCATGGCTGTGGGGAAGAGCTCCAAGGAAGAGGAGGCCAACCCCTGGTTTTATATCTTTTTCAGCGTCAGGGGTGAGTCACACTTGCGACTCACCCAAATGACCTAGAATCATCACAAAGAGGTGACTTAAACCCATGTGGTCTAAAAGCCTCTGCTGTCCCAGACATGTAAACTAGGCCCTCCCTGGAGTTAGCTCCACCTTGGGCCCCAGTTGCCAATCCACACCCACATAGATTTTACACCTAATAGGGGTTTGGGCCTGGGGCTTAGCACTTAGTAAGACTCAATGAAATACACTGAATTACTCAAAGCAAACAAAAGCCAAACTCTTCAAGGGCACTTGTTGAACTAAGTGCTAAGGAGCCCATTTTGCTTACCAAGACAGGTAGTGAAAGATAATATAATTGAGGAAACAAAGGTTTGCACTTCTGGCCATAATAATTTATTAAGCAATGCATGCCAATTGCCCAACAAACGAAGAACAGTAACCTTCCTCAGCTTTTATAGTAGACCCTGAATACAAGGGGAGACAGATTTTATGCATTAAAAATAACCAAATAAGACAGATTGATTAGAAAAAATCTATTAAGCAGGATAATCTGATTTCTAATTGGAGAAAAGATTAGAGACTTTCCAAGTTGGAAGGGTGAGAGCAACCAGGTTCAGTTCCCTAAAATCAGAGTAAAAGAAGTGTCCCCCTCCCTCCAAGTATCTGTAAAAAATCAAATGAATATGGGAACAACAAATGATTGACCAGTGTGAGGTCAGTTTTCAGATGAGCCAAATGGGTTGCTGGAGATATATAATTGTGAGAAAACTCATTACATTAGTTTTTGGATCTGACCAGGCTTCTGGTCAGCATCATCTAGGCCCTTAGTTAAGGGTCTCTAAACAGCAGGTAGAAGAAGTCTGGTTTCCCAGCCAAACAGGGCTAAGTTCAAACAATTGCAATAAGATTTTATTCCAACTCCCACAAATAGATAATTTTTTTTTCACAAGACAGCTATTGGACTAGACCTATAATTGACAAGAAAGGGAACTGAGCTAGCTCCAGGACTGAGTCAAAAGATGGAGTCAGTGTGATTCACTCACTTCTCACAATTAACCATTTGCTGTCCTAATAGCCTTAATTTGCTAAACAATGTTATTCTATGTTTTTTGAAGGGGAATGTTGAGAGAGTTCATCTGGGTCACTTCTAACCCACCATCTTCTGGGTTTCCATTCCTCCATAAAACTCTTTCCTTATGTTATCTCAGGTCATGCTCAGAACAACTCTGGAAGATATACACTATTACTACTACCATTTGACAGAAGAGGAAGTGTGGTACACAGAGCCTAAGCGACTTGCCACTAGTCACACAGCTTTGAAGTATCTAAAGTTGCATTTTAACTTAAGTCTTCCTGATGGTAAGTCCAACACTCCATTTATTGTGTCACCTAATTGCCGCAACTAGTTCAAACTCTTCATTTTATAGAGGGGGAAATCAAAGCCCAGAGAGACTAAAGTAATTAAGTATTATCAATTTAGAGTTGGAAGGGACATAAGGGTTCATTTAATCCAACCTCCTCATTTTACAGATAAGGAAACTGAGTCTTAGAGAAGCATAGTGGAATGTGCAAAATCTTCTTAATGGTGGGAATGATTTGGTAGACTGAAGTGAAGAGAAAGCTTCAAAAGGGAGACTTAGTCAAGCCTACCTGAACTGGAATCATGGCTTTCCGTGAAGGTAAGACAGGATTTCTCTACAATTGAACTAGTCTCCATCTTCCAGGAGAACTGTAGTCATGAAAATCCTGTGGCCTATGGGCCTAGCTAAAGGGAGTTTGGGATGGAACGACAAAGCAAACTTAGGCTATGGTCACTAACCTCCCCCATGCCTTTCCCTGATCTCTCAGAGCAAGGCTAGATTATAACGGGGAGAGAAAGAAGAAGGGAGAAAGGTTGAGCATCTACTTGGCAGCACTTCTACCTCTTGTTGGTTTTATAAGTTCAGCTCAGCTAGAGAAATTGGGGAGGAATTGTGGTTGAAAAGCCTACACTGAGGCCAGGATATGGCCCTCCTGGCTCCTGAGGGCTGTGACAGGCAGTGGGGCACACTCTCAGGCATATTCTTTTCTGTGGCCACTGACAATCTGTCCTGCCTTTTGCCCAAGGAGTAGCTTACTGTAGTTCACAGAGGGTCACCAACAGATATTCATTAAGCCCAGACTGTGACCAAGGAATTATGCCAAGATTTGGGATAACAATCACAGAAATACCAGATTTCTTTCCCATGAGGAGAATATATTCTGTCAGGGGGGATCAAATGTGCACAGATAAATGAATTCAAAGCATATATAACATCATATAAAGTCATTTCAATAGGGAAGGAGTGATGGGGGGGTTGTGGAGTTGGGGGGGGTGGGTGAAGGGTAAGAAAAGGCCTTGGCAACAGTGTGCATTTGAACTGTATACTGAAGAATGTTAGGGAGTCTATGAGAAGATAGTAGGGAGTGAATTCCAAACAAATGTAACTATGGTGGCAAAAGCACAAAGGTGGGAAACTAAAGGTCGTGTAAAAGGAACAGTTAATATTCCAGCTGAACTTGAATGGAAAGGGGACAACAGAGTAATATGAAATGACTATAAACCTAGGTATGGATCAGATTGTGAAATGTTTGAAAGGGAAAGCCGAAGATTCTCTATTTGATCGTAGAAGTCAGAGAGAAGCAGTGATGACTCTGAGGAAGTGAGAGTGAGCCCTATGTTTTAGGAATAATGCCAGTGTTGCAACTATATTGATAATCCATCTGAGAGAGGAGAGATGGGAAGAGGGAGAATAATAGGAGGCCACTGCGCTTAAGCTGAGAGGTGATGAGCATGTGTGAATAGAGAGGGAGCTGAATGTGAGAGATTGGAAAGGCAGAAGCAGCAGGATTTGGCAGCTGATCGATTGCAGAGATGTGGGGAGAGAGAAGAGGCAAGGATAGCTCCAAGTGTGCAAATCTGGCTGATTCAAAGCATGATGGTATTCGGGACAGAAATGAAAAAGTTTCAAGAAGGAATAGGTTTGGGCATGGCTGTGGTGGGGGAATGACAGTAGATTCCATTTTGGAAGTATTGACTTTGAGATGCATTGGTAACATCCAAGTGGGGATATCTAACAGACAATTGAAGACATGGGACTAAAGTAGAGGAGATTTTTGGCTAGATATTAGCCTATCTGTATTGGAGTGACCATCAACCTCCTGGAGGCTAAAGAGGAGACCAAGGGAGCAAGTGCAGAGACAGAAGAAAAGAGAGTAGAGGACATTCTTCGGGGAATACCCAAAGTCAGGGTGGGTAATGGACACAGCTCCAGTAAAGAAACTGAGCAATCAGACAGGGAGGGGAAAGAGGATGAATTTCAAAGGAACTCTCCCAAGTCCTAAGGGGCTTGTGATACCCCTCTGAGCTGGTGGAGAGAACATCCCACTCAATGAAATCATGGATCCTGGAAATATTGAACTCCTGGTCTTCAAGCCAATGATCCGCTAATCTCTACAGAGCCATGGAACCATAATTGCACCCAGGGGGACTAGAAAATCTCTTCATCTGCCTGAACTACTCTGGGGCCTCCAACCTACCCGTGTTATGCAGAAAATTTAAATACAAGTCTTTAATTTAGCATATCCACCCACAAGGTTCCAGAAATTTAAGTCAGCATGAGCCTTTGGGAAAATATCACTCTGGAAAAAAAATAGTTCATGTGAGAAAAACACTGTGAATTTAGAAGCATTTGTTTTACAAACTACAGCTGCAGAGTGAAGGAAAATGCCAGCCAAGCTGGAGCTGAAGCATTTCGACATCACACATTGGCTCATCAACATGTTGCACAGTCATTTCCAGCTCACCATTGCAGCACCCTCAGCGCAGATGGAGAATTGATACAGCTGTGCCCATTTTACAGATGGCAGAAGTGAAAATGCCCTTAAATAAAAGCCTTCCTTAGGTAGGAAAATGAGACCATGGAGCCTGACTGCTCCTATGGGATATGCCTGTTGCTGTGCTTCTCATGGGACACAAAACATCATCTTAGTTATGTTTGCCAACAGCTCAAAGTTTTCCAAGCAGTTCTGACAATCCTCAGCTGATGAGTGTTTCCTTATATAATGGAGAATGGAAGAAAGAGGATTGGATGTGACACAATAAATCCCTACTATGCTCAGTTGGCTTTATTAAAATTATATTTTAAATTTTGACTAATTTGATTTAAAAAAGCAAAAAGAAAAAGAAAACCAAATAACCAGTATTAAAACTAAAAAGGGTGAATTCACCACAAAAGAAGAGGAAATTAAAGCAATTATTAGGAACTATTTTGCCCAATTATATGTCTATTAAAACAAAATGGGTGAATGTTTACAAAATATAAATTGCCCAGAATAACAAAAGAAGAAATAGAACATTTAAATAACCTCGCCTTAGAAAAATAAATTGGAGAAGCCATCAATTAAATCCCTAAGAAAAAATCCTCAGGACCAGATGAATTCATAAGTGAACTCCACTAAACATTTAAAGAACAATTAATTCCAATATCATATAACCTATTTGGAAAAAAAGAATTGGTTAAGGAGTCCTATCAAATTCCTTTATTACACAAATATGGTGCTGATACCTAAACCAGGAAGAACAGAAACAGAGAAAGCAAACTATAGACCAGTTTTCCTAATGAATATTGAGGCAAAATTTTTAAATAAAATACCTGCAAGGAGATTATAACAATATGTCACAATGACCATATGCTATGACTAGGTGGGATTTACACCAGGAATGCAGGGCTAGGTCAGTATTAGGAAACTATCAGCATAACTGACCTTCTCCATAAGAAAACCAACAGAAATCATGCAATAGATACATAAAAATCCTTTGAGCAAATACCACATCATATATGAACGTAATGGAATGCTATTGTGCTATAAGAAATGAGGAGCAGATAGACTTCATGATAACCTGGAAAGACTCATATGAACCGATGCTGAGTGAGGGGAGCAGAACCAGGAGCTCATTATACACAATTGAAGACACACTGTATCTGTAAGGACTAACTTTGATAGATTTGATTCCTCTCATCAATGCAAGGTTCAAAGACAGCTCCAAAAAACTCATGATGGACAAAGCTACAGACATCCAGAGGAAGAATTATGGAGTCTGAATACAGATTGAGGCAAACTATTTGTTCTCTTTTTTTCCTTCTTTTTCAGTTTCATTTCTTCTTTCTCATAATTTATTCCATTGCGTAGAATTCTTTACAACTGGACTATTAAGTAAATAAGTTAAATGTGAAGGTATGTGTAGAAGCTACATTGGATTACATGCCATCTTGGGGGGAAGGGGAAGGAGAGGAAGGGAGTGAAAAATTGGAACCCCAAAACTTGTGGAACTGAGTGGTGTAAATGAAAAAAATATATATATATATATATATATATATATATATATATATATATATATATATGTATATATATGAGGCAGCTAGGTGGCACAATGTATAGAGCTCCAGCCCTGGAGTCAGGAGGACCTGAGTTCAAATTCAGTCACAGACACTTGACATTTACTAGCTGTATGACCTTGGGCAAGTCACTTAACCCCAATTGCCTTGCTTTTCCCCCTCCAAAAAAACCCAAAAGACAAAAAAATATATAATTTTAAAAAATCACATCCATTCTTATTAAAAATACAAGACAGTAATATCATAACTAGGTCTATATCCCAACAAAATTTAATCAAAAGGAAAAGGAGTGGTGTATAAGAGGGTATTTACAGCAGCTGTTTTTTGTAGTGGCTAAGAATTGAAAATTGAAAGGATGACCATCAATTGGGGCATGGCTGAACAAGTTGCAGTGTATAATTGTAATGGAATCTCATGGTACTATAAGAAATGATTAGCAGAAAGATTTCAGAAGAACCTTAGAAGAATCACATGAACTGATGCAGTGAAGTGAGCAAAACAAAAGAATGCAGTAACAGGAATATTATACAGTGAAGAACTGTGAAGGTCTTAGCTATTCTCAACATACAATGAGCCAAGACAACCCCAAAGGACTCTTGATGAAAAATGCTATCCACCTACAGAAGAAGAACTAACGGAGTCTGAGTACACATTGAAGCATACTATTTCTTTTCTTTTCCTTACCTTTCTTTTTTCTTCTTCTTCTCTCTCTCTCTCTGTCTCTACTTCATGTTTTCTTCCACAAAATGACTAATATGGAAATGTTTTATTTGATTGCACACGTATAACCAATATCAGAATGTTTATTGTCTAACAGAGGGATGGAGGAGTGGGAGAGAAGGAGACACTTTGAAACTCAAAATTAAAGAAAAAAATGTTAAAATTGTTTTTACATATAATTGAGGGGAAAATAAATAAAATGTTATTTAAGGAAAATGTCCCTTAAATATATCTTGGTTGTACTGATGCTGTCTACTGCTCTGGGTCTTCTGAACTTCCTTCTGCTTTCTTCTGTGGATTAAAACAACCACAACAACCAACCACAACAACCATCAAAGAAAAACGTCAACATTTTCATTGATGTTTCTTCTTTCTTTCTTTCCCTTTCCCTTTCCTTTTCTTTTCCACTATCACCATCCCTATTCTTGCTTTCCACATAACTCTTTCCCTCATAAAAACAAACAAACAAAAAACAAGCCTGTGTCTTGTCACAAATAAGCATGGGTAAGCAAAATAAATTGACATGTTGGCCATGTCTGACAATGTATTAGGTACCTTTAATCCATCACCTGTCCTAAAAGGATAGAAGCAAACATCCCTCATCTGGAATTCTGATTGGTTACAGAAACAACTAAGATACACACACACACACACACTTTACTGGCAGGGAATCTTTGGCATAAAGGATAAAATGATTATTAAAATAGATAACCAACATGGCTGTCATTAGAGTCTAATGAGCATAACCCCCTCCTTTTATATATGTAAAAATGGATGTCTAGAGAGGTTAAAAGAGTTACTCGTGATCTAAACAATGGTAGGAGACACAAAGTCAAGTTCTCTCAGAGTAAACACGGAACTTTCCATTATGTCGTGGTGCTATGTTGTCTATGTCATTAGGTCATTCTTTCCATTAGACTGGAATCTCCTTGAGAGCTGGGGATGACTTGTGTATGAATTTGTATCCTTGGCACTTACCACACGGCCTCGCGTGTAGTCAGTATTGAATCAATATTTCTTGACTGTCTACTGATGTGTTTGCAGAGGGCTTTGCTCTAATGTACTACGGACCATGTACCACTACCTCCATCCCACTCTCTCTTTCCTTACAGCAACCTTGTGAAGTAGCTACTAGAAGAATTTTACAGGTGAGGAAACTGAGCTCTAGACATGTTGAGAGATAAGATTTGCAACTGAGTTTTTCTGTCTCCAAGGTTGATTTAATTTCCACTGTAATTCAATTTATTTCAATAAGTCAAGCGGTGAAGTATAAGGATGATCAGAGTTGGAGCTGGAGGACCTGGGTTTGAATTCTGATTCTGTGACTTCTTAACCTGTATAACTTTAAGCAATTTTCTTAATTTTTTTGGACCTAGGCTTCTTCAAATATAAAATGAGTAGGTTGGATTTGATGACCTCAAATATGCCTTCATAATTGAAATCTATGACAATAGATCATATTGAAGTCTCTTTATACTTTTAACATTTCCGTGATCCTAGGCATTACTATATGCCAAGAGCTGTTCTAGGCACCTGGGAAACACAGAGAAAAATACAAACAATCCCTCACTTCAAGAGCTTATATTCCACTTAAATGCCAACAGATACTAAGTAGCCTTTAGGGTCAGGGCATCAGACCACATCAGTGTCAAGAAATAGAAAGACATGCTATATAAAAGAGAAGGTACCTATAGAGAGGACAGTATGTTGGGCCGAGACTTAGGAAAATCTGCAGTGGAAGTTCTATCTCAGATCAATATTAGATACATAACAGAATCTGCTAAGCCATATAAGCCTCAATTTCCTCATCTCTAAAATGGAAATAACAGTATAGACAGTCCTCACTTCACAGGGCTATTGTGAGTGAGTTTCAGATGAGGTGATATAAATAAGACCATTTGTAAACCTTAAACCCTCCACACATGTCAGCTGTTGTCATTTGTCTATAATATGTTTTAAGAGCTCCTGTCTCCAATACTAAGACCTAGCAGACACTGGGTCTAAGATTAACCCCCTCCACCCCATTCACTTTGGTCTTCTCTTTACTTGTGTGTGAGAACAGGAAAACAGCAGCTTCCTAGTCCTCCCATGAGGGGTATGATGAGAACAAATGAGGGAATATCTACATGCAGGCCAGTGTGGCTCCCTGGGAAACCTTGAAATGATTCATTATGGTGACCCCAAAACCCTTCTCACTCTCCCACTCTCTTGGGGCTTGTTTCTCTGTGAAAGAACAAAAAACAGGAAAAGGAAATGCTCCATAGAGTTTTGGGTCTGCATGTATGAAGGCCTCAGGTGCTTTGGGTCCCTCCTGAAAAGAAAGAGGATGACTTCCAGTCTCATCTGGTTTCATTTCCAACACCAAAGTAATGCAATTATAGGCTATTAATAGCATATTCTTCTCATGCCCAGGAAAAATAATTTGGTCCAGTACAGAAATGGACAATGAAGAGGACATAATTCCCCAGGGGTGACCAAGGTGCTGAGCTAAGCAACTTCAGAGACCTTTTCCATCTATTTCAACTTGGGAGGTTCAACCAGTTACTGAAAGCAGTCAATCCCCAGCTGACTGATGGCTTTGACAGCTGCTGTTATCAGGGTGTCAGCATGTAATACATTATCCCATTTACCAATTTAAAAATGAACTGAGACATATGTACTGTCAATCTCCCACTTTGGCTCCATGTTCCTATTGCCGTCCCCTCCTGTACTCCCTTCTTCCCTGTTCCCTGTGGAGGATAGTCCTTTCTATACCAATGTAGATAGAAACTCCCCTGCCTCCAGCCAGAAGCTAGCCAGAACTTTTCTTGAAAGGATCCCCTGCTTTTCTAAGGAGAAAGACAGAGTCAACTTGAGGCTGGCTCCTTTTTCTTCCAAATGACAAATGTATCTTTTCTCTTCTCCTTGGCAATGGAAGGAGGTATTATAGGGAAAAGAATAATAATAAAAGGAAGGTTCAGAGCATGGGTGTAATTAAACTGAAGAGATCACACACAGAGAGAAGAAAAAGGCCTTTGCATAGACTTCCTCTCCGGCACGCCCCAGAACACCCAGACCTCACCTTGGAAAGGTATGTGTGCTTGTCATTGTATCTGAGGGCAATCACCTTCTCTTTCTTCCATCTGTATTAGGGAAAGGAGTCTTAGCTCAGAGATTCCCCCACTCTTTCAGTACACACTTTACTTCAGGGGAGATGCGATATTATTGACTCTGTCAGCACATGTTAGCTACAAGGCTGGGGGGAGGTAAAAGATAAAATCCTCATCAAGATTAATAGGAAGGATGGCAACGATTTGGGTGAGACACCAATGAGGTTATGTCTGGTTACATCCCAGGTACGATTTTAATTCATGCCAAGAAGACCTAGAGATGTTGTTAGAAATGATTTGATACTTTGAAGGATACCCATCCCCATTCCTTGATGGGGGCCCCACCTTCAAAGGGAACCATGGCAGCCAAACCAAACCTCCTCATCCTGCAGGACTCTTATCCTCATGGAAATCCTCCAGGGAGGAGAGGGGTCTTTATTAGAAATAGGAATACTATCAAAGGTGAGTCTGGCATTCCTTTACTCTACTTCCTATCCTAGCACACTTCGGAAAATATATTATGAGATATGAACTGCAGGGTAACTGAGGGAAAATCTGCGGGCTTGTAAAGTGTCCTCCAGGAAACCCTCTCAAATAGTAGACACTATCAGGCATGTAGTAGGAGGCACAAATCTAGCATTTTCTCCCAGGTGTGATGGTTTAACACTTTGCCTGCCCCTCCATCCCTGGTGGTAATGTGTTTTTTTTCTTTACTTCCTTCATAGAATCACAGAATCTTGGTGGTGGAAAGTGTTCTATTGGGGATCTAAACCAACTCACATCTCAACAAAAAAAAATCTTATCTAGAACTCCTTAAGAGTAGCCACCTTTGCTTCAAGTCATCCAGTGAGAGGGATCCTAGGACCTCTCAAAGCAGTGCATTCGGTTTTGATTACTGCAAATGGTTGGGAGGGTTTTTTTTTCTTTCTTTATTTTCCTAACTTTGAACCTAAATACATCTCTTTTCAACTTCTACGAATCAGGTTTTAGTTTTGCTCTTGGAGACCAAAATGGCTAATCCCTTTTCCATGTGACAGCCTTTCAAACACTTAGTCTTCTCTTCTCCAGGCTATTTGGGTTCTGTTGGTCCAGAGTGAGTGTAAATAGCAATTGTTTCTATTTTACTCCCTCCCAGATTGATTTTTCTTTTTTAAACTGGGTAAAAGTGGCCATTCCTTGATTCATTTCTTACCTGGCCCTAATCACTGAATGGGTGTTGCCTCAATCAAAGTGAGAGCTTAAAAAGTCCAAGGTGTCCCACTGCAGCTGGACCAACTCCAGTTGTTTTGATCTATATCTTGCCACTGGACCCAGATGGTTCTGATGGAGAAAATGAGGCCGGTGACTTTGCACAGCCCTCCCTCTCATAAATCCAATTCACCTGTTTGCCAAGGCGTTACTTTCCTGATATCATGGTCCTCTTCAAGAATGAAGAACAAACAATAACAACTTCTTTTCTCCTTTAATTAATGCTCATACGCATAGGCCTCCACCATTCTGCCTTCCCAACCCTGCCCTTCCCTACTTTATCTGTGTCCATCCTCAACTATGCAGTCTACCACTGCATGTAGAGTTAACAGACCAAAGGACAATAACAACCTGAAATCACCCTGAATAACTGCCAAGAGTTCCTTGGTGGATTTTTGGGATGCAAGGTGGTATGTGCCTCCAAGAGGCTATTTATGCTAGTCTGGGTTTCATCATCACCATTACCACCACCATCACCACCATCACCACCACCATCACCACCACCATCACCATCACCATCATTATTTTCACCATTTCTTTTTGTCATCATCATCATCATCATCACCTCTACATCTCTCCCTGTCTCTGTCTCTCTGCTTGTATCTCTTCTGCATTTCCGTCTTTCTCTCTTTATCTTTCCTCTTTAGTCCTCTGTGTGTGTGTGCGTATGTGTATGTTTAAGATTTAATTTCCTCTCCTTATATGGGCCAAGATTTTCACAAAAATATATGCTTGACTAGGGCATTACCTAGATTTAGTCTAGTAGTCAGTCTGCTAGTCAGATAACAAGCATTTTATTAATTACTTAGTATATGACAGACACTACTCTAAACACCAAAGATACAAAAAAGTGCAAAAACATTGTCAATGCCCTGCAGGGGCTCACATCATAATGTCACAAACAACAAGCAAACAATTATATACGTAGAAGACATACACAGAGTAGGTGGAATGTGTTATCATTGGGAAAGAACCAACAATGGGGAACAGGGGCAGGGAGAGACATCCTGCAGACGGTCAGATATGGGCTGAGCCTTGAATTGAAATATGATGAAACCTATTGTTTCTCACTTTTTCAATACAAGGACTTTTCAGTCTTCTTTTTGGTGAGTACTGGAGGCTTGATTTGATTAGACCAGAAGAGCCATGTGGTTGAGTATGGGGATCCCTGGTGGGCAGATCAGAATCATTCAGTCAGTCTCCATAGTCGATTCCGATGATTGTGGACTAAATCCTCCCCAAGTTCCAGGGCATTTATATCAGGTAGGAGATGATAGATGTTTCTAACTGCCAGGCATAGACCTTTCCATGGCTTGATGAAGGTTATATAATGGCTAGATTAGGCATCTAGAATTGGCCATGCAAATAAACAGCTTTTCTACCTTCATTGCCCTGACTCAAGTCTTAAAACACTCCATCACCCCAAACCTTGCCACCATACCTTTTGAAATTGAGGAAGGGAAATGAAGCCTTGATTGAAAAGTCATGGACTACTGGTAGAATGGCAGCCTATAGGAAACAGAATGTTTTGTATTTTGTTTCTGACCCCACCATAGATTCCTCATGTGCCTGAGGCAAGTTACTTCTACCAAGTGAGCAGGTCACAAAAGGCAACTTGTCATTTAATCTCTCCAGCTCTTCCTTGGCCCTTGGCCTCGAGTGGCTCTGGTGAGCCTCCATTGCTAAACCACTCCCAAGCCCATGTTGATAAGAAAGACTATAGGAACCTACCTTTAAAAGTACTTGAGCCCAACCCCCCCCCCCCCGGGTAAAACCTGCTTGTCCTTGCCTGAAGCCACGGGGCTCTTTGAAGTCCAACCTTTCTACCGATTTCCTAACTTTTGATTATCCTTCATTCTATGCTTTAAGTACTACCTCTCTCTATCTAAGCCTCTTTACTCTTTTCTTTCAATGTTCTTTTTAAATTTAATTTATTTAATATATTTAGTTTTCAGCAGTAATTTTCACAAGAGTTTGAATTACAAATTTGCTCCCCATTTCTACCCTCACAACCACTCCAAGATGGCATATATTCTGGTTGCCCCATTCCCCAGTCAGCCCTCCCTTCAATCACACCACTCCCCTCCCATCCCCTTTTCCCTTACTTTCTTGTAGGGCAAGATAAATTTCTATGTCGCTTTGCCTGTGTATCTTATTTCCTAGTTGCATGCAAAAACTCTTTTTTTAAACATCTGTTTTTAAAACTTTGAGTTCCAAATTCTCTCCCCTCTTCCCTCCCCACCCACCCTCCCTAAGAAGGCAAGCAATTCAACATAGGCCACATGAGTATAATTATGTAAAACTCATCCACTATACTCACATGGTAAAAGACTAACTATATTTTGCTTCTTCCTATCCTATCCGCCTTTATTGAATTTTCTCCCTTGACCCTGTCCCTTTTCAAAAAGTGTTTGTTTTTGATTACCTCCTCCCCCATCTGCCCTCCCTTCTATTGCCCCCCCTTTTTTATCTTCTTCCTCCTTCTTTCCTGTGGGGTAAGATATCCAATTGAGTGTGTATTTATTCCCTCCTCAATTCAAATCCAATAAGAGCAAGATTCACTCATTCCCCTTCACCTGCCCCCTCTTCCCTTCCTGCAGAACTGCTTTTTCTTGTAACTTTTATATGAGATAATTTACCCATTTTATCTCTCCCTTTCTCCCTCTCTCAGTATATTACTCTATCATCCCTTCATTTGATTTTATATTTTTAGATATCATCTCTTCATATTCAACTCATCCCGTGCCCTCTGTCTATATATATACACACATGTATGTATATTCTCTTCAGCTACCCTAATAATGAGGTCTCATGAATCATACACATCATCTTTCCTTGTACAAATGTAAACAAAATAGCTCAAATTAAGTAAGTCCCTTGTGATTTCTCTTTCTTGTTTACCTTCTCATGCTTCTCTTGATTCTTGTGTTTGAAAGTCAAATTTTCTATTCAGTTCTGGTCTTTTCACTGAGAAAGCTTGAAAGTCTTCTATATTATTAAAAATCCATATTTTGCCTTGGAGCATGATACTCAGTTTTGCTGGGTAGGTGATTCTTGGTTTTAATCCTAGCTCCATTGACCTCCAGAATATCATGTTCCAAGCCCTTCGATCCCTTAATGCAGAAGCTGCTAGATCTTGTGTCATCCTGATTGTTTTTCCACAATACTCAAATTGTTTCTTTCTGGCTGCTTGCAATATTTTCTCCTTGATCTGGGAGCTCCGGAATTTGGTGACAATGTTTGTAGCAGTTTTCTTTTTGGGATCTTTTTCGGGAGGTGATTGGTGGATTCTTTCAATTTCTATTTTACCCTCTGGTTCTGGAATATCACGGCAATTCTCCTTGATAATTTCTTGAAATATGTATCTAGCCTCTTTTTTTGATCATGGCTTTCAGATAGCCCAATAATTTTTAAATCATCTCTCCTGGATCTATTTTCCAGGTCAGTAGTTTTTCCAATGAGATATTTCACATTATCTTCCACTTTTTTGTTCTTTGATTCTGTTTTACAATGTCTTGATTTATCATCAAGTCACTAGCTTCCACTTGCTCCAATCTAATTTTTAAGGTAGTATTTTCTTCAGTGGTCTTTTGGACCTCCTTTTCCATCTGGCTAATTCTGCCTTTCAAGGCATTCTTCTCCTCATTGGCTTTTTGGAGCTCTTTTGCCATTTGAGTTAGTCTAGTTTTTAACGTGTTGTTTTCTTCAGTATTTTGGGGGGTCTTCTTTGGGGGTCATTGACTTGTTTTTTGTGGTTTTCTCACATCATTCTCATTTCTCTTCCCACTCTTTCCTATACTTCTCTAACTTGCTTTTTGAGCTCTTCCATGGCCTGAGACATGTTTTTTTGGAAGCTTTGGATGTAGGCTCTTTGACTTTGTTGACTTCTTCTGGCTGTATGTTTTGGTCTCCTTTGTCACCAAAGAAAGATTCCAAAGTCTGAGTATGAATCTGAGTCCTTTTTCGCTGCCTGTTCATGTTCCCAGCTAACTACTTGACCCTTTGGTTTTCATCTGGGTATGACTGCTTGTACACTACAGAGTACTTTGTTCCAACTTGAGGGGTTGCACTGTTGTTTTCAGAGCTATTTCTATACAGCCAGCTCTGCCACACCAGCACTCCTCCTCCCCCAAGAATGGCCAACCCTGAATGGACTCAGACCTTAAGCAGGCTCTGCATTCCTGCTCTGATCTGCCACTTAATTCCTCTCACCAAATGGGCTTGGGGCCGGAAGCAACTGCAGCTGTAGTTCTGTAGCTGCACCACCCCTGCTGCCCCTGGGGCAGTGGCCAAACTGCAAACTCCTTCCACTCTGTCCCCCACAGTTTTTCTGACTAACCTTCTCTGATGCTTTTGGTGTTTGTGTGTTCACAAGTCTGGTAACTGCCACAGCTCACTGATTCAGGGCACTAGGACCTGTTCTGCCTGGCTCCCAGTCTGGTTAGTCCAGGCACAGCCCATGTTGGGCTCTGCTCCACTCTGTTCGCCAGCTCTGTGCATGATAGACTTTACCCAGTGACCTTCCAGGCTGTACTGGGCTGGAGCCCTGCTTCCCTCTGCTATTTTGTGGGTTTTGCAGTTCTCCTCTGTTGTCTTTGGTGTTTGTGGGTCGAGAAGTCTGGTAACTGCCACAGCTCAGTGATTCAGGATGCTAGGGCCGGTTGTCTCATGCTCCTGGTCTGGTTGGTCCAGGAACAGCTCATGCTGGGCTCTGCTGCACTCTGCTCCCAGTTTCCTGTGATAGACCTTACTCAGTGACCATCCAAGCTGTCCTGGGCTGGGTCCCTGCTTCCCTCTGCTATTTTGTGGGTTCTGCCATTCTAGAATATGTTCAGAGCCATTTTTATAGGTTTTTGGAGGGACCTGGAGGGGGGGAGCTTTCCAGTCGCCATCTTTGCTCTGCCCTCGCAGTCTATGTTTTTTTGAGTGTCTCCAAATTTGGTTTCTTGTCTTCATCCTGCCAATGCCTAACTATTTGTGGGTGTGCATCACTTAATCTCTCCGAGTCTATTTCTTCATCTATAAAAGGAATGCCTAGACTTGATGACTTCTAAGACCTCTTCTAGCTCTAATTGTATGATCCTATCATGCTAATAACCAATCACTCATCAAGTCCTGTAAAATCTATCTCTGGATTTACTCTCCCAACTACTATCTGCTTCCATAGCTACTTCCCAAGTTTAGGAAATGGTCACTTGGAGACTGGGTCACTGGGACCTTCTAATGGTTTCTCTGCTTCTAATCTCTTCTCCTCCTTTTCAGTCCATCCTCCAAAAACCTGACAAAATTATTTACCTAAGCTAGAGGTTCAACCTTGTCATTCTTGTACCCCGAAACCTTCCATGGCTACACCTTGACGATTGGATGAAATACAAACTGTTTGACCAAGAATCGACAGCTTTCTAGTGTTTTAAAACTGGCCCATGACTCCTTGGATGACTTCTTTTCCTCTTCTCCTGGAGCCTTTTCATGCTGTTGATGCATCCACCCTTATGTCCTTCTCCTCTGATTGGTGAGTTCCTCCATGGTATCCCCATCTAAGGAAACTCCCACACATCATATTCACTTTTAAACCAGGTTTAACTTTTGATTTCCTGGTGGACTAACAGTGTGACTCCACTACCTATAATGCTTTGCTTTTCAACTCCTTTTTATGTGTTGTCTCCATCTATTAGAATGTAAGCTCCTTTAAGGCAGGAATTGTCTTTCTTTTTGTAGTACTTAATACACATTTTACCTATCTTCCTATCATCCATCTCTCATCTATACCCCATCTACCTATCTATCTATCCATCCATCCATCCATATCTACCATCTATCTATATCTATCCATCATCTATCTTATCTATCTATCTATCTACCCATCCATCCATCCATCCATCTATCCATCCATCTAATTATATAAACTAGCTACCTCTTCCCTGGCTTTCCAGCTTTATTTCATATTCCATGTCAGAATTGAAAATTCTAACAAGTCATTTCCCAAACTCCTGAATCCATCTTAGTTCTTGTAGAAGGTACCTGGTGCCTCTGCCAAGAACTTCAACCTTCCTCTTGTTGAAGGTACCTGGTGCCTCTGCCAAGAACTTCAACCTTTCTCTTCTCTGGTTCTTAGGGTTCTCTTCTCCCGTTAAGGCTCAGCTCAAATGCAGCCTCCTACAAAAACCTTTCCTGATTTTCTCAGTTTTTAACTTTGATCATTTTTCCTTATTTTACACTTATGTATAAACATGTTGCATTTACAGCCCTTAGCCCTCCCCCCTACTTACCTAAAATATATATTTCATTGTACCTAGCACATTGCCTGGTACAAAGTAGTTATTTAACATGTGAAACTACAATTGGAGAAATATGCTGCAAACTTGACATAATAATTTAGGCCACTGAGGCGGGGTTCTCTGTGCAGTGAACCCACAAGAAACACTGGGTGCTTGGTTCTCATGATTAAATTGTTGGAACTAAGAAATACAAGAAAAGCTTCATCAGTTCACCAAAAACAAACAAAACAATTAATCCTCAAAGAGTTCAGCAGACACTAACTTTGCCAGATTTAGCTAAGGGGTAGAATTTGACTCATTATTCCAAATCTTTGAAGGATAAACATGTAATGCTCTATTTTAACAGTCAACTGATAAATGCCAGTTGCAAAGTCTTCATGCCAATGTGATTTCCTTGTAGCCTTCAAGCATGCTTTGAGCTTGTCTCTAGCCCTCAGTAAGGTGGTAACTGTCCACACCATTGTTCCCCTCCTTTGATGCAGATAATGAAGCCAAATATAAGAATTAGAACTAACACATATATGAAGAAAGGACAGAAATATTGGCTTTCAACGTAAGCTACAACACCTTATGGTTTCCTATGAATGGAATCTAGTTACATTAAACATTACTGGACACCTAGGGATAGGGATAAGGTCTGGGCAGGGAAGCACCAAGATGGTGTAGCTGTGAGTCCAGCAATGGGAATGAACTAGCTATGCAAACATGGAACAAACAGCCTCACAAAGGAGTAGGGATCTCCTTCGAGGTATCTGGGCAAAGGCTTCTTGGCAGAGGCTAGGCCATTTATCCAGTACATTAAAGTGCTAATTCCTTTGTGTTGGAGTTGGACTAGGTGACCAATGGAGCCCCTTCTAGCTCCCCAATTCAGTGATCCTGTGATTGCCTTGGTTTATTGAGGAGTAATGAGGAGAAGTTTCATAGGAAACCAAATTAATTTGGATGCTTTTGTTCTACACAAGTGATCACTTCCTTCTCCTTCTCTGTTCTGGACCTGTTCTCAGTGCACAGTTCTAGCTTCCTGATTTATAAAGCAAAAAAGAGCCTTGTCAACATGGGATCCAGAGAAGTGGTGTCAATTTACTATATTCTGGGGATGGGCTTAGATATCTCTAAGTATAACCAAGCTCCAGTGATGATGTGATCAACTTCCTGTCAAGTGCTGACATATATTCACGCTTAAAGTCAATGTCTTTTGGTTCCTGTCTCCAGCCAGTTACAGAGAGATACACATTCTTCTAAATTAAGGAACATGGAGCTTGCTGCAATGGTGGGCAATGGGTATATTCATGTCTGGCTATGACGTTTCTGCATTATATCTCTAATTTGCAGATGAACACACTGAGGCATGATCAGAGAAAAAACTTTTCCACAAGTTCTCTCAGTTTCAGGATTGAAAAATTGAGGCCTAGAGCTCTGTCCCTTGTGCTAACATTCTGACCCCATGCCTCGCTCTTTATTGGTTGTTTTCTTCCTTCCCGATGGTACTTCTCGAGAAGGTACAAAGCACCCGCAAGCATAGCTCTCAAGGTACAGCAGTACAGCTCTCTTCTGGCTGGAGCGCCTTGTCTCCTCCCCTAAGCTCCACCTTGTTCCTATGAGAAGTCTGCTTTATTGGGATGCCAGAACAAACAAGCTCTGAATCCACCCCTAACATCACTAATGGGGATGCCCATAAATCAAAGTGCACCCTGGGGTCAGAGGCACTCAGATTCGAGCTCGGGTGCACATGCACCCACACCCCCCCCCCACACACACACATACTCCAAAAATATATGACAAAGGGGAAGGTGTGTCAGAGAACCCTAGATAAAATTACTGTGTGTATGTAATAACACCTGACATTTATGAGTCCCTTTTGTCTGGCACAGCCCTCAAAGGGGCCAGAAAGTGCTGTCTTTTAAAAGAAAGCCAGTGCTTTGGGAGAAGGAGGAACAACTCTGCTTCTAGAGTTATATAAGTGAAAGCGTCTTGGAGAAACCATCTTGTTCATCCTCCTGTCTTCAAGAAACCCCTGCTTTCTGACCATCCATTCTTCTCATGATTCATATACCTAGGCATCACTATAGGACAGGCCCACATATCCTTAACCCTAGATTATTGCAATTGACTACCCAAATGCATTTAGAATTATTCCTCTTTCTAATCTAGCCTCTACACATAGGTTAACATCATTTTCCTAAATCATAGGCCTTACAAAGTTACTCACCTTCTCAAGAACCTTCAGTAGCTCCCGAAGCCTCAAGTTGCCCTCCACAATGTGGCTCCAACCTCCATTGGAAGAGTCTCTTCCCAAACACCATCTCACTATAGAATTCCCCAAATGGTACATTAGCTATTCCCACCAAACTGTCTTACTTGACCTTCCCCAATCTCAGAATTCCATCTCTCACCTCTGTGCTTTTCCATAGGTCATCCCCATGCTTGGAAAGTCCACTCTCAATACATCTACTTCTTCACACTTTTTATTGTAGCTTCATCTGAGGCTCAGCTCAGGGGTTGCCTCCTACAAAAAAGCATGACCTTTATTCCAGGACCTTCGTGGTTGTTCATACTTTCTTCATCTTCCTCAAACTAACGCATATCTAATTATATGTGTATGTGTTATTTCAGAAATGTAACCTCCTTCAGGACAAAGTTCATCTTTTGTTGGCCATGTCCTTATATCCCACGGCCTCATATGTTGCTTTTCCCTTAAAAAATCACAGAAACTAAGATTTCATTGGTGTGGAGAACTTCTGATGAGGAAACTTTATCAATGCAGATCTGCACCTATTCTACAACTTAGGGTGTTAGACACTTGCCTAGGGCTCTGGGTGGTTAAAGTGACTTGCCCAATTTCACACAGCCACTATGTCTTAGAGGTGGGATTTGAACCCACATCTTCCCAACCTCCATTCCTTCCTTTCTACTCATTATGCCACTCTATCTTTCACATGATACATGATAAGTCATCAATAAATGCTACTAAATGGATTGAACTGAACTGAATTGAATTGAGAGGATGCCCACATCCTGGGTGTGCTCTATTGTGACTTTTCTGGGAGATATGATTGAGCTTCATGGGCTGTAGAGGAGCTTTCCACCTTTGAAGTTCTATGATTCTACAATCTTCCTTTTAAAGACTGTCAACATGTTCTTCGCTGTCCATCACGACCACTTGGCTGTTTGGGGATTATGATCAATACCTTTTTTGGAATCTGCATTTGAACATTTAAGTCCATATATGATAATTCCACTTTCCATGGATGGAAAACTGAAAGCACTTGACCCTCTCCTAGAACCACTTGGTGGACCTTACTACAGCAATTCAGTGGTTCTTAGTTGAACACTTGGTGCTTATGTTTAGGTCTTTTAGGGAATACCCTGTCAACTCAATGCATTTGAAGTACCTAGTGTGTACCAGGTAAGATGCTAGGCACAAGTATATAAACTATAATAAATGTCTATGTTCTAAAGGAACTTACATTCTACCTGATTAGAGCTGTGGGCAGCCCAATTTGCACCCCCAAAAGTCATTAATTTATTAGAAGAGATTGAACCCTCAAAGATAGGAGAATTCTGATAGACCTTTTAAAAAGAGATGAGACTTGAAGGAACCTGAGGGTTACAAGAGGAGAAAAGGGAGGATGGTCTGGGAAAAGGTCCATGGACTCTGTCTGTTACAACAACCACCATAGCAGCAGCAGCCACAGCAATCATGATGATAATATAAACAAGTTATGGTGGGGTGAACTCCTTGGCTATGGAACATTATGCAGGAAAGTCTGATAATTGTGTCTTTAAGTTCCGTTAGTCAGTGAGTCAGTAAGCACTTATCTCATACTTACTATGTACCAGGCACTGGGCTCAGCTTGGAGAATATAAAGCAAGACACATCATGAACCTTGCCCTCAAGGAGCTCATACTCTAATGGGAGAGACAGCATGCCCTAAAACCATGTACATACAAGATTTCTTCAATGTTAATGGAAGTACTCTCTGAGGACAGGCACAAGAGTGTAGAAGGTCTGGGGGAAGTGATAGGAAAGGCCTCATGCAAGCCATAGGATTTGAGAAGAATCTTAAAGGAGGCCAGGAGGGGCAGTGCTGTCTGGACAGGTTTGGGCAAGCAAAGAGACAAGGAAAATGAATGGAACAGGGAATGGAGTGTCATATTCAGGGACCCACAATGAGATGAGTAGAGTTGGATCAGAGAGTGCTTGGGGTAATAAAGTCTAAAAACACCCAACAGGTAAGACTGTATTGAGTAAGGGAGTGATACATTCAGATTTAAATTTAGGAAAATCACTTTGGCAGCAGGGATGGAGTGGATAGAGATGAATCAGAGCAAACTCTTAGGAAGTTATGTGGATAGTTCAGGTGTGAAGTGAGGATGGATTCAGGGTGATGGCATGAAGCTAGAGAGAAAAGGCCCCATATGAGACATGCTATGAAGGTAGAAAACAACCAGCTTCGGGGACTGATTGTATATGCCGGATGAATGGGAGTGAGAAGTGAAGACTGTCCCTGCATTTTAGCCTAATTAAAGACACTAAGACTAGTAACTCCATATTTCTTCCACTCCATTGGTCAATGTCTTCACTCTAAGGCTCCCTCTAAACCTTCCAGAATGCCACCTATCACTCACTGTTCTTTCACATTCCCTGGACTCAAACTTAGATACCTTGGAATCATCAAATGTCTAAGGAGAAAGGGACTTCAAAGTTGTTTTGACTTAAAATCACAATATCTTTGATTAAGAATTATGGGACTTTGAATGTGTTTTTGCTCACCTCTGAATTCTTGTCCCATTTTTATTTAGAAACTATTTTTAATAAACTTCATAGGACTTCCTCACCTCATACCGCCCTGTGTTGAAGTTATGTGTTTACGATCTCTGACTGTGAGACTGGAATTACCCAAAGGGTGGGTACTAAGTGGTTTTTTTTTTACTTATTTCATTCTTCCCCTCCACCCCTACCCCACAGATCCTGGCATTTGGCAGGTGCTCAATAATTATGAGTCAAATAAATGAAAGGATGAAGGAATGAATTAATGGATCAATGAATGAATTCTCTAGGTTACCTAATTAGTGACTGACATCCATTCCCTAAAATGTGCATGGATGACATTGGTCTTTGCTGGACAGATTTCTCTTGATGACATTTCTGCATTTTTTTCCCTTCACTATAGTATGTGTTGAGCATATGGCATAATATTGTTCCCATGCCTAGCTCCCCAATTGCATTGGCTTCCTTCTCTATGCACTGCCATCTCTTCATCTCTTGTTCAGCCATTTCAGTAATGACCAACTCTTCATGACCTCATTTGGAGTTTTCTAGGCCAAGATAAGGGAGTGGCTTGCCATTTCCTGCTCCAGTTAATTTTACAGATGAGGAAATTGAAGCAAAAAGCATTAAATGACTTGCCCAGGGTCAAACAGCTTCTAAGAGAACTCCAGTCCTCCTGACTCCAGGTCCAGAACTCTATGCACTGTACCATCTAGCTGTCCAGTGAGTTGAGTAGCCTCTTTATCCATGTAAAGATGGCTAGATTGGTTGGATGTGGGATTGTCTTAAGACTCTATTTGAGATGCTTTAGGCAAAATATGGAGAACGCTGATCAGCCCATCTGTACAAAGAGTCCAGTTTCATTGTGAAAAAGATGGGGAGGGAGCAATGAGAAGTCCCATTTATAGATAATTCCCAGGTCCCTGAATGTTTATATACCTTTATCTCATTTGGTGCTGACAACAACATTGGGAGGTAGATCTGGTTATTTTCCTTCTTTTAAAATGAGAAAACTAAGACAAAAGGTTTTAAGTTACTGTCTCAGGGTCACATAGTTAATAAGTGTCTGAAACAACATTTGACTCAGGACTTAATTCCTCATATCAAGACCAAAATTCCATCCTCTCAACCACCTACCTTCCTCCCTCACAGATAGTAATATCAATATCGATATATATATATATATATATACACATACACACACATACATGTACATATGCATATATATACATACACATAAATAGTGTGTGTATGTATATATGTATGTACATATATGCATATATGTGTAAGTACGTGTATGCATGTATATATGCATATATGTATAGAAATAATATATAATAAATACATTTTGTATACATATACACACAAACACACACATATACATTTCATTAACGTATATAAAATTTGGGGAAGAGATTGGTCCTATGAAGATTGTTTTGCTAATGAATCCATTGTTCTTTCATTCCTCCTAGAGAAGTTTAAAGACGGAGTTAGAAGTTCCTGTGGGTTCTCTGAAACATCATTCCTGAGTCTAACATAAGATGCAAGTAATTGGTCAGTCGGAAAATATTTATTAAGTACCTACTATGTGCCAGATATGTGCTAAGCACTGGAGATACAAAGAAGGGTAAAAAGCAGTCCCTGCCTTTAGGGAGCTCCCAATCTACTGAAACAACATGCAAACATTTATGTGCAAACAAGCTACAGACAGGATACAACAGATAAAATAAACAGAGAGAAGTGACAAAGTCAGGTTAGAAGTTAAGCAAGTGCTTGTTTGGGTCCATGTGAAAAAAAGCAGACTGCTCAGGGCCCTCCCTGCTTTGAGACTGCATTGTTAAACAAAAACAAACAGAAAAAATCCCAGGCTTCTTTTCCTGAGAATGTTCCTTAGCTTGTGGGTCAGGGTGGATTGGAGATCAACATCATTTCTTTCTCTCTTCTCCAGTTAGGAAAACTTTACCTATGAAAACATTTATTTTGAGTTTGGTTAAGCCCTTGTGAAAAAGAAGACCTGATTATGGGATCATGAGAGGAAAGCTTTGGATAATCCCTAAAATAGTTGGTCTATCAGTGTTGAATAAATGAACAATAAATATGCAGAAACGCACCAACTTGGTCTTTCTTTGTTCAAGGGAAAAGTCAGTTCCAACTTCCGCCTTTTGTGGCATTCAAAGTGCTGAAATAGATGACTGGGAACCAGGAACTGAATGGTGGATAATAATATTTAATAGTACTTATTGAGAAACCTAGGGTGCATGGGGTTTGCCACTGTCTGCAGTGGAGATTTAACAGCTGTGGAATTCCTTTTTCAGAAAACCTCAAGACCCTTTGGCGAGAGTCTGGAGGGGGGGCAAGTGGCAAAGTGAAGGGCATCCAGTTCAAGCCTTATAAGAAGCACTGGAAGAAACTGGGGGCATTTAGAATGGAGAAGAAAAATTCAAGGACAGGAGAGCTTCAAGAACGGAAGAACCTGATAGGTGAAAGACATTTTTTCTACTTGGCTCCAGAAGGGAAAGGTGATAGAGAATAGACAAATTTAGACTTGATATAGGCCTGGAGTGGGGAGGAAGTGACCCAACTAAATAAAATTGAGTATAAAATAGGCCAGATATTTTGGACTCCTCCTACGTGGAGGACTTTAAGCAAAGCTGAATGTTAGATGTTGTACAATGATTTTGTTTCAGGTAGATTGGTCTCAGTGACCACTGAGATGCCTTACAATTCTGAGATTCTGTAAAGAACCAAGGGCAGAGATTAGGGCTTGGCATAAGGTCATGTAGGGGTAGGCTGGTGGCAAAGTTATAATTAGAGATTGACTAGGGATCTAGTAAACCTCTCTCTAAGCTAGGAGATTCCAACCCATTTAAATAATGACAGTGTTTGAAAAATGTTTCTTTGGCTCTGGGTCAGAAGGTCATAGTTTCATCAGATTTGGAGTTAGAAAGGATCTCAGGGATCATCCAAGATCTCTGACACCACTTGACTCCCCATCTTCTGCCTCCAACCCAGCTTTGAGTTTAAAAAGTTCAGTGAAACCATAGAGCTCCCTATCAAGGTGAAAGATTCACTTTTCTTGTTTGTAACTAAGATAAGATAAACTCATCAGGAAAATTTGATTGGTTCCATCCTCAAATAGCCACTGTAGTTATTTTTTCCCTTTTAATTATGGAAAACAATAAATAATTGTTTACATTTGTACACTTGACATTATTTTCAAGAGTTAACCAATAATAACAAACATTGGGATATCCATCTCTACAAAGTGACCAAATAGGAATGAGAATGAAAGATATCATGGTGGACATGAGGTAAGGACACTGATCCCACTATGTCTCCCTTTTACTCAGGCTTAGCTGACCCTCCCAGGACAAATATTGGCAAGAGCTACCGAAGCACACACATTGGAGGGGAGGTCAAGGCCATGCCGGAGCAGAATCTTTGCATCATCTATTTTGGAGTTGCCCCTTATTCATCTCATCATTGACTTGGGAAGGGAGGGAGTCATGCTTATAAGGGTGACACTTAAGACAGTCCTGAGCTGTTTGTGTAACTGACATGTTATATTCATTGTAATAATCTCATTTCAATTTAATTTCCCTGGGGAATCCATGAGGAATTGGAGCTGGGTTGCTAGTAAATTCAAATCTTTCTCCAAAGCGACTGGAATGTTTCAGTTTAGAGACATCTTAAACCTCTGCAAGTAGGCACTAGGACACTTGCCCATGCTTTAAAACTCTCCCTACCAGAAAAAAAAGAATGACCCTCTGTCCCAGTGGAAGACTCCAATCATCCTTCCTGTCTTTCTTTTCCCCTTCCCCTCTCCCTGCCTTTCTCCCACTCTCTTTGTCTCTCTGTGTCTATGTCTGTCTGTCTTGTTTTCTCTCTGAATAAAAGTACCAGGAATCTAACTCATCTTCAGTGGAGTTAGTGAAAATATCGTATAATAGCCAACAAGATGATGGGGGATGAAATGTGTCTGATTCTGTTGCAACAGGACTTTGATGTCTTTGGTGAGGCCAATATTTTTTGTAATGATTCCTTCTCTGCAGCTTGGTGCTTCTGAGAACTCATTATGGTAGCTTTTATTGAAAAGAGTTCTTAATTTTATTTGTTTGTTTGTTTTACAGATCAAGCATATACCTGGGTAATTGTCTGTGAGTGGAATGTGTTTGTTAGATTCTCTTTTTTTGGCAGTGCAATTAGGGTTAAGTGACTTGCCCAAGGTCACACAGCTAGTACATGTGTCAAGTGTCTGAGGCCGGATTTGAACTCAGGTCCTCCTGACTCCAGGGCGGGTGCTCTACTCACTGCGCCACCTAGCTGCCCCTATTTGTGAGATTCTTAAGAAGAGTTTGAGGTCAGGGATTTTTTGTGTGTTTGTTTATAAAAGATAGCAAGCCCATGAAATATAATTCTAATTAGGTCATGCATTGCCAGTATTCAGTAAGTGTTGCATGTTTACAACCTGCAGCAATGTTTTACACTGTTTCTTTTTTTTTTTTGCATGATTTGCATTGTTCTATGTCTGGGGCTCCGTAAGGATAATTTTCTCCAGTGTCTGGTGTTTCTTATAATTATTACAGTGGTTTATCTCTTCCTCATATTTTAAATGGTAATCAAATAGAAATGTCCTTGGGACAAGTCAGGATCCTGACAATATGCCTTTGTATTTAATGTTCTGCAGACTATTGTACAAAGGGAAGCTAGGTGGTACAGTGGACAGAGTGCCAGGCCTGGAGTCAGGAGGACCTGAGTTCAAATTCAGGCTCAGATACTTACTTGCTGTGTAACCCTGGGCAAGTCACTTAACACTGTTTGGCTCAGTTCCTCATCTGCAAAATGAGAAGACAATGGCAAATCACTCCAGGATCTTTTCCAAGAGAACCCCAAAAGGGGTCATGGAAATTTGGAAATGACTGAGATGATGCGACAACGACAAAGACTATGTGTACAAAAGGATATGTTTACTGTCTTTTTTGTAGTTGAACGAAAGTATTAGGAAGTTACTTGCCTTCTATACACTGCTTGAAAATATCCTTGGTACAAGTCCAGAGGCAGGTAGCATGATAACGGTCAGCTGTACCTTATCATAGTTTCACATGATTTTGATTTGTTCTGAGGTCTCAATGTTTTAACTAGTTTTTTGGTTCCATGCAACTCAGGGAGTATGATTATTTGGAATGTTAAAAATGAATTTAAAATATTCTTAAGATGTTTTTTTTCCATTGATTAATGTGAACAATGCTTTGGTCTGTGATAATGTATTCCAATAGAGTTTGTGAGTTCAGTTTTCTAGGATGATTTATCTGTATATGTAGTATGTGACATTAGAAGAGTATGGTCTAGATTTTGGTCTTCTGTCTTACGTTTTTTGAGCAATTATAAAATGTGGAAGTTATACCAGGCCCTTAATGTTCACCTTGAATTGCATAAGGTAGTTGTGACTGTATCTTGGATGATATTATCTTCCCTTGAGCCTCCGTAAGCTTTTAGCCCTGCTCCATAAAAACTGCCCAAGCCAGAGGAATTGCTACTTCATAGATAGATAGATAGATAGATAGATAGATAGATAGATAGATAGATAGATGAATAGATAGAGTGATAGACAGGACACAGAATTCCAGAGAACAGCAAGGAGAGGTAAAAAGGTTTTCTTAAGTGAGCAATGCAAAGAAACAAGAAAACTATAGAATAGGAAAGACAACAGATCTCTCCAAAAAAATTAGAGATATTAAGGAAATGTTTCATACAAAAATAGACATGATGAAAAATCAAAAAAAAATATGGTAGGGACTTAACAGAAGTATAAGAGATTAATAGGAGGTGGCAAAAATATACAGAACTATATAAGAGAGTTCTAAACATCATCAATAACCATGATGAAATCTTATTGATCAAGACCAAGACATTCTGGAGAATGAAGTTAAATGGGCCTTAAGAAGCATTGCTAACAATAAGGCTAGTGGAGTTGATAGAATTACGGCTGAGCTATTTGAAATCCTAAGATATTATGCTATTAAAGTGCTACCATCAATATGCAGCAAATTTGAGAAACTCAAGAGTAGCCACTTGATTGGAAAAGATGAGTTTACATCCCATTCCACAAGAAAGAAAGTGCCAAAGGATTTTCAAATTGCTGAACAGTTACACTAATTTCACATGCCAGCAAGGTTATACTTAAGATTCTGCAAGCTAGACTTCAGCAATGTGTGAATAAAGAATTACGAGAAGTGAAAGATGTTTTTTGAAGAGGCAGAGGAACTAGAGACCAAATTGCCAATATTGTCTGGATTATGGAGAAAGCAAGGGAGTTACAGAAAAAAAAAATCTACTTCTGCTTCATTGACTACACTTAAGCCTTTGTATGGATCACAACAAAAGGTGACAAATGCTCAAAGATATAGAAATACCAGATCATCTTTCTTGTCCTCTGGAATATTGGTATGTGGGCCAAGAAGCAACAGTCAGAAACAAACATGAAATAACTTATTGGTGGGGGGAGCCAAGATGGTAGCTTGTGAGCAGGGACTGGACTAAAGTTATCTCCAAGGACCCTCCAAATACCTATAAAAATGTCTACGAACAAATTCTAGAACTGCAGAACCCACGAAATAGCAGAGAGAAGCAGGGCTCCAGCCCAGTACAGCCTGGATGGTCACTGGGTAAGGTCTATCATGCATGCGGCTGGGAGCAGAGAACAGGGCAAAGCCCAGAGTGGGCTGCGCCTGGACCAACCAGACCGGGAACACCAGAGAACAGGCCCTAGCATCCTGAATCAGTGAGCTGTGGCAGTTACCAGACTTCTCATCCCACAACACCAAAGACAACAGAGACAGGTAGAGGAAAATAACTGGGGGACAGAGTGAAAGGGGACAGAGTGAAAGGAGTTCATGGTTCGGCCACTGACCCAGGGGCAGCAGGGGTGGTGCAGCTACAGAACTACAGCTACGGTTGCTTCCGGCCCCAGGCCCACTTGGTGAGAGGAATTAAGTGGCAGATCAGAGCAGGAGTGCAGACCCTGCTTAAGGTCTGAGTCTGTTCAGGGTTGGCAGTTCTTGGGGGAGGAGGAGTACTGGTGTGACAGAGCTTGCTGTGTAGAAAAAGCTCTGAAAACAACAGTGCAACCCCTCAAGCTTGGAAAAAAGTACTGTATACTCTACAAGCAGTCATACAAAGACAAAAAACTCAAGGGTCAAGTAGTTGACTGTGAACATGGCCAGGCAGCAAAGATGGACTCAGATTCAGTCTCAGACTTTGGAATCTTTCTTTGGTGACAAAGAAGACCAAAACATACAGCCAGAAGAAGTCAGCAAAGTCAAAGAGCCTACATCAAAAGCCTTCAAGAAAAACATGAACTGGTCTCAGGCCATGGAAGAGCTCAAAAAGGATTTGGAAAAGCAAGTGAGAGAAGTAGAGGAAAAATTGGGAAGAGAAATGAGAGAGATGAGGAAAAATCATGAAAAACAAGTCAATGACTTGCTAAAGGAGATGCCAAAAAAAACTGAAGAAAACAACACCTTAAAAACTAGACTAACTCAAATGGCAAAAGAGCTCCAAAAAGCCAATGAGGAGAAGAATGCCTTGAAAGGCAGAATTACCAAAATGCAAAAGGAGGTCCAAAAGACCACTGAAGAAAATACTACTTTAAAAATTAGATTGGAGCAAGTGGAAGCTAGTGACTTGATGAGAAATCAAGATATTATAAAACAGAGCCAAAGGAATTTAAAAAATGGAAGACAATGTGAAATATCTCATTGGAAAAGCCACTGACCTGGAAAATAGATCCAGGAGAGATAATTTAAAAATTATTGGACTATCTGAAAGACATGATCAAAAAAAGAGCCTAGATATCATCTTTTAAGAAATTATCAAGGAGAACTGCCTTGATATTCTACAGTCAGAGGGTAAAATAGAAATTGAAAGAATCAACTGATCACCTCCTGAAAAAGATCCCAAAAAGAAAACTTATAGGAATATTGTTGCCAAATTCCAGAGCTCCCAGATCAAGGAGAAAATACTACAAGCAGCCAGAAAGAAACAATTTGAGTATTGTGGAAAAACAATCAGGATGACACAAGATCTAGCAGCTTCTGCATTAAGGGATCGAAGGGCTTGGAACATGATATTCTGGAGGTCAATAGAGCTAGGATTAAAACCAAGAATCACCTACCCAGCAAAACTGAGTATCATGCTCCAAGGCAAAATACGGATTTTTAATAATATAGAAGACTTTCAAGCTTTCTCAGTGAAAAGACCAGAGCTGAATAGAAAATTTGCCTTTCAAACACAAGAATCAAGAGAAGCATGAAAAGGTAAACAAGAAAGAGAAATCATAAGGGACTTCCTAAAGTTGAACTGTTTTGTTTATATTTCTACATGGAAAGATGATGTGTATAATTCATGAGACCTCAGTATTAGGGTAGCCGAAGGGAATAAACATTTATATATATATAGACAGAGGGCACAGGGTGAGTTGAATATGAAGGATATCTAAAAAAAATAAAATCAAATTAAGGGATGAGAGAGGAATATATTGAGAGAGGGAGAAAGGGAGAGATAGAATGGGCTAAATTATCTCTCAGAAAAGTGGTAAGAAAAAGCAGTTTTGTAGGAAGGGAAGAGGGGGCTGGTGAGGGGGAATGAGTGAATCTCATTTGACCTGAGGAGAGAATAACATACACACTCAATTGGGTATCTTACCCCACAGGAAAGAAGGAGGAAGGAGATAAAAAAGGGGGGATGATAGAAGGGAGGGCAGAAAGGGGGAGGAGGTAATCAAAAGCAAACACTTTTGAAAAGGGACAGTGTCAAGGGAGAAAATTGAACAAAGGGTGATAGGATAGGAAGGAGCAAAATATAGTTAGTCTTTCACAACATGAGTATTGTGGAAGGGTTTTACCTAATGATACATGTGTGGCCTATGTTGAATTGATTGCCTTCTTAGGGAGGCTGGGTGCAAGGGAAGAGGGGAGAGAGTTTGGAACTCAAAGTTTTAAAAGCAGATGTTCAAAAAAAAAGTTTTTGCCTGCAACTAGGAAACAAGATATACAGGCAAGGGGGCATAGAAATCTATCTTGCCCTACAAGAAAGTAAGGGAAAAGGGGATGGGGGGAGTGGGGTGACAGAAGGGAGGACTGACTGCGGAACAGGGCAATCAAAATATATGCTATCTTGAAGTGGGGAGGAGGGTAGAAATGGGGAGAAAATTTGTAATTCTTACTCTTGTGAAAATCAATGCTAAAAACTAAAAATATTAAAGAAAAATAAAAAAAGAAATAACTTCTTGGTATGTGACTGGGAAAGAAGGACAAAAAGTGCATATATTGTTTTCTTATTTATTTAACTTATACACAGGGTACGTCATGTGAAATGTCAGGCTGGATGAATCAAAAGCAAGAATTAAAGTTGCTGGGAGAAATATTTGCAATCTCAGGTGTGCAAATGGTAGCACTGATGGTAGAACGTGAAAAAGAATTAAGAAACCTCTTGATAAGGGTGAAGGAGAGGAATATAAAAGCTGATCTACACTTTTGAATTAAGGTGCTGTAGAAGACTTGTGACAGTCTCCTTTGGACAACAAGGAGTTCAAATCAGGCAATGTTTAAAGAAATTAACTCAGATTATTCTTCGGAAGGACAACTACTGAAGCTGATTAAATATTTTGACTACATAATGAAAAGATAAGACTCATTGTAAAGGACTCTGATGTTGGGAAAGATTGAAGGCAAAAGGAGGAGAGGATGGCAATAGATGAGATGGACTGGTAACATCACAGAAGTAATGAACATAAGCTTGGAAGATAGTGGAGGACAAAAGGTCCTCGTGTGCTACTGTCTGTGGGGCCATGATGAGTTGGACATGACTGAACAACAATATCATGTAGATAGATAGATGATAGCTAGATAGATGAGATAATAAAGATAGATGAGAGATGATAAAGAGAGAAACATTTATATAATAGAAAGACAGATGACAGATAAATAAGAAATCATAGGTAGATGATAGATAGCTTGATAGTCAATAGGGCATTTTCAAGGGCTTCTTAGGTTCCAGATACTGTGCTAAGTGCTGGTGGTGCAAACAAAAGCAAGAGAAACACTGTTCCCTATATAAGAGGGTGCTAAAGGAGGGGAGAGTACTGGATGAGCACTGTGGTATGTGGAACAGGAAGTGGCAAAGGCATTTAGAGGGCTAGACTTTAGCAAGATAAATCCAAAGCAGAGCTATCAGAACTGAGATAACCAGATTAATAGCTCAGGCTCTAGAAGAGGAGGCCATGGTTTCTTTGCATTTTCCCCACCTTCAACAAGCTTCACAAAGTGTTTATGAACAAAGGGCAAATTGCAGATTTGTCCTCAAATCAACTTGGAATGAAATGTTCACGAGTTTGGGACATAGGGAGATGTCTGGGGCCAGTTAGGAAGGAACTGAGCAGGCTTGTGTTAGGAGGGTACTACTATTAAAAGGGTAGTATAGCTGCTGAAATACGATGAATGCTCGAAGTGTCCTCTGAATTCCAATACCTGAGGGCAAAGCTTCAGCTGCACCACTTTAGTTAGTTTTCTTGACACAAGGCCATCTCATGCTCATCCTGGCTATATGTCTCTTTTGAGGTCTTCCCCACAGTTTTCTAGGCAAAGCCTGAAAACCCTAGCTCTTCCTGGACTTCCTTCCTTTGTCACTGGACTATGATTCCCTAATCTTTTCACACTGAGAAGAGATAAGCAGATTTGACACATGCTTTCAGAGCAGTTTCTTAGCAAGTTTATAGTTCTCAAAGAAGTTTTTTTTTTTTTAATTTCAGTTGTCTTGGATGGGTTTTTTTTTTTTTTTTGTTACAACATCTTCTTTAAAATGGTGCTACAAACTATTTGGTCTAGAAAGCCTTCTCTGATTGACCCACCCAGCTCTTGACCCATGAATGATTTTAACAATGCAAATTAGCTGCCTGGATTGTGGGGACTGGCTTTGGAATGAGAGTACTGGAGGTGAAGTTAGAGCTCAGCCCTTTGGGATCTGGGTGACCTGTCAGTTCCCTTGTACATTTAGAATTCAGTTAATTCATCTGTGTTATGAAAGGGTCTCCAATATCTCTTCTGTTTTTAAGTTCTATGATTCTATGACCTTAAAGGTCAATGTTTTTCCTTTTTTCACCCATGTAATAGTATTTTATTTTTTTCCAATTACACATAAAGATAGCTTTCATCATTAAGTTTCATAAGATTTTGAGTTCCAAAATTTTCTCCCTCCCTCACTCACCTCCCCTCTCCATGAGACAGCATGTAATCTGATCAAGGCTATACATGTGTAATCATGTTGAATATATTTCCACATTAGTCATGATGTGAAAGAAGAAACAGAACAAAAGGAAAAAACTGTAAGAAGGAAAAAATGTGGAAAAAATAGCATGCTCCAATTTGCATTCAGACTCCACAGATCTTTCTCTGCACGTGGATAGCATTTTCCATTATGAGTCTTTTAGAATTATGTTAGATCATTGCATTGCTAAAAAGAGATAAGTCTATCAAAGTTGATCATTGCACAATGTTTGCCTGGTTCTGCCCACTTCACTCAGCATCAGTTCATGTATGTTATTCCAGGTTTTTCTGAAAGCATCTTGCTCATCATTTCTTATAGCACAAGAGTATTCTATCACAATCACATACCACAATTTGTTCAACCATTCCCTATTGATGGGCATCCCTTCAATTTCCAATTCTTGGCCACCAAACAAAAGAAATGTTATAAATATTTTTGTACATGTTTGCCCTTTTCCCTGTTTTATGATCTCTTTGGGATACAGTCCTAATAGTGGCATTGCTGGATCCAAGGGTACATGCAATTTTTAAGTCCTTTGTACATAGTTCCAAATTGCTTTCCAGAATGGTGGGATCAGTTCACAACTTGACCAACAATACATTAGTGTTCCAATTTTCCCACATCTTCTCCAACATTTATCATTTTCCTTTTCTGTCATAGCCAATCTGATAGATATGAGGTGGTACCTCAGAGTTGTTTTAACTTGCATTTCTCTAATCAATAGTGATTTAGAGCATTTTTTAAAATATAATGTTAGCTTTAATTTCTTCATATGAAAACTGCCTGTTCATGTCCTTTGACCATTTATTAATTGGAGAAAAAACTTGTATTCTTATAGATTTTACTCAGTTCTCTATATATTAGAGAAAGGAAGCCTTCATCATAAACATTGGATGTAAAAACTGTTTCTGAGTGTTCTGTTTTCCTTCTAATCTTGTTTGCATTCTCTTTCTTATATAAAAAACCTTTTTTAAAAAATTTAATGTAATAAAATTATTCCTTTTGCACTTCAAAATATTCTGTATCTCTTGTTTACTCATAAAGTCTTCCCTTCTCCAGAGATCTGAAGAAAAACCATTCCTTGCTCTCTTAATTTGTTTATGGTATCATTCTTTATTTCTAAATCATGTACCGATTTTGACATTATTTTGGTATACGATACGAGATGTTGGTCTAGGCCTAGTTTCTGCCATACTATTTTCTGGTTTTCCCAGCAATTTTTGTCAAATACTGAATTTTTATTTCAGAATCTGGAACCTTTGGGTTTATCAAACAATAGATTACGATAGTCACTGACTACTTTGTCTCATGTACCTAACTAATTCCATTGATCCACCACTGTATTTCTTAGCCATTATCAAATAGTTTTGATGATTGTCACTTTATAATATAGTTTTAGATCTCATATGGCTAAGACAACTTCCTTTGCATTTATCCATTTATTGACTTGATATTCTTGACTTTATGTTCTTCCAGATGAATTTTATTATTTTTTCCAGCTCTATAAAATAATTTTTAGTAGACTAATTGTTATGGCACTGAATAAATTAATTTAGGTAGAATTGTCATTTGTATAAATTTCCTTGCCCTACCTATGAGCAATTGATAATTTTCCCATGTTCCAGGGTTTGTCTTGGCAAGTAGACTGTATGTAAATATATATATATATATATATATATATATATATATATATATACGTATATATATACATATATATACATATATATATATATTCATTGTCTACAATTATTTTAAATGGAATTTCTCTTTCTATCTCTTGCTGCTGGGTTTTATTGGTAATATATGGAAATGTTGATGATTTCTGTAGGTTTATTTTATACTCTGCAACTTTGCTAAAGTTGTTAATTGTTTCAAGTAGCTTTTTAGTTTATTCCTGAGGATTCTCTAAATATGCCATCAAATCATCTGCAAAGACTGATAATTTGGTGTCCTCATTTCCTAGTCCAATTCCTTCAACTTATTTTTCTTCTCTTCTTGCTAAACTAACATTTCTAGTCTAATATTGAATAATAGTGATCACCACTATTATGGGCATCCATGTTTCACCCCAATCTTATTGGGAAAGCTTCTAGCTTACTCCCAGTATGTATAAAGCTTGTTGATAATTTTAGATAGATACTAATCATTTTAAGGAAAATTTCATTTATCTGTAGGCTCTCCAGGGTTTTCAATAGTAGTGGGTGCTGTATTTTGTCAAAAGCTTTTCCGACTCAGTTGAGATAATTATATAATTTGTTAGGTTGGAATTTATAGAATCAATTGTGCTGATAGTTTTTGAAATATTGAACCAAGCCTTCATTCCTGGTATAAATATCCCATCTCACTGTAGGGTGTTATCTTGTTGATGAATTGCTCTAATCTATTTGCTAATATTTTATTCAAAATATTTGCATCAATATTGATTAGAAAAAATTGTTTATAATTTTTTTTCTGTTTTGGCTTTTCCCAATTTAGGTATCAGCATCATATTTGTGTCATAAAAATAATTTGGTAGTACAAATTCTTTGCCTCTTTTTCCAAATAGTTTATATAGCATTAGCATTAATTATGCTTTATAATTGTTCTTTAAATGTTTGGTAGAATTAGCTTATAAATCCATTTGGCTCTGGAGATCTTAGAGAGTTCATTGATGGCTTGTTATTTTTTAATGGGGTTATTCAAGTATTTAATTTATACTTCTGTTAATCTGGTCAATTATTTTTATTTTTGTAAATATTCATCCATTGCACTTAGAATGTCAAATTTATTGGTATACAGTTGGGCAAAATATTTCTTAATTATTGCTATAATTTCCTCTTTGTTGGTGGTGAATTCACCCTTTTATTTTTTGATACAGGTAATTTGTTTTTTTTATCAAATTAATTAAAGTTTTATCTGTTTTATTGTATTTTTTCATAAAACCAGTTCTTAATTTTCTTTATTAGTTCAATAGTTTTCTTACTTTAAATTTTTTTAATCCCTACTTTGATTTTCAGAATTTTGGATTTGTTATTTATTTGGGGATTTTTAATTTGTTCTTTTTCTAGCTTTATTAATTTCATGTCCAATTCATTGACCTGCTCTTTATTTTATTTACGTAATCATTTGGAGATCTAAAATTTCTCCTAAAAACTGCTTTGGCACATCTCGTAGATGTTGGTACATTGTCTCATTATTGTCATTCTCTTTGGTGAAATTATTAACTGTTTCTGTGATTTGTTGTTTGACCCACTCATTCCTTAGCAGTAGGTTATTTAGGTTCCAATTCAATTTTAGTCTATCTTTCATGACCTTTTATCACATGAAATTTTCATTGCATCATGACCTGAAAATGATGTGTTTAGTATTTCTGCCTTCCTGCATTTGATTATGATGTTTTTAATGTCTTAATACATGGTCAGTTTTTGTGTAAGTGAAATACACTGCTGAGAAAAAGGTAAATTCTTTTCAATCCCCCTTCAATTTTCTCCAGAGGTGTACCATATCTAACTTTTCTCAAATTCTATTTACCTCCTTAATTTCATTCTTATTTTTTTTTTTTTTGTGGTTCAATTTATCTAGTTCTGAGAAGGAACTAGTATGGTTTTGCTGTATATTTTTTCCTGCAACTCATGGAACTTTTCCTCTAAGAATTTGGAGGCTATATCACTTGGTACATAAATGTTTAGTATTGATATTTCTTCACTGTCTATTATACCATTTAGCAAGGTGTAGTTTCCTTCCTTTTATCTTATAATTAGATCCATTTATTTTTTGTTTTTGCTTTGTCTGAAATCAAATTGTTTTGTTTTGTTTTGTTTATTTGTCTATCTATCTATCTATCTATCTATCTATCTATCTATCTATCTATCTATCTACCTAATTATCTATTCATTCGTTCATTCATTTATTTATTCATCTATCTATGTATTCATTCATTCATTTATCTATCTATTGATCTATTTATTTATTTCTACTTCAGCTGAAGTATAACGTATTCTGCCCCACCCTTGTGTCTTCACTCTGTGTGTATCTCTCTGCTTCAAGTGTGTTTCTTGTAAACAATATATTGTAGGAATATATATATATTTTTTAGTGCACTCTGCTATCCACTTCCATTCTATGGGAGAGTTCATCCCATTCACATTCACAGTTATGACTATGTATTTCCCTACATGCTATTGACCTCACTGTTTACACTTTTCTCTCTCCTTTCACCCTGTCTCTCCTCACCGGTGTTTTGCTTCTGACCACCACCTCCCTCAATATGCCCTCTCTTCTATCATCCCCTCCCTTTTCTTTCCCCTTTCCCCTTCTACTTCTGACCTCCCTTTTGCCAGTCTTCCTCCCTTTTCTTTCCTCTTTCCCTTTCCACTTCTGACCTCCCTTCTATCAGCCTGCCCTCCCTTTTCTTTCCCCTTTCCCCTCCTACTTCCCTAAAGTGTAAGATAAATTTTCATACCCAAATGAGTGTGTATGTTATTCCCTCTGAGCCAAATCCAATGAGGGAAGGTTCAAATAATGCTCATCACTCCCTTCTTTCCCTTTATTATACGAGGTAGAAGCTGCTAAGTCCTGTATAAACCTAGCTCCTTGATATTTGAATTGCTTGTTTCTGGCTGCTTGTAGTTTTTCCCCCTTCATCTGATAATTCTGTAATTTGGCCATAATATTCCTGTAGTTTTCATAAGGGAATCTCTTTCAGTATGTGATCAGTGGATTTTTGTAATGACTTTTTTACTTTCTGGTTCTAGGATATCATGTCAGTTTTCCTCAATAATTTCTAGAAAGATGTTATCCCGGCTCTTTTATTGATCATGGCTTTAGGTAGTCCAATAATTCTTAAATCATTTCCCCTGGATCTATTTTCCAGGTCAGTTGTTTTTTTTTTCTTTTTTCATTGAGTTATTTTACATTTTCTTCTATTTTTTTCATTCTTTTGATTTTGTTGGACTGATTCTTGATGTCTCCTAGAGTAATTAGCTTCCACTTGCCCAATGCTAATTTTTAAGAATGTATTTTCTTCAGTTTTCTTTTATACCTCTTTTTCCATTTGACTAATTCTACTTTTAAGAAGAATTTGTTTTCTTCATTGTTTTGGTCAATTGTATTTTTGAGCAATTTTTTTTCTTCACTCAGTTTTTATCCTTCCTTTTCCAGTATTTTGACGCTCTCTTACATGACACTTGTTTCTTTTCCAATTTTTTTGACTTCTCTTTTTTTTTGACAGACTTTTCCTGAAATCCTTCTAAGTTATCCTATGCTTAAAAATTTTTTTCTACTCCATCTTTTTTGTGGATTCTGTTGCTTCAGAATCTGTCTAGAGGCATGATTTAATGTTTTCTGAGGAATACTGGGGAGAGCTCGGGCAACTTTTTGGCTTCTTTCTGTCACCTTGGGTCCACCCCACTGATGTCATCATTTCTAACCCCTCTTTTACCATGAAGAGGCTGAGGCCTACAAAGGTGAAGATATTGGCCCAAGATTGCATATCTATGAAAGGTCAGAGTCAGGACTAGATCAGATAGTCCCTGGCTCTTTGCCTAGCACTCTTCACACACTTATTTCTACATGCTCTGATTACCATTAAAATATTTCTCTCAAGGAAGTGTTAAGCAGCACCCAGTCATTATTTTAAACCTGTGTTGAATGGAAAGAAACTTTTGCAAAAGCAGCTGGTGGGATAGGTCTGACACTGTCTCAGCAGCCGTCCTCTGAGTTCAATGTCTTTGACATTCTGCAACCAGAAATATGGGAATGATGTAACCGCCCCCCCCCCCATGATGCATTCTCCAGCACTGAGATACTGGTAATTCCAGGCCTGATATCCCAGGAACATCATTGGCTGAAGGGGGAAAACTCCTGGCCAATGGGCAGCCTTCGAGTCAGCAGAGATGCTTAGTTACTGCCTTTAGAGGGCTGGCACCCTTGGACCCACATCCTGTTTGCAGTAACACTAGAAAGGCAGTTTGAATTTGCCACTAGATACTTTACAAAAATATCCTGCATGATAGAGAATGAGCAATGAACCCAAACAAAAAGGATCCACTTAGAACTGATTTATAACCTTTGTTCTTTTTATTCTGAGAAATGGTTTCTGTTTATGATGGACTAAGGACTAAGAGATGGCATAATCCAGTGGATACAGCCTTGCCTTCGGAGTTCAAATCAAGCCATAACCTAATTGAGTGACTTTCTATCTGATGGGTCTGGTTAATTAATCTCTTTTGCCCTTCTTTACCTCACCTGCAAATATGAGAGTTGGTTTAGTTGATGCCTTAGAACTCTTGAAGCTGTAAATCTCTGAATCTGTGGCCTACAGACTATGGGCAGGAGTGTAGAAAACACTATTTCCATTCAATCTGCTTTCCAGCACAATTAGTATTACACAGCTCTGCCTCTTACCACTCTCCTGGCCCTGATCCATGTGCAAGTTTGTCTCTAAAATGGGGGTTGGTTTTAGCTAGATGACTCTCAGTATCTTTTCTATTTCTAACTCTACAATCCTAAGATGTTTTCACTGTTAAGGGCCCTTCTGGTTCTAAGTCCTATTGTTCTTTGCTTATTGTATATTTTGGTTAAGAAGACAAGGAGAATTTCTAAGATTTTTTTTCTTTTAAATGAAGAAAACAAAATTGTGTATAAAAGAGAAAGCTTCATTTACCCGAAAAATAGCTTCATATGGAATAGCACCATTCTTCCTCTAATCCCTATTCAGACTTGCTTTGTGGGGCAGGGAATTTCAAATTTATATCTTTACAAAACAGTCTCCTTGTGTTTATGACTCTGGAGTTTTAAATTTCTTGTTTTGCATTGGATTGCTATCCTCCCATGAAGTCCTTATCTCATGGAGACACTCAAGCTCCTCCAAACCAATGGGTGGTAATTTATTGTTTCATTAAGAGAATTCTAAATTTGTAATCAAAGCTCAAAATCATTGGCAAGTACAGGTGTACATGCTCTTAAGTTGTGTCATTGCAAAGTAGAATGTAGGGCATTTTTGAATTCTTTTTCCACTTTAATTTCACAAATATTCTCCTTGCTACATTCAGTTGACCTTACCTTAGAAAAGATTCCTACAATCCCAGGTCTGAAATCTTCCATTCTGTCACCACATTCTACGGGGCCAATGATCTCTAAAGAAACCTTTCCATGCTTGGAGGTATCATGGTTCCTAAAGGAATTCCCCCCTGACATTTTTCCCACTTGAATCATCATCTCATTATTTATCCTATGATCTGTTCAGACTTTATTACATCGCTTTTTATGACAGTGAGGCCTGAAGTCAATTCAAAAAAATTCAAAGTAAAGGTTTTTACAGTTGGAAGATAAAAATATATATATATACATATCTATACACACACACACACATCTCCATCTCTATCTATCTATCTATCTATCTATCTATCTATCTATCTATCTGTCTGTCTATCTATCTATACATTTTAATGGCTAAATCAAATAGGCTATGAATGCCCATCACACAACAAATCAGCCTTGCTGCTTCAGGCTTCCAAACAACTTTACTTTTTTTTTTTTTATTTAGTTTTCAGCATTGATTTTCACAAGAGTTTGAATTACAAGTTTTCTCCCCATTTCTACCCTTCCCCCCCACTCCAAGATAGCATATATTCTGGTTGCCCTGTTCCCCAGTCAGCCCTCCCTTCTGTCACCCCATTCCCCTCCCATCCCCCTTTCCCTTTCTTTCTTGTAGGAAAAGATAAATTTCTATGCCCCATTGCCTGTGTATCTTATTTTCTAGTTGCATGTAAAAACTTCTTTTTTGTTTTTTAACATCTGTTTTTAAAACTTTGAGTTCCAAATTCTCTCCCCTCTTCCCTTCCTACCCACTCTCCCTAAGAAGTTAAGCAACTCAACATACGCCACATGCATATCATTATGTATAACCCTTCCACAATACTCATGTTGTGAAAGACTAACTATATTTTGCTCCTTCCTAACCTATCCCCCTTTATTGAATTTTCTCCCTTGGCCCTGACCCCTTTCGAAAGTGTTTGTTTTTGATTACCTCCACCCCCATCTACCCTCCCTTCTATCATCCCCCTTTTTTTATCTTCTTTCTCCTTTTTTCCTGTGGGGTAAGATACCCAAATGAGTATGTATGGTATTCCCTCCTCAGGTCAAATTTGATGAGAGCAAGATTCACTCATTCCCCCTCACCTGCGTTCTCTTCTCTTCCTACAAAACTGCTTTTTCTTACAACTTTTATGCAAGATAATTTACCCCATTTTATCTCTCCCTATCTCCCCCTCTCAATATATTCCTCTCTCATCTGTTAATTTGATTTTATTTCTTTTAGATATCTTCCCTTCATCTTCAACTCGCCCTGTGCTTGCTTTCTCTCTCTCTCTCTCTCTCTCTCTCTCTCTCTCTCTCTCTCTCTTCTCTCCATATATATATATATATATATATATATATATATATATATATATACCCATACATATACAGATAAATACACATTCACTTATATATATAAACATATATATATATATATACATATATATAAACATATATATATATATATATACATACATATATATGCATATTCCCTTCAGCTACCCTAATACTGAGGTCTCATGAATCATACATGTCATCTTTCCATGTAGGAATGTAAATGAAACAGTTCAACTTTAGTAAGTCCCTTTTATTTTTCTCATTCTTTTTCTGGATTACCTTTTCATGCTTCTCTTGATTCTTGTGTTTGAAAGGCAAATTTTCTATTCAGCTCTGGTCTTTTCACTGAGAAAGCTTGAAAGTCTTCTATATTATTAAAAATCCATATTTTGCCTTGGAGTATGATACTCAGTTTTGCTGGGTAGGTGATTCTTGGTTTTAATCCTAGCTCCATTGACCTCCGGAATATCATATTCCAAGCCCTTTGATCTCTTAAGGTAGAAGCTGCTAGATCTTTGGTTATTCTGATTGTGTTTCCACAATACTCAAATTGTTTCTTTCTGGCTACTTGCAGTATTTTCTCCTTGATCTGGGAGCTCTGGAATTTGGCAACAATATTCCTTGGAGATTTCTTTTTGGGATCTATTTAAGGAGGTGATCAATGGATTCTTTCAATTTCTATTTTGCCCTGTGGCTGCAGAATATCAGGGCAGTTCTCCTTGATAATTTCTTGAAAGATGATATCTAGGCTCTTTTTTTGATCATGGCTTTCATGTAGTCCAATAATTTTTAAATTATCTCTCCTGGATCTATTTTCCAGGTCAGTGGCTTTTCCAATGAGATATTTCACATTGTCTTCCATTTTTTCATTCCATTGGTTCTATTTTATAATATCTTGATTTCTCACCAAGTCACTAGCTCCCACTTGCTCCAGTCTAATCTTTAAGGTAGTATTTTGTTCAGTGGTCTTTTGGACTTCTTTTTGCATTTGGGTAATTCTGCCTTTCAAGGCATTCTTCTCCTCATTGGCTTTTTGGAACTCTTTTGCCATTTGAGTTAGTCTATTTTTAAGGTGTTGTTTTCTTCAGTATATTTTTCAGTATTTTTGGGGGTCTCCTTTAGCAAGTCATTGACTTATTTTTCATGGTTTTCTTGCATCTTTCTCATTTCTCTTCCCAATTTTTCCTCTACTTCTCTAACTTGCTTTTCCAAATCCTTTTGGAGCTGTTCCATGGCCTGAGACAGTTCATGTTGTCTTCTTTGTCACCAAAGAAAGATTCCAGAGTCTGAGACTGAATCTGGGTGTGTTTTTGCTGCCTGGCCATATTCCCAGCCAACTAACTTGACCCTTTTCAGTGGGGTATGACTGTTTGTTGAGTTAAGAGAACTATGTTCCACGCCTGGGGGGATGTGCCACGTCTGCCACACCAGCACTCTTCCTTCTCCAAGAACCCCCAACCCCGACTGGACTTAGATCTTCAGCAGGCTCTGTACTCCTGCTCTGATCTGCCACTTAATTCCTCCCACCAGATGGGTCTGGGGCCAGAAGCAACTGAAGCTGTACTTCGGTACCTGCCCCACTTCCACTGCCCCCAGGGTGGTGACCTAACCGCGAACTCCTTCTACTCCCGCAGCTTTTCCCACTAACCTTCTCTGTTGTCTTTGGTGTTTGTGGGTTGAGAAGTCTGGTAACTGCTGCAGCTCACTGATTCAGAGTGCTAGAGCACGCTCCGCCCGGCTCCTGGTCTGGTTGATCCACGCCACCCATGCTGGGCTCTGCTCCACTCCTCTCTGCTCCACTCACAGCTCCATGTAGGAAAGACCTCACCCAGCAACCATCCAGGCTGTCCTGGGCTGGAGCACTGCTTCCCTCTGCTATTTTCTGGGTTTTGCGGTCCCAAACAACTTTAAGAATAAGAATAGCCTGGAGGCAGAGAAGTTGTTACCATAGTAAAGAACCAAGGAATAATGATTGAATCAAACATCTTAGGAGCTTGATTAAGGGACCCAGTTTCAATTGAATCTCTCGGTTTCCTTGATCAAATTACAATGTGATAGACTTTGTATGGTCCAATTGCAGTGTGTAAGGGTGTCAGATTTTGAGTGGTCACCTTTGTATAAGAAAGGACTGGAAATAAGGACTGGGGGGGGGGGCAATAGATTTTTCCCTAATTATGGATTGCCTCAGTGCTTTTTCTCATTGTTGTGGGCAGCAGGAGAAGCTGTCCGTTCACATATGGGATAGCCAATCCTGATCAGTTTATTGGGAAATCGTTAACCTCAGACTCCAAAGATTTTGTTCATATCTTTTGCCAAATGCAGAGAACTGGAGAGGGATTTATTTCTTGTCCTCTCCCTCTGCAGCAATCTTGCAGCATAAGACTATGGTTATAGCCATAGGTATGCATGAGTTGCTCTAACATACTTTGGGAAGGGGTAGGATCAATTGGACCAGCCTATTGCTAGAGCCTACATGTACTTGAATATAGCCTTATGGGAATTCAAAGCCATAATTTCAAGAACCCTAATCTTCCCCAAAGAAAGAGTAAGGAGTAAAGAATATTTAGAGCTGAGATCCTGGAGCTGAGAAGATGACAGTCTGCATAACTGAGATGCTTAAGGAGGAGAGGAGGGACTGCGTCCCATTATTCCTAAGTTAAGGGTTCTAGTTTTTTCAGAAAGAACATAGCTATTTCCTGCCTCATCCCTTCTAAAAGGACTTTAGCTGATCCAAAACTTGAGGCAACAGAGACCACTTCCAACCAGCAGAGTAACAGGTTCTGTAGAGAGGAGAACAAGTAACCTGGCAGAACAATGCATCCAGTTACATTGTCCTAGCCCAGGAACAACTGCTTAAGGACAGAGGTGAAGGTTCACCTATCACATTTGTCTTGTGTGTGGGCCCCATAATATGTGATCCCAATCATAAATAAAAAAATCATTTATTCAGCAGCTACTATGTGCCAGGCACAAAAAGAAGTAATACACAGTCTTTGGCCTCAAAGAACTTATAATATAATTGAGCAGACAGTATGCAAACAAATACATACAAATGAAATTACATACAGGATATATAGGAAATAATGAACAGAGTGAAGATACTACATTTGATAACTGTCTCCAGTGAGGGTATCTAGTTTGGAGGGAGTATGTGTTCCCTAAATTTAGAGGGGGAGGGGAAATGTCATATTTTGAATCTTGTATTCTATTTTAGTACAAGCTTTTCTATTGAAATATTCTGCCCTGTGGCTAATTTTCTAAAGGTAAATACATTTGTTGGGACTCAAAAACAATAGTTTAAGGATTATAAAGCCACAGAACCAAGGTAAGTCATCAGGGGACACATTCTGTGACCCCTGTAAGGGGGTACTATGTTAACATAATAGAGCTCAGTTTGACACTTAAGTATTAATGAAGAATCTTGAAATCCATAGAAAGACATCATGGAATTTGATTTCAGGATATTCACCTACACCTAATGATTATTGTATTCCTTTTCAAGGAACCAATGTATATGTGTGCATATATGAAACCATTTTACAGATAAGTCTGCTGAGGCCTGGAGGTAAAATGATTTGCCAATACTTCATTGTTACCAGCTGGGAAGCCACTCATGCAAGACAAAATATGACTTAGAGAAAAGAATCTGATATTGCATTTGTCCAATTAAAAAAAAAAACTAGAAAACTGAGGTAAGGTGAAAAGGGTGTGCTTGACCTCTATAGATATTCCTAGCACAGATTTCCTTCCTATTCCTAGCACATTTCTTTGACATCTAGAGCTTCCCAGAGATTTCATAACAGGGTCCCAGAATTATCTGATCACAGCTAATACAACCTGTATCTGACCAAGAATCCCTTCTATCATGTATGAAAAAAAAGGGCAATCAGCTCAAATTTGCCATTTGGAGGCCTTCAATGAGATGGAACCCTCTATTTCTAAAGGAGCCCTTCTGTATTAGGAAAGTTCACACTGTTAGGAAAACTTTCATACCATGAAACCTAAATAGGATTATTTGCATTGTCCACACTATAGTCCTAGTTCATTAAAATCATTGATTTGGAAACTTGGAATGGACTTCAATAGCTGTCTAGCCCAACGTATAACCACAAAGAATCTATACTTCTAATAAATGGCCATCAAAACTTTTCCTGAAAGTCTCCAGCAGTAGGGACTTTGCAATATCACAATTCTATTCATTCTATTTTGGGTGAAATCTGATTATTAGGAAATTCAGTCCTCCATTTTCTAACCCTGTGACCCCTTACATTCAGACCAAATATGCCACTCTGCAGCTCCCACACATTGTTCCTTATTGAATCACCAATATTCAATATTAGGAAGAATCACAGAGACCACCTTGTTCACCACGAACCTGAAACAATGCCCCATTATTACATACCCAACAAATGGTCATTCAGATTCCTGTGAGCAAGGTGGGGTGGGAGGACTTATGAGCCCCCGAGGGAGATTTTAATAGTTCTAATTAATTTTTCATTCTAAGACCAAGCCAAACAAATCCCATTCCTGCTCCATATTGTATCTTTCCAAAGAGGAGAATATAGCTCTCATTTTTCATGATTTTCTTGCGTCACTCTCATTTATTTTCCCAATTTTTCCTCTACTTCTCTTACTTGATTTTCAGACTCCATTTTGAGCTCTTCCATGGCCTGTGAGCAATTCATATTTTTTGTGGGAGGCTTTGGATGTAGGAACTTTGACTTTGTTGTCTTCTTCTGCTTGTATGTTTTGATCTCCTTTGCAACTAAAGTAAGATTCTTTAGTCTGAGTTTTTATGCTGTTTGCTCATTTTCCCAGCCAGTTACTTGACTTTTGAACTTTTTGTCAAGGTAGGACTCTGCTTCCAGATTGGAGAGCACTCTGTCCCAAGTTTCAGGGGTTTTGCGCAGCTGTTACAAGAGATACTTCTTGGCACCTGTAAATTTTCAGTTCTTCTAAGATGGTATGGTCAAAGGAGAGGTATTTACTTTTCTCCTGGCCTGTGCTCTTGTCTGTGAGTGAGTGACCACAAGCACTCTTTTCTGCCTTAGAACTGTGAAGAAGGTTAATTCTGCTATGCCAGCTCTCCTCCTTAACACAGGACCACCAACCAAGATTGCAACCCTGATCCAACCAGGGCAAAGCAAGAGAATTGGGCCTCAGTGCTAGCAAATAGATCCTTGCAATGCCTCTCTGATCAGCCGCTTGATCCCCACACTGTCTCTGGGCCTGGAGTTCCAGAAGCAGCAGTTGCTGCTGCTTCTACCTCTGCTGCCTCCCCAGGGTTAGGGCCAGACCTCGCTCTTCTCTCACCCAATGTGCGACAGAGTTTCCCCACTGATCTTCTACTTTGATTTTGGGGTTGAGGAGTCTGAAAAACACCAGAGATGCCAGTAATTCAGTCCCCTCTGAGGCCTGCTCTGGCCAGGCCTGTGCTGGTGCAGAATGGCCCAAAATGCACTGCACTCTGCTCCAAGACTGGTGTGATAATGATTCCTGTCAGCCTTCCAGGTTTTCTTGGACTATAGATTTGTTTCACTCTGTCATTTTGTGGGTTCTGTAGCTCTAGAATTTGTTTAGAGTTATTTTCTACAGGATTTTGGAGGGTTTTGGGGGAGAACTCAAGCAAGTCCATGCTTTTACTCCACCATCTTGCTCTGTCCCCTAGAATACAGCTCTCATGTTACCCTAAGCGTTCATCTGTAGGCTGAACATATTCAATGCCTCAAATTGATGTCAATTTGGAGCCATCTGAGAGTTCCTTCCCATCTGGGTTGCCCTCCACTTAATATGCTTTAGCTTGCCAAGAGCCTTCCTATAGTGAGGTGCCCCTGAGCAGAATACACCATTCATTTCCTTGAAAATAAATCAAAAACCTTTCTACATATGTAACTTAAAAATAACCCTTCTATATGCCTGGCCCAACTCATTGTCTGTTCCCAAATAATGGAGTTAAACAAACTTCCCATCTGTCTGTGGAGGAAAGGTTGTGATATTTCACTGAGATAATTTCAAGGAAAGTGGAGGGTTGGGCTTCTTCTAACATTCATTTTATGAAAACAGCAATGGAATGCCTAAAGAAGACACCAGCACACAGCTGATTTTGTCTTCTGCTTTCATATAACCAGGCCTTCCAGCTTAATCACACACACCACAAAGAAGTGGTCTTGTCAGACCTACCTGCCAAGGAGACTTGATTTGGAAGGGACTTCTAGATGTTAAACAGAGGAGACTAATACAAAGAAGTGGTGTTCCATCCTGCTCATCTCATCTAGAGATTTGGTATGAATGCATACGGAGAGACATGGACATAGATTGCCTTGTAAGTAAAGGAAGTTTTTTTTTTTTTTTTAAGAAAACATGTTCTGTCTTTCATGTGATTTCACATGTCATGGTCAATCGCTAAGGATCAAAATTCTAGATCAATTTTGTGCTATCTCATGGAGAATAGGGAATCCTACTAAAATTGGGAACATTTAAATCAATTACATATCTAAGGTGCCTGAATATGTGTGTAAGTATATCAGCCCATAATTTTACAGATTAAAAAACTGAGTAAACGTAAAGATGATTCTCACATTCTGTGTTGGCAACCAAAAATGGGCTCCTTATAGCACTTAGTCAACAAGTGCCCTTGACTAGTTTGGCTTTTTCCCCTGAACTGAATGCTGTTTGTATGTTGGACTGGAGTAAGCTTGTCGGCCTCTTCACCTTGCTTCCCTTGCTTAAGCTGATGGAAAGAACCTGTGCTTTCCTGGTCAACCCCTTCACCTTGCTTAAGCTGATTGAAAGAACCTGTGCTTTCCTGGTCAACCCCTTCACCTTGCTTAAGCAGATTGAAAGAACCTGTGCTTTCCCCGGCGTACCTTACACCCCTGCAGAAGCTGGATGGTTAAAAACAGCTTCCGTTGGAGCCAGAGGCTGCTACAGCCACAGCCACAGCCGAAGCAGGAGCTGCCAGTGGCAGAACTGACCTACGGAAGGAAGCTGAACAAGGACTTCAGGCCAGTGGGTAATCTTTTTACCATAGAGGGGGAAGCATGATTTTGCTTTACACCATCATGCTTCTCTGTAGCCTCCTGGTTACTCTTTTGAGGCGTACTTATTGGGCGTGGAAGCTTTTGATCAATATATCAAAATGGGGTTGCTGGTTCATGGGTTGGTTACTGTGGAGCCTAAATATATGTTTTGATTCTTCTGCCTTCTACTTTGAGAGTTTCTTATATCCGGTGGTTCCGAACCTTTCAGACATGTATATGATCCTCTTTGAGATTATAAACTCTGCCCTCCTAATACACATTCCAAACTGTACCTTTCGTAGTTTAAATACTCCTTTCCTTCTCTTCCCTTTCTTACTTTTCCCTTCCTTTCCCTTTTCCAGGAGACTTTGAGATCTATAACATTTGTGGGCATGTCAGCCTGTGTCTGCTTGAGACATGTCCCCTCTTCTCACCTTGTGGTGTAGTTTTTGGAGGACTCTTCACACATGGAATCATTCAGGCTAGAAATGTTTAGCTTCATGCTATACTTGAGGATCTCCTGGTCAATTCCTATAGTCTCCCTTCCTTTGACTCAAGTGGAAAAGCCATCAGATGTGCCTGCTAAAGGTTCTTATGCCCCAGCCCTCTCTACAACTGGCCCTCATCACCAGCATCACCTTCACACTGTAGTTCTTGTTTGTCAGGCAGAAAAGCAGAAGGTGAAATCAATCAGAGGATACCAATGAGCTGTGAGTATTAAGGCTGATTCAATCTTGCAAGATGATGAAATTTCCAAGTGATGAGCTTCCTGGGGCAGGAAGGCTTGATGGAGAGTTCTAGAGAAATCCAAAAACTTCGGCCAATAGGAAATGAGTAGTTAAATACCACCCTAATTATTAAATTCTATGAAAAATAGAATGTATTATTTTCTCTGGGGTTATTAAAAACAATCAAGTTACTTCCAGACAGATCTATGTTGTTATTACATGTGTTTTTCTCGGCAATTGAATTGTGTATCTGTAAGCCAATCGGTAAGTGAAAAGATCTTTCCTGCCCATTGAACAGGCTTCAGGTGGGGCTTCAGGTAGGGCCAAGGGAGTTCTGATTAGATCTTTTTTTATCAAGTGGGCCCCAAGCCCCTAGTTACTATGTGCTAAGCCAATGTAGATGTGAAGTCCACGGGGGCCCTAAGTTTTGGTCAATCAGATGACGGTCTAGTCAATAGGATGGCATCTAAGGACTGTATAAAATGAGAGAACAGGGCTTGGAAAGGCAGAAGCAGGAGAAGAAACAGGAGGAGGAGGAGAAGTGGAAGCAGAAGCAGCAGAAGCCAGAGCAGTAGAAGTCGAAGCAGGAGCTGAGGAGCAGAAGAAGCTGAAGCAGCAGATGCTGAAGAAGCTGAGAAGCTGAAGGAGCAGCAGAGGCTGGAGAAACTGAAGATGAGGAGGAGCAGAATCTGAGGACTGAGGACTGAGAGCAGGACAGAGAGCCAAGAGCCAGCTTCCAGAGTGTACAGATGGGAGAGTGCTGAGCAGGGGCTTGGGACCCTGTGAGTGATCTTCTTATGGGAGGGCCCTAGCATTTGTGGGAAGTGCAAGTATGGTTTGGCTTGCTCCCATAATAATTTTCTGTAACCTCCTGGTTACTATTGTGAGGTAGGCTTATTGGTTCTGGAAGGTCCTTTCTACAATATTGAAGTGGGGGCATTGGTCCTTGGGTCTGGTCCTTTGGAGTTTAAATAAATGCTTTTATTCAACTGCCTTCTACTTGGAGGATTTCATATATCTTGCGATTCTGAACAATTCAGGTATGCTCATGGTCCTCTTCAAGGTCATGAATTTTGCCTTAATGATATAGTATCTTAGAGCATCTCTGTAAAGGAAAAATCATTGAAGACACAAAGGGCCATGGAGAGGCATATTGGAGGCAGGGAGGGAGAGCAAAAGAATTCTGGAGCATATTTCCCATGATGGAATATGGATAAGAAGTGGAAAACAAAAAAAAATCAGCCAGGAAAAGCGTGAACATAATATGATCAAGAGAGGTTTATCAGGTGGCTGCCATCCCTGATGCTATATAGGTGTCCTAGAAGAAGATCTCTGAGAGTTGGGTGAAGCTTCTGTGCCACGAATGGAGAGGACCTATCTAGGATGAAAAGTCATGGGCAGTGCACTGCCATTTGTAAAGACTGAGAACATAGGCAAATCCATCAGATTATGGATCCTTTAAAATATTGAAATGTTCTCTGCAAACACTTGCCTATTATCAATGTATCTGAGAACATCAAAAATCCTTGAGTTGTTTAATGACATTTAAACATAGAAGTGGGGAAGAGGTAACCTTTTGAAAGTAAATTAAAGTCATCAGGAAAAAGGAGAAGAGATTTGAAGAGAGGCTCTATGAATTTGTTCGCAAAGAGGGATATATGGAATACATCTATGATATTACTACAGGGAACCGCAGATTGAGAAAACTCCCTCCCCTAATGCAGGTTGACCCCTTCACTGCATCATCTTTTCTTAGAGAGCTGCTTAGAGTACCAACAGGGTACACGACTTGTCCAGCCTCACATAGCCAGTATATGTCAGAAAAAGGACTGAACCCAGGTGTCCCAGGTTTCAAAGCTGACTCATCACTCTGATGTTCTGTGTCTATTTGTTCATAATACTCAAGAATTTTTAAATGACTAGATGGCTCATGGAGCCTACATGCTGTTTTTTTAAGGGTTGTCCCATTGTAAACTTAGGGAAGACAACTTTAGAGGCCTCCAAGCAAGGAAGTTATCTCAAAGGACATAGAAATAAAAATCCATACTGAAAGCCTTATCCAGGAACAGGGGAATATGGTGAAAAATCTTCTGAAAATTTGTGGTTCAGAGTTGGAAGTGGAGACAGGTCATAAATGGCATATGTAACACTCAGAATTCTAACCTTGAGGATTCACAAATTCATTCTTCAACAAGGGACTGAGTAAGATAACAAGGAAAAGAAATTGACTACTTCTTGACAGGAATTAACTGGACACTTCCATAGGAGTCATTTCAGAGTCAGCTCTCTGATAGCATTGGACTCTTGACTAGTGGGAGAAAAAGGTAAAAGTCAACACCAAATTAGAAAAAAAAAACAAAAAGGATGTGGATGAGAAGACCGTGAGCCATGTCAACAGCTCCAAAGGGATCCATGTGTGCAGATTCTTGGAGCTGAATAAAAGAAAACAGATCAAAATTAAGAGTGACTTGGAAGGTAATTTCTTACAGAATTTTAATTAATATAATGTCCCTCCTATGAAGAAGCAAAAATAAAAAAAAAAAAACATTGGTCAACAAATCAGGGATTTATTATAAGCATGTCAGTGCTATTGATTGTAAACTCCTTGAGGGAAAAAAAGCCCTATCATGGTTTCTGTCTTTATACTCCCAACACAATACATTCTTGTCCAAGTGAGTTGTGAAGGACTTTTAGAAGAAGTTATTGGAGGATATTGACAGAATCTGATAAAGATCAATAGGCTGAAATGACATCTCTTCCTTCCATGTGTTCCCCACACCCCTACTAAGTAAATGTCCTTGGAAAATAGGGGGTGCTCAAGAAGCTGTCTTGGCCAAAAGCCTTTAGGCAAAGGTTTGAGTAACAGACTGCCATCCCTCAAGGCCATAGAGCTACAGAAACCCATAGGCAGGAAAAACAGGCTTTGTCAGATGGGAAGCACTGTTTGTACCACTTGGCTCTTTTCTGAGAGCAGGGTGATAATTGCAGAGGACACTGTTTTACTAGGTAGAAAGTATCCCCATCCTTTTAATCAGCTTGTAAAGCTTAGAAGCCGATCTGGGGGATTTGAGTAGGAAGAACCTCTGGAAGAGGTCAGGGTTTTTGTCACATTTCAAAGAGGGGGTGATCCATTGGCTCCCTTTTGCGTTGCTACCATGGGCTAGGTGTGTGTGTTTCCCCTTCCCTCCCCTTTTAGCAAGGTCCCTTGGTGGATTGGGACAGCAGTGGGTGAAAACTAAGAGGCGCCATGTGTGCAGGTTGCTGGGTGACACCCATCAGTCACGCTAACAGCTGCCAGGTCCCATAATGGGCAAGAGAGCGTGGGTGAAGACATTTGTTTTCCTTGGGCCACATTCCCCAGGCAGAGTGTCATGGGCCTAGGATGGTGACCCTCTCTCATCTCCGCTGAGGTCATCCACCGGCCAGGTTAACGCTGAGCCCGCGCTTCTAAGGCAGCCAGCTCTCCTTTCATCCTAGGAACTATTACTCATTTGTGCATTGACACCAGTGAGGCCATCTGCTTCCCTGCTATCCCAGGAAGGCACCAAATGAGGGCCTTATGACGGAGACATGAACCTGGACCAGATTATGTTGAAAAATCCCAGAGGCCATCTAGCATGGCCCTGGCACTGATTGCACCTCTGGACTCTGTTTTCCTTGTGTGTGTGACTTAGGTACAGTATATGAAGAGATTGTATAAGAAGCTATGTGGCATAGTGGACAGAGAGACCACCCTAAAATGAGGAACACCTGGTTCAAGTTCTGTTTCTTACATACACTGATTGTCTGTCCCTGGGTAGGTCTCTCAAATCCCTTTTCCCTCAAGGCAAGTCTTACATGTGAAGTTGAGTGAATGTACCAACCTGCATTGGTATTGAGCATTTCCTTATTAAGGAATCTCCTGTAACAATAAAATTACAGGTCTAGTCCCTATCCTTATCTATGGGAATCAACTGTGTGCTGGACCTTAGGTCTTGGTTATGCCCATCCATCCTGTCTCAGAGAAAGTGAGGTAATGCAGATAAGTGACTGAATCAGGAGTCAAAAGATACCTGCCTTTGAACCTTCCTCTGTCAATATTGGCAGTTTGATCCTGCCTAAGTTCCTTCATCTTCCTGGGCCTCAGTTTCTCCATCTATAAAATGAGGAGGTGAAAATCAATGGTCTTTTAGATCTCTTCTGTTTTGAGATCTGGGCACTATAATTGCTGACAAAATGAGAATACTAATTATGTTAGGTAACCTTTGTACAATGAAAAGCCATATGTGCAGACAGGTGGAGAGATAAGAGACATCTTCATAGAGATGACAGTTGATTCCATGAGATCTGATGAAACTACCGAGAAGGAAGAGAATAACCTTGGGGTCCTTCCACATAAGGGGTGGGACATGTGTGATCCAGAAGAGGAGATTGAGATGGAACAGAAGACAATAGATGCCATATACACACTTACATATGCATAGATACATAGATCCAGATATATGAACATGCATAAATATCAATGCACATACACATATATACACATACTTTTTATATTTTATGTGTGGATATGTATATATTCATGTTTGCATGTATATATGTATACCCAAAATGAGAGAGTACCGACCCAGGAGGAATATTAACTTTGTCCATTATACAGTAGCTTCATTTGTTTCAGGGATCTGGGAATTCCACTTTCTTTCCTAATGATTTGTTGGGTACTCTTACATGTTTAAAAGTAAGACAATTTGAATTTGACTTCGGAGATTTCATGACACTTCTGTCTTAATTCTCCTCCTCCTGGACATTTGGTGTCTTCCATTGGCATGTCATCATATATATTTGATATATTTTATACACTTCTTTATATAAACTTATATCTTTATATTACACATACACATTGTACATATGTATATATATATGTATATATGTATATATATACACATATATACACATATATACATATATATGTATATAGATGTATATGTATATATACATATGTATATATATACACGCCACATATCTATTCATGTTTAGATACAGATATATATATATATATATATATATACATATGTATATACATGTACATACACACACCTCTAATCCTATAATGCAAAAATTCCTAGCATTATTATCTACATTTTGCAAATGGGGAGGTTAAGTCCATTGTCAAGGGTCATGCAGCCAGTTTTTATCAAAGGTAGGATTTGAACTGAGAATTTCCTGACTCTAAGACTATAAAACTCATCTCCCAAGATTGTAGTATCAAATGAGGCACATACTAAGCATTTTTAAATCATAAAGTACAATGGAATGTCCACAATTCTGTTATCTAACTGAAAGTTTTCCTGAAGTCAGAGAATTTCTTCTTTCCATAACCAATAGTCTTGGGAGGATAATACTATCCTTTGACCTCCTGCTATTTCAAAGATGGAGTTCTTGGAATCAGCTCAGGTATGCAAAAATGTTGCCAACTTAAAACTCTCCAATTCATACCAACTAATAGATAGTAAACTCAGCTCCTCCGGATTCCAATGTAGACTCAACATCTTGGACTATAAGAAAAGTTAGCACAGCACCAGATCAATCAATTAATCTATTCTTACTCTCACTATGTATGAAGAATCTGCAATGTGCCAAGAATAGTGGTAGGAACTGTGCATGCAATAGCCTCTGCCCTCGAGGAACTTATATTCAAGGAATAACTATTATAATTTGTCCAGCACAAGGTGAATCAAGAGGCAGGAGGTTCATGAAAACTTAGAAGTCAAATGCAAATAGCATTCTTTTTAAATGGTAAAACTTTTAAATGTATAAGAAGACCCAAATAAACATTTGGAGAGCAAGTAGAATTCCCAGAGGTAATGAATCAAATGAAGCTCCAGTAGTATGGGTATTCTTAATATGATTCCTGAGTATTCTTTGCTACTTCTTCTACTACTTATTGAATGATTCCTCAATCTTTCTTGATCAACCATACCACACCCTTTTCTGTGGGAGGACCCCAGGGCTTTTTTCTGCCATCTTGGGGATTTCATCAGATTCCATGAAACTAACATATCTCTATGCAGATAACTTCTCCTTTCTCTCTTTCTATCTCTCCTGTTTTGCTCTTTTTCTTTCTCCTTCTCTTTCTCTCTTTCTCCTCTTCTTTCTTTCTCTATCACCTATTTGTTTTATATTTCTTTCACTCTCTCCTTTCTTTATCATTCTCTTTCATTCTTTTTCTTTCTTTCATCTTTTCTGCCTCTCCAAATTTCCTTTTTTCTCTCATTTTCCCCTTTTTTTCTCTTATCATTCTTTATCTATCACTCATCTTTTTTTCTTCTTTCATTTTTTCTTCTTCCTTCCTTCCTTCCTTCCTTCCTTTATAAAGTACAAACAATTCCTAAAATCAAGGAGTGAACATTCTGATGGTGGGGAGGAGGGGGAGAGGGCATATTACCATTCTCTGGAGTTTTTGCTTTTCCAGGCTAGAGAGCTATAAAGGACTGTCAACTAGTTCTTATATGAAAAGGTCCTAGAACCCCATCACTCTCCTTGTTGCCATACTCTGTCTCTCTAGCTTATAAATGTCCTCCCTAAAATGTAATACCCAGAATTGGACAAAATATTCTACATTTGCTCTGACCAGTGCCAAGGACAGCAGGATAATAATTTCCTTATTCTAGTTTGCTGTGGCTCACAATGAAAACTGAGATCATGTTCACTTTTTTTTGTTTGTTTCCCATTTCATTCTCTTGATTTACATTGACCTTAAAATCCATGGAAATCCCCAGATCATTTTTTTTAAATACAGACTAATGTAGAGCCATGACTTCTTCATTTTGTCCCTGCAAAGTTACTTTTCTTTTTAAAATCTAGGCATAATACTTTGCATTGATTTCTTTCCAGTGTCCTCTTATTAGATTTAACCCAGTGCAAGAGCTTTTCAAAATGCTATTGGATTGGAGGGAGAGCCAAGACAGCAGCTGGAAAGCAGAGACTTGCATGAGATCCCTCCCAGGTCCCTCCAAAAACCTATAAAAATAGCTCTGAACAAATTCTAGAACTGCAGAACCCACAAAATAGCAGAGGGAAGCAAGGGTTCAGCCCAGGACAGCCTGGATGGCTGCTGGGTAAGGTCTATCACACAGTACTGGAAGTGGAGTGGAGCAGAGCCCAGTGTGAGCCACGCCTGGACCAACCAGACCAGGAGCACCAGAGAACAGGCCCTAGCATCCTGAATCAGTGAGCTATGGCAGTTACCAGACTTCTCAACCTGCAAACACCAAAGACAACAGAGAAGGTTAGTGGGAAAAGCTTCAGGGCCAGAGTGAAAGGAGTTTGTGGTTCGGCACCGCCCAGGAGGCAGTGGGGTGATGCAGCTATAGAACTACAGCTGCAGTTTCTTCTGGCCCCAGGACCACCTGGTGGGAGTAATTAAGTGGTGGATCAGAGTAGCAGCCTGCTTAAGATCTCAGTCAGGTGCGGGTTGGCGGTTCTTGGGGGAGGAGGAGCACTGATGTAGCAGAGCTGGCTGTATAGAAATAGCTCTGAAAACAACAGTGCAACCCCTCAAGCTTGGAACAAAGTACTCTCTACAGGCAGTCATACCCCGATGGAAAACTCAAGGGTCAGGTAGTCAGCTTGGAACATGGCTAGGCAGTGAAAATGGACTCAGATTCAGACTCAGACTTTGGAATCTTTCTTTGGTGACAAAGAAGACCAAAGCATACAGCAAAAAGAAGTCAACAAAGACAAAAAGCCTACATTAAAAGCCTCCAAGAAAAACATGAACTGGCCTCAGGCCATGGAAGAGCTCAAAAAGGATTTGGAAAAGCAAGTAAGAGAAGTAGAGGAAAAAGTGGGAAGAGAAATGAGAATGATGCGAGAAAACCATGAAAAACAAGTCAATCACTTGCTAAAGGAGACCCAATAAAACACTAAAGAAAACAACACCTTAAAAATAGGCTAACTCAAATGTCAAACGAGCTCCAAAAAGCCAATGAGGAGATAAAAGCTTTGAAAGGCAGAATTAGCCAAAAGGAACCTTTTCAAAAAGCTCGAAAAAACCACTGAAGAAAATACTACCTTAAAATCAGACTGGAGCAAGTGGAAGCTAGTGACTTTATGAGAAATCCAGATATTATAAAACAGAACTAAAGGAATGAAAAAGTGGAAGAAAATGTGAAATATCTCATTGGAAAAACCATTGACCTGGAAAATAGATGCAGGAGAGACAATTTAAAAATTATTGGACTATCTGAAAGCCATGGTCATAAAAAGAGCCTAGATATCATCTTTCAAGAAATTATCAAGGAGAACTGCCCTGATATTCTAGAGCCAGAAGGTAAAATAGAAATTGACAGAATCCACTGATCACCTCTTGGAAAAAATATTCCGAAAATAAAACTCCTAGGAATATTGTCACCAAATTCAAGAGTTCCCTGATCAAGGAGAAAATACTGCAAGCAGCCAGAAAGAAACAATTTGAGTATTGTGGAAGCACAATCAGGATAACACAAGATCTAGCAGCTTCTACATTATGGGATTGAAGGGCTTGGAATATGATGTTCTGGAGGTCAAAGGAGCTAGGATTAAAACCAAGAATCACCTACCCAGAAAAAAACTGAGTATAATGTGCCAAGGCAAAATATGGATTTTCAATAAAATAGAGGACTTTTAAGCTTTCTTAGTGAAAACACCAGAGCTGAATAGAAAATTTGTCTTTCAAATACAAGAATCAAGAGAAGTATGAAAAGGTAAACAAGAAAGAGAAATCATAAGGGACTTACTAAAGTTGAACTGATTTGTTTACATTCCTACATTGAAAGATGATGTTTGTAATTCATGAGACTTTTCCCAGTATTAGGGGAGTTGAAGGGAATATACATATACATATATATATATATATATATATATATATATATATATATATATATGCAGAGAGAGAGAGAGAGAGAGAGAGAGCACAGGGTGAGATGAATATGAAGGGATGATATCTAAACAATTAAAATCAAATTAAGGGGTGAGAGAAGAATATATTGAGAGAAGGAGAAAGGGAGACATAGAATGGGGTAGATTACCTCACATGAAAGTGGCAAGAAAAAGCAGTCTTGTTGGAAAGGAAGAGGAGGCAGGTGAGGGTTAATGAGTGAATCTGGTTCTCAGCAGACTTGACTTGAGAAGGGAATAATGTACAGACTCAATTTGATATCTTACCCTACAGAAAAGTAGGAGGAAGGGGATAAGAAAAGGGGGATCATAGAAGAGAGGGCTGATGGGGGAAGGAGGTAAAGAAAGCAAACACTTTTGAAAAGAGACAGGTTCAAGGGAGAAAACTGAATAAAAGGGGACATATAGTTAGTCTTTCACAACATGATTATTGTGGAAGTGTTTTGCATAATGATACATGTGTGGCCTATGTTGAATCGCTTGCCTTCTTAGCGAGGGTGGTTGGGGAGGGAAGAGGGGAGAGAATTTGTAACTCAAAATTCTAAAAGCAGATGCTCAAAAAAAGTTATTTTTGAATGCAACTGGGAATTAGGCAATGGGATATAGTGGAAAGGGATGAGGGGGGAGTGGAGTGACAGGAGGGAGGACTGACTGGGGAATGGGGCAATCAGAATATATGCCATCTTTGGGTAGGGGGGAGGGTAGAAATGGGGAGAAAATTTGTATCTCAAAATCTTGTGGAAATCAATGTCAAAACTAAAAATATTAAATAATAAAACATGAAAAAAAAAGAATTGGATCAAAAAGAGAATAACATAAGCACAAAGTTTGTTACAGAAATCTATCTTGCCTGAGAGGAAAGCAACAGGGAAAGGGGAGAGCAGAAGGTGAGGACTGACAGAAGGAACGACAGTTAAAGGTAATCATTGGTTACAAGCCGACTTTTGAGGATGGACAGGTCATACAGAGAAGAGAAGGATAAACAGGAAAAAACATAGGATGGAGGGAAATAATTTCAAAGAGCAAAAGAGCTGGGGTTATAACCAAAAATAGCTTATGCAGCAAACGAGTATAATTCTTAATGAAAAAAAAAAACACATTTCACAAACTGACAGAATTTCAGGTATTTGTAACAAAAAGACCAGAACTCAGTGGAAAATTTGACATCTAACATCTGGGAGAAATATAACATAAACATTAAGAGAAATTATAAGAAATTCAATAAGTCAAATTGTTTAGTTCTTATATGTAAAAATGTTATCAGTACTGAAGACTGTCATCATTACTTCAATCGTTTGAAAGAAAAGCTTAGGCCGAGCTGAGTATGATGGAGTAATTCTGAAATATAAAACTGGGTAGGGAGAGGTAAAAAGGAACAATTACGCAAATGAAGTGTTAAAGGAAGAACTGATAGAGAAGACAGAGGGGGAGTGGAGGGCCAGTAGTGATAGAAACTTAATCTCATCCGAATTGGTTTAAAGAGCGAACAACATATACATTGAGAAACATATAAAAGTCTTCTAAATTTATAAAGAAATAAGACGTTGAGGGGACAGGGATAAGAGGATGAATTTTAGAAGGGTGTATAGATTAAGAATTAGGAGAATTTGGGGAGAGGATAAGGGAAAGTCTTTTAGAAGGGTGGTAGATTAAGGAATAAGAGGGTAAGGGGAGAAGATAAAGGAGAGATGCTTTAAAATGATATGGATTAGGGAGGTAGTGGCTAGAGATAAAGCAGACTCCTGAGGAAGGACAGGATAAATAGAGGGAGAAAGATAAGTAGAGAGGGAGAAAAGGACGAAGGGAACTGGACAATTAGTAATTATACCTTTGAATGTGAATGGGATGAGCTCACTTTTAAAAGGGAAACAGTAGAATGGATTAAAAATCAAAATCTGACAATATATTGTTTAAAAGAAACTAATAAAAATGAAAGATGCACACAGAGTTAAAATAAAGGGCTGTAGTAGAATCGATTATGGTCCAGCTTTATTTAAAAAGAAAGAGTAGCAGTCATGTTCTCAGACAAAGTTAAAGCTAAAAGAATTTAATTTAAAAAGATAAACAGGAAAACTAAACTATGTGTCACCAATATCATTCAATATTGTTTTAGAAATGCTAGCAATATCATTAAGAGGAAAAAGAAGACAATATAAGAATAGGAAATGAGGTAATAAACTATTTCTTTTTTCAAAAGATATGATGATATATTTGGAAAATCCTAAAGATTCAACCAAAAATTAAGAAGAGACAATAATTTTAGGAAAGTAGTGGAATATAAAATGAACTCACATAAATCATCAGTATTTTTATATTATCACCAACAAACCCTTGCAAGAAGAGAAAGAGAGATGCCATTTAAAATAACTCTAGACAGTATAAAATACCTATGAGTGTACCTGCCAAAACAGACCCAGGAACTACATGACCATAATTATAAAACATTCTTTATACAAAGTCAGATTTAAATAATTGGAGACATTAATTATTCATGGGTAGTCAAAAGCAATAAATAAAAATGATATTTTTACCTACTAATCTATTTATCCAGTGCCACTCTGGAGTTCATAGATTGGACAATAGGTCCCTGCCATCCTTGCCCAGAGTGCATGTGAACACTCACTAGTAATTGCTTCTCTTTTGGCCAGGAATCTTGAGGGTCTTCTCCTCTCAGTTTGATTTTTTTTGAGGTTTTGATTAAAATGCTCATTCCTTGATGCACTTGTTGAAGAAGTGAATTCACTGAATGGGTGTCACCTTACAGTGAGCACCTAAAAAAGTCCTTAGACTGAAAGAGTTAGGGTATCCCAATGCATCCTGGCCCATCTGCAGTCATCTTGGTGAATATCTGCTCACTGTACCCAGACGGCTCTGGAGGAGGAAGTGAGGCTGGTGACCTCGCACAGCCCTCTCTCACTCAAATCAAAGTCAACTGCAAGTCATGTCATCATTTCCCTGATGACATAGTCCTCATCAAGAACGAAGGGCAAACACAACAATAACACATTTATTCAATGCCATCCCAATTAAATTACCAAAAATTATTTTACTGAGTTAGAAAAAATAATAACAAAATTAACTTGGAAGAACAAAAGGTCAAGAATTAAAAAAAAATAAGTAAAAATGTAGAGGGAAGAGGTTTAGTATCGTCTGATCTTAAGCTATACTATACAGCAGTAATTATCAAAACTATCTGCTACTGGCTAAGAAATTGAAAGGTAGATCCAAGGAACAGAGTAGGCATAAAACATACAGTAGTGATTATAGTAACTTTGTGTTTGAGAAAGGTAAAAACAATAAGTTTGGGGGATAAGAACTCATTATTTAGTAAAACAAAAATGTTGGGAAGGCAAAAAAGCAGTCCAGCTGAAATTAGGCACAGGCCAATATCTTAAACCATTTGCAAAGACAAGGTGAAAATGTATACGTGACCCGGATATAAAGGGAGGTGTCATAAGAGAATTATTACCTGGAACATATTACATATTAGTCTTAGAGATAAGAGAAGAAGGTATGAATAAAGAAGAGATAGAGAGAGAGCACTGTGAGGTATGAAATGGATACCAATTTAGCCAAGGGTAGAAAGAAAGCAAAAAACTGGGGGAAATGATTTCTAGACAGTCTCTCAGATAAAAGTCTCATTTCTCAAATAAATAAAGGACTTTGTCAAATTTATAAGAATATGAATCTTTCCCCAATTGAGAAATGTTCAAAGGATATGAATAGGCAGTTTTTATGAAGAAATCAAAATTATATATATTCATATGAAAAAAGCTCTAAATCACTATTGATTAGAGAAATGCAAATGCAAACTTTGAGATATCATCTTAAAGCTCTAAGATTGGCTAAAATGTAGGCTACAATTGTGGAGTGGCTACCAGAGTTGGGGCACATGATTGTGATGGAATGCTGTTATGCTGTATGAAATGGTGAGCTGGTTGATTTTAGAAAACAATGAAAAGATTTGCAGGAAATAATGAAAAGTGAAATGAATTGTACTAAGAGAGTATTGTAAAGAGTAACCAAAATATTTTCCTAACAACAACTTTGAATGACTAATTCATCTCAAGAATCTTAAATACTCAGACCAATGACAAAAGACCTATAAAGGAAGATGCTCTCCACCTTCAGAGAAAGAAGTGATAAAAAGTAGTATGTAGAGTAAGATTTCACACACACACACACACACACACACACACACACACATAAATATTTGAGTTTAATTTTAGCCTTCTCTAGGGTGGAGTAGGAAGGGAGCAAGAATATAAATAAAAAAGTGCACAGAGGAGAATAAAAGAAAACTTAGAAGGAAGCACAGAAAAGTAGGGTAGCTTTGAAAACAATGTGTAGTTTTTCTTACATAGTATTTTTTTTAAAGTAAACAGTCTGAAAATGGAAATTCATGGTTTTATATTGAATTATCTACTTACATTGTGCTGTGTATATAGACATGTTCTTTTTTGTCATTTTATATTTAAGTTCAAAATATTTCTTTTAAAGGGACAAATAGGGAAGCTACATTTGGGTAAAAAGTACCATAGGCAATGGAGTAATATCAGTATTCATCATATTTGCAACAAATGGAATAGCATCTACATTCTTAAAGGGGAAGGTAAATGAGTTACAGGAGAATTAAATAATAAAAGTATGGGGAATCTCAACTTTCCCCTCTCAGAACTAGATAATTCTAACCATAAAGTAAATAAGAAAGAAATTAAGGACATAAAATTTTAGAAAAGCTAGATGTGCTAGACTCCAGCTCACCCCGTCCCCCCAAATGAATAGGAATAGAAAGAGTATGCTTTTTTTCTCAGCTACAGAGGGCACATTCACAAAAACTGACCATATATTAGGATATAAAATACCCTCACGAACTGCAAAGAATCGACAAAATTGAATGCATTCTTTTGAGAAAATAATGCAATAAATATTAAATTTAGTAAAGGGTCATAGGAACATAGATTTAAAAATTAGTCGGAAACTAAATAATCTAATCCTGAAAAATAAGTTGGTCAAAGAATAAATCATAGAAATTATCAATTATTTTTATTAAAGAGAATGGTAACAATGAGACAACATACACAAATTCATGAAATGGAGCCAAAGCAATACTTAGAGGATAATTTACCACTCCAAATACTTACATCGATAAAACAGAGGATGACAGATTAGCGAATTGAGCATGTGAAGAAAAAAGGGAACAAAATAATAAAATAAGATGTCCTTAATTAAACACCAAATTAGAAATTCTGAAAATCAAAGAAGAGATTAATAAAATTGAAAGTAAAACAAACAAGCATTGAGTTAATAAATAAAACTAGTGTTGGTTTTATGAAAAAATGACATAGATAAATCACTGGTTGGTTTGATTTAATAAAGAAAGAAGAAAACCAAATTGCCAGTATCAAAAGTGTGAATGTAACACAAATGAAGATGAAATGAAAGCAATTATTAGGAGCTATTTTGAGCAATTATATGCCAATAAATCTGACAATCTAAGCGAAATGCATATTTACATATATATGTGTATGTATTTATGTATGTATGTATGTATATGTGTGTGTATCTTCCAGACTTATAGGAGAAGCAATTATTTAATAAACCCTATCTTACAAGAGTAAATTGAACAATCCATAAAAGAGTTCCCTAAGGAAAAAAATGTCCAATATCAGATGGATTCACAAAGGAATTTTACCAAACAGTTAAAAAACAATTAATTACATAAATCATTTGGAAAAATAGCCAAAGAAAGAGTCCTACCAAATTACTTTCATGACTCAAATGTGTTGCTGATCTGTAAACCACGAAGAACAAAAAGAAAAGAAAAACTATCGAGCAATTTTCCTTAATAAATATTGATGCAAAAATTTTAAATAAAATAATAGTTAGGCAATTACAGCAATAAATCACAAAAAACCCCAAATTACTAGGTGGTATTTATACCTAGAATGCAAAGCTAATTCAATATTAGGAAAACTACCAGCATCATTCACCATATCAATAACAAAACCAACAGAAATAATGTGATGACATCAACAGATGCAGAAAAATCTTCTGAGAAAATACAACACCCATTCCTATTAAAGACACCAGAAAACATCATAATAAATAGATCTATTCTTAACATCATAAGTAGTATATATCTAAAACTGTCAGCAAACATCACTGGGGAGCAATGGGGAGAAGGTAGGAACCTTGTCAATTAGATCAGATAATAAAGCCAGAATGATCATTATCACCACTATTATTATTATTAGAAATGCTACCTGTGGAAGTAGAGCCAAGAGGGTGGAGAAAAGTCAGGGACTTGCCTAAGCTCTCCCCAACTCCCTCCAAACACTTTGAAATAGTTCCCCCAAACAAATTATATATCAGCAGAATCCCAAAAAGGACAGAGAAACAGTTTTCCATCCCAAGACAACTCAGAACGTCATCAGGAAAGGTTTGCTCCACCAGGTTAAGAGTAGAGCATAGTTCAATGCAAGCTGTGCCCATGCAGATAGTGCCTCAGCAGGCACTGAAGATGACTGAATCTGTGGTAGCAGTGGTAGTTTCCAGACTTCTCAGTCCATAGATGGTAAGGGTGTCAAACAACTGGCATCCCTTTACTGGGCACTGGGGACAGGACACTATTACATTGCCCATACTTGGATCTGGGTCACAGGCTTGGGTCTCAGTCATGGGGTGTGTACTAGCACAACAAGACCTTGTGGCCACAGAGGAGGGTCATAGTTCCAGGGTAGAAAAGTATCCTGGTCTCAGAGACCAGTACACAGTATAGGAGAGTAGTAAAGCTGTCTGTTCCTAGATCATACCACTTTGGAAGAAATGAAAATTAAAAATTCCCAGAATTATCTCTGAAAAAAGATGCACAAATATCATGAAGCTTGGGAAGGTACCCCCTCTGCTCTGGAAGCAGACCATATGGATAAAAGTCAAGAAATAGGTTAGGAAATCAACAAACAGCAGAAAAAGATCCTGAGTATAAAAAAATATTATAGTGAAAAAGAATAACAAAACACAAATTCAGAAGGCAAAAAGGTCAAAACACCTATATCCAAAGACTCAAAGAAAAATACGAATTGGCCCCAGGCCATAGAAGAACTCAAAATGGATTCTTAAAATCAAGTAACAGAGGAAATGGAAAATTGTGAAGAGAAATTTGAGTGATGTGAGAAAATTATGGAAAAAAAAGAGTCAATAGCTTGGTAAAGGAGGCACAAAAAATACTGAAAAAAATCTGAAAAAACAGAATAGGCCAAATGGTAAAAGAAGCACAAAATTAAAATGAAGAGAAGAATGTCTTCAAAAGCAGAACAGGCCAAATAGAAAAAGAAGTTTAAAGAACAATCACTGAAGAAAAGAACTCCTTAAAAACTAGAATTGAACAAATGGAGGAGGAAGTACAAAAGCTCACTGAAGAAAACAACTTCTAAAAAACATAAAATTGGGCAAGTGGAAGCTAATAACTTTATGAGACATCAAGAAAAAAATCAAAACAAAATCAAAAGAATAAAGAAAAGAAATATGAAATATCTCATTGGAAAAGCAACTGACCTGGAAAATAGAGCCAGGAGAGATAATTTTACAATTATTGTTGTACCTGAAAGCCATGATTAAAAAAAAAAAAAAGAACCTAGACATCATGTTTCAAGAAATTATCAAGGAAAACTGCCCTGACATTCTGGAACCAGAGGTCAACATAGTCATTGAAAGAGCACACCCATGACCTCCTGAAAGACATCCCAAATGAAAGCTCCCAGGAATATTGTAGCCAAATTTCAGAGATCTCAAATCAAGGAGGAAACATGGCAAGCAGCCGAAAAGATACAATTAAAATATCGTGGAGCCACAGTCAGGGTAGCACAAGATTTAGTGGTTTCTACATTAAAAGATCAGAGGAATTGGAAAATGATTTTCTGGAGGATAAAAAAGCTATCATTATAACCAAGAATTGCATACCCAACCAACCAGAATATATTCCTTCAGCAGGAAAATGGAAATTCAATGAAACTGAAGACTTTCAAACATTGCTGATGAAAATATCAGAGCTGAATACAAAATTTGACTTGCAAATGCAAAACTCATAAGAAGTATAAAGATCAAGTTTCTCCAATACAGACCTCATTTCTCAAATATATAGAAAAGTGAGCCAAATTCATAGAAATGAGAGTCTTTCCTCAATTGATAAATGTTCAAAGCATATGACCAGTCAGGTTTCAAACAAAGTAATCAAACCTATCTATAGTCTATGGAAAAAATGCTCTAGATTTCTATTGATTAGGGAAATGCAAATTAAAATAATTCTGAGCTGCCACCATATACCTGTCAGATCAGCTACTATGAGAGGAAAGGAAAATGCTAGATGTTGGAGGGGTTGTGGAAAAACTAAAACGCTAATGTGCTCTTGGTGAAACTGTATACTGATTCAACCATTTTGGAGAGCAATTTGGAACCATGACTATAAAGGGCCATAAAACCAGGCTATAAAACCCTTTGACCCAATAATACCACTATGATGCTTGTATCCCAAAGAGATAAAAACCAAAAATATATGCAAAATATATGTATAACATCTCTTTTATATTATATAGCATATCATCTTTCTGGCCATGCTATGTGTTAGTCCCTTTCATGCTCACTGTGGTCCAGTCAAGTTGCCTTTCTCACCATTCCTCATACGTGTTTCTCCATCTCTCATTCCTGGGCTTCTGTACATGCTGACCTTACTGGAATGAACTCTTTCTTCCTCTCTACCTCTTAGAATCTCTATACTCCTTCAAGATGAAGCTCAAGTGCTCCCTTCTTCATAAGGTCTTTCCTAATTCCCCTAATAACTCATGACCCTCTCCACATAACCTTAGATCAAATTGGCTTTTGCACCTTGTTTTAGAATTTCTCAAAGTTTGTACCTCAACACCTTGTTTATCTGCTGTTCTGCTAAGTTTGTCCCAAATTCAATAGAATTTGCCCCTGTGGCAATATGCAGAGAAGCAGTTGTCCCCGCTAGTCTCTTATGTGCCAATGTTTCTCATTCTTCACAAATAATTCCACTACAACGAGCCAAACAATTTGAGCCCCAATGCCATCTCCTCCAATAGAATGCAAAATCTTGCTTTTGTCTTTGTATGCTCATTGCCTAGCACAGTGTCTGGTACACAGTAAGACCTTAATAAATGCTTGCTAACTAAATGATTGATTAAGGAATTTCCTCCAGGAAGTGTGATAATATGGCTCAATCGTAGAGGCCTGTTTGAACACTGATTCTTGCACAGGGCTCTCAGATTCTTCCTCAACACTTTCTCTCATGTCCTTTGCCCTATCCACTAAGTGCCCAAACCATTCAGAGCATTTTGTACTTAACCCTGAGGAATGCCTGACCCATCACCAAGCCTGGGGAGAGGCCCCATGCCCAGCAAACACTCTTCATTTCTTCTGACATTAATTGCAGTGGAATGATTGACAGGCTTGCATGCTATTAAGTTTGGGGGGGAAATCTGGACTTGTAATGATTCTAAAAATTGAATCGCTAATACACTGGCATCTTGTTATAATGCTGTCCATGCCTCATGCATGGAGCCTCTTATGATGCTGCCCATTCCTTGTGGAAAGACGATTGCACTCCTCAGATATTTGACGGGCTTCAGTACAAGAGGGAGATAACTTCTGCTTGACCCTGTGGGACAGAATTGGGACAAGTAGGAAGAACTTAGAGAGAGAGAGAGAGAGATCACCCCAATTTTGTGGGGGGGTGGGTGAGGTGAGAAGTGGTCAAGACATTTGATTCCATTTATCTAGAGAACTGCTTATGAGAAAAGTCCCTCAACTTGTGCAAATCAGCACCTCATCAAGTTTTGGTCTTGGAAAGTTGTCTGGTGACACTGAGAGGTTAAATCACTTACCTGTGTAAACATTACTAGCTTGTGTCAGAGTCAGGATTTGAACTGGTATCTTCCTGCCTCCAAAGCTGGTCCTCACTTCATGATAATCTATTCTTTCTAAAATGTATAGAGCATTTTCATTTTTACAAAGGACCCTCATAATCTGCTATCTGACCTTATCATTTCACCAACACTTCTCTCTCCAAAGTTCCTAATGATCTCCTCATTGTCAAATCTCATGGCCTTTCCTCAAACTTCCTCCTCCTAGATATCCCTTTGGCCTTTGCCACTTGATCCCCTTCTTCTCCCTGATATTCTCTTCTCTTTAGCTTTCAGGACAACATTTTTTTCCAGTTTTCCTCCTACCCATCTGACTGCTCTTTCTCTGTCTCCTTTGCTGGATCCTCTTCTAGATCACACCCTCTAACCATAGGTGTTTCTCAGGTTCTGTCCTGGGCCACCTTCTCTTCTTTCTCTATTACTTCAGTTAGTGATCTCATCAGCTCATAGATTTATTTGCCATCTCAATGCTGCTGATTCTCAAAATCTGCCCAACCTCCCCAATGTCTCTGCTGACTTGCAAACTCCTATCTCCACCTGCCTTTCAGATATCTCAAACTGCATGTCCAGTAGATATCCCAAACAGAGCTCATTATCTTTACCCTAACCCTGTCTTTCTCCTGGCTTTCCTGTTATTATAGAGGGCATTACTATCCTTCCAGTCTTCCAGAATCACAACCTAGGAGTCATTCTGGATTTCTCACTATCTCTCACTGCCCCCTTCCCCATAACCCAGCTGTTACAAAGGCCTGATGATTTAACTTTTGGAACAACTCTTGAAAATGCATTCTTCTCTCCTTAACACTTCAACCACTCTGGTATAGGTCCCCATCACATCATTCCTGGAATAGTACAATAACCTACTGGTAGATCTGCCTGCCTCAAGTCTGTCCTCACTCCAGTCCATCCTCCATTCAATCACTAAAGGGCTTTTCCTAAAATGAAAATATGATTATGTCACACATACCCTCCCCCCAACTCTTTAAACTCCAGTGACTCCTTGTTGCATGTCGGAGCAAATAGAAAATGCTCTGTTTGACACTGAAAGCCATTCAAAATCTAGCCCTCTCCTACCTTTCCAGTCTTTCTTCAAGTTACTCCCCACCATGTACTCTTCTATCTATTGGCACTGGGCTTCCAGCTCTTCCAGGAAGAGGATATTCCATCTCTTGGATCCAGGCATTTTTTTTAGCTGTCCTCCATGTCTAGAATGCTCTCACTACTCCTTTCATTGCTCACTTCCTTGACTTCCTTTAAGGGCCAACTACTATTCTACTTTCTACAGGAAGTCTTCCCCAAGTCCTTATAATTCCAGTGCCTTGCCTCTTTTTAGGATTTCCCATTTATCTTGGATAAAGCTTGCTCCATAGATATTTCTTTTCATGCTGTTTCCCCCATTAGATTATAAGCTCTTTGAGCAAAGGGATTATCTCTTGTCTCTTTTTTGTATCCCCAGCACTTAGCACAGTGCCTGGCACATAGACATCAAATGATCCTCACAATAATGGTGTAAATTCTGCTAATAGTCTTAATGCCATTCAGTCAGGAGGAAATTGATCTTCAGAATCATCATATGGTCCCACAGGCAGTAAGTGTCAGAGGTGGGGATTGAACCATGTCTCCTGACTCTACAGGCAACATTCTCTCCTCTACACCACATTCTTCTTAACTTCAGCTTCTTAGAATGCTTGATTTCCTTTAAAACTCAATTCAAACATTATCATTGGCATCAAGCATTCCCTGGTATCCACAAACATCAGTGTTCTTCCTTCCAATAACCTTGAATTTCTTTTGGGGAGAGGTAACACATACACATAGATAGAGACAGAGAGACAGTGACACAGACAGAGAGAGACAAAAAGACAGACACACATGAACACTCACATGCACAGAGAGAGAGAGAGAGAGAGAGAGAGAGAGAGAGAGAGAGAGAGAGAATATATAGACTTTGATATAAATTATATATATACATATATATGTATATCACTTTTATTAAAGTTTGCAAAACACTTTTGTCGATGTTGTTTTTGGTGTCTCCACCCTCCGCGATCCGATTTGGGGTTTTGCTTCAAGAGACCCTAGCATGGTTTGCCATTTTGTTCTCCAGCTCATTTTACCAATAAAGGAGCTGAGGCAAACAGAGTTCAGTGCCTTGCCTGGTGACACACAGCTTGCAAGTGTCTGAGGCTGGATTTGAACTCAGGCCCAGAACTCTATCACCTATGCCACCTAGCTGCCCTTTAACTATATTATCTAATTTGGCCCTATTTATTATCTCATAGGAATTTTTTTAATGTGTGTATCCATATCTTTGTATATATTTATATAGAGTTCTAAATATATATATATATATATATATATATATATATATATATATATATATATATATATATGATATGGGTGTGTGTATATATAGACACACACACATATGTACATATATATGAGTATGGGTGTATATGGGTGTACACAGTGAATATTTATGTAATGTTCCCCACCGTACTTTAACCCACAGTACCCTATAATTGAATGGAAGTTCCCTGAGGGCAGTGCCATTTTTCGTACATTTAGTGCCCAGCCTCATGCCTGGAACATGGCAAATGCTCAACAAAATCTTGTGGGTCAGCTGATTAATAGAAAGAAGCTGTTCCTAGTAGTTGTAAGGGGAAACCAATTCATTCCTAAGCTAACAGATTTCGAGCTGGATGGGCCCCTATGAGCCATCATGCCCAATACTCTCATTTTAGAGATGATGACACCAAAGCTCACAGCGGTTGAGTACTTTGTCTTCCATCACCCAGCGAATTGTCTGGGGCAGGATTTGAATGAAGTTTCCCTGATTCCCAGTTAGTGGGCTGCCTGCTGAGTTCCCTGCACCTGGAGGCATTCAAGAAGCCAGGCACCCACTGCCAGGGATGTTGCTCTAGGATTCTTTCTCAGGTAGGATATGGACCTAAGTGGTATTGAGGCCCCAGAGCAGATTCTTCAGGATTCAGGGATGTCATGATGACCATATGGATGAGTGCTTCTGAATGAGCAGTTAGAAATTTCAGGAACTGAATACCCCAAATGAGGTCCCACGTTAGCCCTCCTTAGGCCAAATTATGAAACAGCCAGGTTCCATCACAGTGATTTGAAATGATGAAATCCTACTAGGATAAGATTTCACTTGAGGGAAAAGTCAAGCCATTGGACATATATCACAGGTTGGCCATTTCAGCAAAGTGAGCAACAGATTGTAAATATCTATTTTAATAATTTAAACCTTCATGTAATCATAGACATGGGATAAGAACTGACTGTCTCTAGGGGTGAGGGGGGGACTACACCCTAAGAAAGGTAATCTATCTTCCCTTTATAGACTGGTTAGCCCCACACAGTTACATGACCACAGATCTCCACCCTGATCCCAGATAGCTGTCTCAAAAGCTCATGGTCCCAAAGAAGACAAAAGAAGAGGATATGAATGATCCATTGCCAATCCATCACCACCGCTGGAGAAGGAGGAAGTGCCTGGGAATATGCACACTGAGTATAGTAAGACACAGTGCCTTGTGAGGAGGGAATCCATTTGTAGGAATGGTTGGCCAGGTCTTATCTTAATTGGAAGGTGAGATTCTGAAGTAGACCTCAACCAGGTTAACTAGATATAGATATTGGAAGGAATTCGAGAGACACTCACAACCTTCGATTTTTACACATGAGAAAACTGAGCTTTGAAGGATCCAAGATCACAGACGCTGTAAGTGATAGAACTAGGATTGGGGGCTTTGAATTTCAAAACCAAGGATCCTTATCTACCAAAAATACTTCCAGATTGATCTCTTTCCCTCCCTCTCCCTCTCCCTCTACCTCTCCTGCTCTCTCTCTCTCTCTCTCTCTCTCTCTCTCTCTCTCTCTCTCTCATAGATCTAGGCAATAGTATATAGATATATCACTATATAGTGATCTATATATCTGTGTATGCACACATATGTTATTGTTTACCTGTTTCAGTCTTATCTGACTCTTCATGAGCCCATTTGGGATGTTTTTGGCAAAGACAATGAGGTGGTCTATCAGTTCTTTCTCCACATCATTTTACAAAGGAGGAAACTGAGGCAAACAGGGTCAAGTAATTTGCTCAGGGTGGCATACCTAGTAAGTGTCTGAGACCAGATTTGGACTCAGGAATATAAGTCTTCCTGATTCCTAGCCTGGTGTTCTATGCACTGTAGAACCTCCCTAGTGGCTCATGTACACAGATACATATGTTTGGAAGACAATGAGGAATATGACTAGAATGCACGTTTATATTTATCCGGCTTACACTATTTCTTTCCTTATGAAGCTATAGTGGCTCCCACTGCTTCCAGTGGAAAGCCCTAGGAGTCTGGCATTGACTGGCATTTCAGGTCCTTTTGTTCCCTCCCCTGCCCCCTGCCCCCAAGCCTTTCTGATATTATCTCACATGACTCCTACTACCCACAGTGTCTTGTTTGTGTTCTTTGATCCACAGCCTGACTTTCCCCTAAGCCCATCCGGTAGATGATACTGTTTGAAAGGAATGAAGGGAGCTCACTCACTAACTCTGCTATGATTCCTGAAATCTCCACACTGCTCAGGCAGTTTGGCCAAGGCCTTGAAGGCCACTGTTAAAATACAAATGCTACCCAGCAGTTGTAATTCATGGAGCTCTTATCAGTCTTCAATACATTATCTCAAATGAATTTATCTTTTTAATGGACAAATGTCAGGGCCCTGAAGGGATGGGGCACAGGAGGGATAAATTTTGACCAGAGACACCAAGTTTGGGATGAGGATACTTTCTGAATAAAGTGTAGCAGGGGAACAAATGGATGCTGTGGCATCCAGGGCACAGGGTGTTTGTGGGTCAGCAGCCAACAAAAAGTGAGCACAGAAAAGGGAGAAAGAGGTGCTGAAGTTGGGGAGGTAGGGAAGCTCCTGTTCCCTAATTGTGTCCCTAAGGAGCTAAGATGGAAGCAGCTGTGCCTCATCCCAGTCCTGGCTGATAACAGACACACCTAAGTAGATGCCAGGTCAGAGGCAAAGGAAAGAATCAGAGACATTCTTAGGGCAAGAATGTAGAATTGGTTATAAAGAAGAGCTCACTTTTAGGGGGGGCCTCTTCCGGGTCCTAGTTCTATGTGACACAAAGTGACCAGCAAGCAGTAGAGGACCCTGGACACAGAGGGGGTCAGCCAGGCCAGCCCCCTTCTACTCCCTCTTAGTATCAGAACATCCCCTTCCTGACTGTGGAAAGTCCCCTGAAGTCACTGACATACACAGGAACGTGTGTCTGTGAGTATAAATATCAAATGCCTCACTGAGCTCCTGCACTGACACGGTCCTCATCTGTCAAGGCTACCTTGGCGAAGTCTTTCCACGTGATCTGGGACAGAAGGGGGGGGGCGGTGAAAAGGACACCTTCATCCCATTGGTTGATGGCCCAGACAAATGCAAACAGTCATGCGTGGGAGAGAACTAAACCCACCAAGTCCTCTGAGCTTGGCTTCCTCCAATCCTTTCATGGCCTTATCCTGCCCTCTGCTCCTCTGAGGAGCTCTGTAAGACAGGTAACCCTAGCACCCAGGAGGGCTGCTAGCACAGGTTTACTCTTGATCTGGTCAAATAGGAAGGACAGGAGGACAGCTTCAGAGGGGTTGATAATCTTACTTTATTCTAGTCCCATCTTCTTAAAAAAGGGTTTGCTGGTAATGGGAGTGCCAACTCCCATAGCATTCTCTAATCACCCTTCTTGCAATAACCCCCCAAATTTATGTTGTCTCACTGTTATATCTCACTGCACAGTCACCGTGGATATTTACAATTTCAAGCATAAATGTTTATATTACTTACCATTATATAATGCTATGCAAGCTTGGTAGGGATGTTTTGAACCATGAGCCTGGGAAATAGATATGGTTATGACCATGGATCCTGGGAAACTAAAATCTAAGAAATAATAACAAAAATCTGCCTTACACACACTAAAATCCACCTTACTCACAAAGTCAAAGCACCATATAGTTTGAGACTCCTTGGTTTCAAAGGAATCTCACCAGTTTCCTTCAGGATGAACTCAAGCATGGGACTTATTCTTCTAGTTTGAGTCAGAACGAAAGAGTGATATATTCCAATAAAAATAAACAGGAAGCAAGCAAGCTGCTCTTGGAATCTCAGCTCCAGAATCGAGTCCTGCTTTTCACAGATCATAGAGTGTCTTGACTAGAGAGACGATTTGAGTTTGTTTAGTTCAAACCTCTTACTAAGAGGTTTAGAGGTTTAGAGACATGAAGGGATTTGCACGAGCTCACCCCAACTCGTGAACATTGGAGCCCAAATACCTTTTCTTTTCCTCTGGAACTCAACAGAGAAATGTTGATGTGACTACAACATTCATTGACTTACAGTCTTTTCTGATTACATTATTAGAATGAACTTGGTAAATCATTCTAAGGACTAAGGAAGATTATTCACCACAAAACCCACAAAAATCAGGGAAAAGTCATCAATACTTTCATGTCCAAAAGGGGTCAGGTTTCTCATGGTGTTCTAGGGGCAGATAAAAGAGAGCTAGCCTTGGAGCCAAGAAGACCCATAATAACAGATGTGGGACACAGAGCGGGTCACTGAACCTGCCCCTCAGGCAATTGCTAAAGATAGTATATTCTAGCAAGGTGCTGACTTGCCCCTGGAGAAGGCTGTCATCATTTGGACTTTCCCATAGCAATAACTCACTGGTCAGTCCAGTCTAGTGCGATAATCATTTGTTAATAACTGACAATGTTTCAGGAAGTCTGATAAACACCAGAGGTATAATTAATCAAAAGAAAGACAGCCTTTGCCCTCAAGGAGCTTATCATCTATTAGGGGGAGATTCACATAAGGGAGCAGGAAAGGAAACAGAAGTAACTGGCCCAAGGGCATCTTGGTGTATGGAGTTGAAGCCAGGCAGAGCAGGGAATGTGGAGTGGAGTGGGCCAAAAATCTGGTTTCTTCCCTCTGTAAATGACGGGATTGGGAGGTGTGTGGTCCTCCTCCCTCTAGCCTTCCAGAGGGGAGAGGAGACTGACAGTCATAGAGTCAGTCAAGGCTTGAGTTAGAATCATGATGATGAGATCACAGGTGATGAGCTTAACCCGGAAGGGGCATCCAGATTTGAAACAAAGCAGAACAGCAGAAGCAGATTGATTGGTTGAGCAAGGCTCAGTGCCAGGCCCTGGGGATATAACCAAATGTAAACCAGTCCCTGCCTTCAAGGACCTAACATTCCCTAAGTATAAACAGAATTTACACATATAAATATATGCAAAATATATGCCAAATAAACCCAAGGTGCCTTGGGAGTAAGATATGAGCAAATAGGGGAGTGGGGGTTGCCATTTAGCACAAGCCTCTGGAGATAAAAGTGATCTAAGGAGCTTCAGCAAAAAGCCAAGGTCACATAAGAAGTCAAAAACAAATTGGGAGTAGTGAAGAGTGAGAAGAAAAGAAGCTTTAATTGCTTAACTTTGTGTTTTAGTGGAGACTGGAAGATCATAGCCAAGGCTGGAAGGGGCCTGAAATGTCATCTCATTCAACCCCCTTATATTGCAAATGAGGAAACTGAGGCCCCTAGTGATACTGGGACAGGCCTAAAATCACACATGTACTAAGTGGCAGAGGGAGATTTTGAACCTTGACGCCTGACTTCAAATGTGTTACTACTCATGGTCTCCAATATGGGGGAGGTGAAGGGAATATTTCCAGACCCTTCCATCATATTCTCATATTCCTCAACCTGATCATGCTTCTGTGAATTTCTTTCCTTTCTTCCTCTCAATTATTCATTTCTTTTGTGGGGCTTATTAAACAAATATAATAAAATGTTAACCAGCCAACAAGTATTTATTGAGTTCCTATTATGTTGGCTATCACAGAGAAGCCATTGAGAAAGTAATCCCCAACACCAGTGGAACAGAATTTTTTTAGGACCAAGAATAACACCTTGTGGTCTGTGGATGAGCTCTGAGCAAGTAAAGAGAGATAAGCGACAGGCTTCTTTGGATGAGAAGCAAAGCCTTGGCGAGGCCCATGGATCAGGCAGATCACGCTCCTCGAATAGCATGATGTCAGTATCGAGGATGATGTCAGAGCGAGATTTATCCCCCGACTCAGGTTCATCTCTCAGCTCAGTGATTTTTTTTTCAACAAGCCCTGTGGTTTCTTACCCTGTCAGACTCTGGGATACATGTACTCTGTTCTTCAATCTCCCAGTGTCTGAAGGAATGAGTCTGGCCCTAGACAAAGCAGCCTTGGGGAAGGAGTAGGGTTTGATTCCATCTGATTCAATGCTTATTTCTCCCAGGCCTCCCAGGTTTTAGCAGACATTGAGGATAGCCTGTGGGAGAGTCTGCTTAGTCCCTCCTGAACTCCCTGGTTTCTCCTCAAAAAGGACACGAGGTCCTTGTACAAGGCTAAGCGCAGGTTGTCTTCATGATGTTTGTCTCAATGTGAAAGACACCTCAATGAGAGCTGAACTGCCCTGTGATTGTCAATATCATTCTGAGAACAGGTTATCAGTTCCTGTCAAGTTCAGGCACCAGCATTGTAGTCACAATCACAGAATCATAGAATTAATTATTGGAATGGCCTTCCAAGGGCACCTAGTACCACCCCTGCATAACTTAATAAGAGTCCCCTATTTATGATCTTTAACTCGTCATCCAGTCATTGCTTGAAGCTTTCCAATGAGGTGGAACCAATCACGTCCCAAGCAGGCCATGGCCCTTTAGGAAAGCTTTGATTGTTAGGAAATGTGTCTTTCAATCAAGCCAGAATTTCCCTCTTGGCAGCTTCTATCCATCATTTCTGGTTCTCCTTTTAGGCCAAACTGAACAGTTCTATTTTCTCTCCCATATGACAGCCTCTCAAGCAATTGATGCAAGCTTGCCTTGTGTAAGCCTTCTTTTCTCTAGATTCACTTTACCCAGGTACTTTGGCATGTCTTAAAACTTATATTTAAAGGAAAAATGCAGTAACAAAGGATCCAAAAATCAGGATAAGATGAACAGAGGGATGCCTACCAGAGAGAAGTCTGTGTAGCAAAGGGGGAAGGCAGCACTTCCTGGGAACCACATGCATTAGTGAAGCATATGGCCCCAAGAGATGAGCAAACCCCTTGGCTGCATTGATGGCAGAGTAGTGAGGCACTTCTGGCCCAGGCAGGAAGTGAAGGGTTACAGATAGCAGCAGTGGAGTGTAACTAGTGGAGCACAACAGGAATTCCTTGAACAAATCTCTTTGGATCCACAGAAAAGCTATTGGAACATGTTAAGTTCCTGGATCAAGCACGGAGAAGCATTCCTGCACCAAGCTTCTTGGAATCAAGAGAAACATTTGAAGACAAACGAGAGAGAGAGAGAGAGAGAGAGAGAGAGAGAGAGAGAGAGAGAGAGAGGTGGAGAGAGAGGAAGAGAGAGACAGAGACAGAAAGAGAAAGAGACACAGAGAAAGAGAGATGGAGAGAGAGAGGCAGAGGGAGACAGACAGAAACACACACACACAGAGAGACAGAGACAGAGAGAGAGACAGACAGACAGACAGAGATAGAGACAGAGAGAAAGACAGAGAGACTGAGAGATAGAGAGACAGAGAGAGAAAGAGAGAGAGAGAGAGAGAGAGAGAGGAAGAGAGAGAGACAGAGAGACAGAGACATAGAAATAGAGACAGAGAGAGAAAGAGAGATGGAGATAGAGGAAGAGAGAGACAGACAGACAGAGACACAGAGAAAGAGAGATGGAGAGAGAGACAGACAGACAGACAGAGACAGACAGAGACAGAGAGAAACAGAGAGAGAGAGAGGGAGAGAGAGAGAAGGGGAGAGAGACAGAGACAGAGAGAAACAGAGACCGAGACAGAGAGACAGACACAGAGACAGACACAGAGACAGACACAGAGACAGAGCCAGTGAAAAGGGTCTGCCCACAGACACTAAGATTTGAATCTCTGAAGAGAAAGCGTGTATTTAGGGTTAGGTGTGTGAACCCCTCCAGGGAATCATGAGATGGCAGTGCTCAGAGGAAGGAACGGAAAGATGAGGAATTCCAGGGCCATGTCAGCCACTCGTTAAATGCCAACTAGCAGCAGGGAGTTGGCAGTAGTTGATTAACAAGGGAATTTCTGTACCCAGAGGAGGACCTATTAGACTAAGTATGAATAAGAGAACTCAACTCTAGAGAAGAAAACCCAAAGAACAGAGTTACTAAGATTAAGAATCAGTGTGAATTCCCTGGAGACAAAACCTTCTATCTTTGAGCACCCTCCAGGGAACCAGGTAGGACCAGAAAAAGTAGTGGATGGTGGCAGCAATGAAGCAGAAAGAAAATCCTTGCCTAGTCTAGGTATGTCATGATGGGTAGTAACAATGGAGTTACAGTGAAAAAGTAATGGAGAGGTTCTAGGTCTAAGCCTCATTAACTTAGGGGAGGAGCTTCTGGACCAGATCATAGTGCCAAGGAATAGTGTGGGGGAGAGAGCCATGATATAGAACAGTTTTCCTAGGCCTTGTGTTATCATGGTACTGTGAGTTATGTAAACTGTACAGGTCCTATGAGAGGCATCAATTTTCTAGAAATCTCAGGTATTTCCCTAAAAGGAAAGGATCCTGACCCCTGAAGAATGCTATATTCTGGGAGAACAGTGTTAGTCTCTGGGGAAGTGAGACTAACAGGGAAGTAGGTTTCTTGCAAGTTACAGGGTGGGAGCACACAGAATCATACTCTAAGTATAGAGGCCTAAATACATTCTTGGAGCTCAGAGGGAAGGGAGGAGTACTTTATAGGCTTACATGTAAGTCTTTTGCATTTTTCTCAATGTCATGTTAGTCTGAATGCTTGCATTGGTGTTGAAGACATCTTTCCCCCTTTTCACCAATGCTTAGAAAAATTCTGATATTTCTGGGGAAAAGCCTAGATGGCAGCAAAATCCAAAGGAAGATATTTGGAAAGCAAACCAGAATCCTGCAATTTGACCCTGGTCCATGGAAATACAGAAGGTTTGCTGTCTAGGACTTAGAGCCATGTCTGGCACATAGTAGGCACTTAATAAATGTTTGTTGGCTAGCTGTTTGTCAGGCTGGACAGAGTTCATATGCAAACTCAAGAAGACCTAAATTGATATGTTAGCATAGTAGCCATGCAGGCCTGGAGGTCACTAAGACTACAAAGGTGACTCTCAAGACCCCATACCTTAGTTCCTATGATTTTATGCCCATCTTTCATGCTCAGTGACCCAAAGAGACTAACCTTTGCTTCATGCCTTACCCCCTACCCCTTTCTTTGTTGGGTTCTCTTAATTAATAACCCAATTCCCTACTAAGTATGCAAATTCATCAGATCCGTTTAGAACTTCTTGCATGAGGATCTCACTGCTATCAGTGGGCTTTTTTCTAATTTCCTGTTGAAGAAACCTCAATCTCCTTCATGAAAAACCCTAATCCCAAAGAAGAAATGAAGGAAGGAAGGAAGGAAGGAAGGAAGGAAGGAAGGAAGGAAGGAAGGAAGGAAGGAAGAAAAGGAGCTCTAATTATAGTAAGTCCTTCTCACGTGTGAAACATTATGCTGACGATTGGGGATACCAATATAAGATGTAGTAATTCCTTCATCTGAGCTTAATTCTATTAGTGGGAGGTGCCTCACATTGTGGAGTGGTGCTGTTACTGCTGGTAGTGGTGTTGGTGGGGCTGCTGGTGCTAATGGTGCTTGTGGTGCCACTAGTGTTGATGGTTTTGGTGGTACTGCTGGTATGAAATGGTGTTGGTGGTATAGATGGTGCTGCTGGTGCTGCTGCTGGTGGAGGCAGTAGGGGATGGTGTTTTGGTGTGGTAAGTCAAAGGGCTGATGAGTAGAGTTGAATCATTTGTCTTGTTCTTTACTATAGTTAAGACAGTATGGATTTCATTGCTTTCACCAAACTGAAAAGCTGGATGTGAAAAGGGAAAGGTCGGGAGCATGCACACACCACAGCAAGGCAAATGGGGAGGTCCAGGATTCCCAAATATTCAAGGAGAGGCAGAGGGACATGATGAAAAGGAATAGTTGGTACAAGATGTGGAGAAATCCTGGGGCCTGCAGGATATAGTGATGTGATGTGCTAATGAAGCAAGGCCACTGGGCTCATGGTGGGCCTTTCTCTGGAAGATCATGTCCTCAACCCCACCCATGGGGACAACTCAGAGTAACATTCAGGACTATGCTCAGCCTGCTTGCCTCACTAGGGCTTGAAGCTGGTTAATTCCTAAGAATGCTGTTGACCATGTTTTGATCACATGGTCCTTGCGCCTTATACCTCTTGAAACAGAATAGTTGTTTATCTTTCCCCAAATTCTCTACTGCCTCAGGTTCTGCTCAGCCGTCATTCACTATACTTAACATGACTCATGAGTTGAGAGACTTTGGAATTATTTCAAATTATTCAATAGATTGAGAAATATCCTTTATTGAGCAGCTACAGAGCAAATGACTAGGCTCCACACTAGTATCCAAAGACAAGCATATTACAGCCCATGCCTTCACTGAGCTTGTATTCTACTTGAGGGGTTTCAGCAACACGAACCAAGACAGATAAATAGGAAGTCTGTCTCCAGGACAGTGAAGTTTGAAGCGGACACTGCTAAGTGAGAGGCTGGTGAGCTCAGGAGAGGCCACCTGGCAGAATTAGGGCCTCATCTGTGCTTGAGAAGATGGTAGGAAGGCTTGCTTCAGAGGGGAAGCAGGGCTGAATTGGTGGCTTCTGAGCAGCTGGACTGCTCTGTATTCTAACGGGAGCCATCAGGCCCCTCTGGGAAGAGAAGGCAAGGCCCTTGGCCCACTGCAGAGATGGTTCTCTGGATCATTGAAAAGGATAGGACTCAAGATCATAAGACAATGTTTAGCAACAGTCAATAGGCTGGACTTAGAAGGTCCGAAGACCAGACTCAAAGCTCACCTCAGCCATGGACTCGCTGTGTAATAGACAGTCAAAGCATTCAGGGTCCCTCAGCCTCCATCTTCATTTTAAGATGGAAAGGGTGTTTATTTTACCCACCTCACAGAGTGGCAGTGAGGTTTCAATTCAACTCAGGTGAAGTACAAGAAGAATATACATCATGGAGGTTTTGAGATGCTTTTTACTCCATGGTGAGCAATGGGCCCAAGCTTTGGAATGACCCATTAGAATTCCTCATTCCAAGTTACAACTTGCTTCCCAGAGAGCCTCAGGCCTTCCTGTAGGTCCCAGGTGACCACTGCTGAGTGAGTCATTTAAAAATGTCTGACTCGGAAATCAGCCCACCTGATCTTATGGATGGTGGATAAGCACAAATGCACACAATATGCATACTCTCACACATGCACCCGCACTCACACTCATGCCTGCACACTCACATGTACAATCGCTCATTTAGACACAGTATTTTCACCAACACTTGCATACCTTTATGCAGTCACATTTACAGAACTGCTTTCATGCACACATTCCCACCCTCACAGGTCACACTCACACACACACACACACACACATACACACACACACACACACCTCTAAACACTCAGATACAGTCACACATGGTTTGATCCAGGGCCAAGGTTAAGCTCAGTGGAGCCCAATAACCTTGGCCACCATCTGTTGCTGTCTTAGGCTGGGTGAGAGCAGAATTCAGCCAGTGCTTCTCAAAGCGTCCCACCTGCAGGAAAGCAGCCTGTGATTGCCTCTTTCACAATGGTCTGGAGGAGAGCAGGGAGGCCAGGCAGACCAAAAGAATTGGAGGGTATTTGAATATTTCCTCAGGGCTAAGGCTGTTGCTGCTGCTGAAAGAAAGTGGTTGCTGGCAGCTCCTTCCAACATGCTCAGGCAGGCTCCCCTTTAACAGGATATCTGAACAGATTTAGGTTGACTCCTTCCATCCCCTTCCCCCTACCCCCAACCCCTTGTTCCTGCTTCAGGAAAGATGTTTTTGAGGGCGGATGGAGTAGGGAATAGGCTACTAACAGATAAGGTTAAAATGTTCAATGACAGGGCATTCAGAATTTCCCTTGCTGGCTTCCAGGGATTTCTGCCTGTGTATGTCCCCATTGCAGAGGCATCCCAGACAAGCTCTCTGGAAACAGGACTTATTTAGGGGGCAGAGTGTCACAGGATGGGACTTTGCAGGTCCCTTGGGACAATGGACTTTAACCTCTTCATGTACCGGTTAGAGACCCAAGGCTAGGCTTCACCAAAGTTTCTCTTGCACAATGCAGAGGCTTAAGCCCAGGTCCTCTGACTTCCAAACCAGCACCATTTTCTAATGTCCCAGCACTGTACCTAGCATTAGGACCCAGGAGTCTTCCAAACCTTTAATAGCAAGAGCAACATTTATATACCACTTTAAGGTTTACAAAGTGCTTTACAAATACTATCCCATCTTATGCTCACAACAACACTGGCAGGTAGGTGGTGGTGTTTTTTAAAATTTTATTTCTTTTTTTTTGACATTTTACACAGGAGGGAACTGAGGCACAGAGAGGTTAAGTGTGGTCCAGTGTCCCATAGGTAATAAGAGTCTGATCTTGGATGGAACTTAAGTTTGTCCGACTCCAGATTTAGCAATATCTACTGTGACACCAAACTACCCAAAAGGAGCTGAGTTTCACAGTATTCTGGGGAAAGAAAATAGAGACTACATTTTCCTTAAAAGTAGGGCTATTCTTGCTTGTTTTCACTTGTATTCACAATGCTTAACAGTGCTTGGCACATAGTAAGCATTCAAAATCCTCTCTCTCTCTCTCTCTCTCTCTCTCCCCCTCATTTTTAAAATAGAAATCAAATACTCTACAGACATTTATCAAGTACCCATTACATTCCAGGCATTTATCTGGATATGAAGGTAGGTGATCAGAATACAGTGATGAAGATGGAACAATTCCTAACTTCTAGAGGCTTACTTAAGCCACTGGATGACAGATAAATCGGCATCTATGTCTATGTCTATATCTATATCCACTTATATATTTGTGTAATGCAAGTTTAAATAGCAATACTCACAAATAATTTGGATAATTTTACTTTATCTTTAAGTGGGAACAAAATCTTAGGGCCAGCATCAGTAGCATCAATTTAACTCAGAGGTTCCCAAACTTATTTGACCTTCAAAAAAATTATTTAGCACACCCCCCCCCATGAAAATCTACTTTCTTTAATCCTTTAATGTTTTTTTTAGTTTGTATCATTTCAAAAAATATTTTAAATGATGCATCTTAAATTTAATAATTTATTGTAAATTTGTATTTTTTCTTGCATTTGAATTTTGATGATGCAATATTTCATCATATAACCATATAGTATCATATTGTAAGCAAGTCATTACACTCACATATTCCTGCCAATGCATGCTGGACTTCCCAACAATGCTTGATACACTCTCCTCCCAACACTTGCTTGTTAAGACCTGTTGGCACACTTGACCACTGATTAGTTATAACTTGCATTTTGTGTGTTAATTTGGAAAATAATGTAATCACTATGACTTTAACTCTGTTACGCAACAGATGAAACAGGTAGGAATGATTTTTCAATTTTTTTTTCTCTTCTTTTGTTCTGGTGCCTCCTAGGGATGGTATGGTCAACTTCGAGAATCTATGGAACTGAAAGGGATAACCTTTCATGAGAGAAACTGAGACACAGTGAGAAAGGATTAAGAGGATTTCCTTCCTAAAAGATTTAATTGTCAAGGAGAAAGAGGCTAAAGATCCATTTTTCGAGAGAATTAAATTTAGCTTGCATCCTTTGAAGAAGGCATCCTGAAGAGAATTCTTGATTGAGCAAACTAAAATATTGGCTTCAGGAGTCAATACTTGGAGTTGATGGTTAGAGGTACATCTTGGCTATGTTCTTTCTTACTCATAATACATTGTGGAAAAATTTAGCTATGTACTTTGTGTTCTTTGTTATATTAATAATATAATGTATAACTAATGAGGCTAATATTTGAGGAATCATGTCAGTCATGGTTTTGAAATTAAGAAAGGGGAGTAAGAGCTTTCAAGAAAGTAGTTTTTTTCTGGTTTCTTTATAACTAGGCTGGGGCCTCAGAAGTAATAGGTTTATTATTTTGCATTCATGTTAATATATTAGAAACTATCAAAACATATTCCTTCAATTCCTTTAAACATAGCTAGAGAATTATGAGTTAGCAGCAGTTAGACAGATGTAGAGACTCCACATTATAGTGCTCCACAAAGATTCCCAACTCATCCCAAAAAAGCTTTACATAGTCAGTCATCCCTAAAAATTCAATGCATAAGTAAATAAAGAATATTTACAAAATGAATACAAATCAGTTTTGAGGAGGGCACCAGCAACTCTGATTTGTGTGTGTGTGTGTGTGTGCGCGCGCGCGCGCGCATACCTAAGAGTGATTTCATTGTCTGCCTACAAAGTTGGTGTAAGACTTAAGTGTGATCCTATATAAGAATGTGATCTCTGAATGTGTATAAATGGTAATAATCATTGTCAAGGTCATATCAAGAGAAAACCTATAGATTCCAGGAAGAGAGTAACAAACTCTCTGCCCTAAGGCAGAGGCAAACTGCCCTAAGGCAAACTCAGGAAATTGGAAGTTCTCATTAATTGAGATTAGAGATTATAGGATATTAACATATCACATCTATCTGACAGAAATCATTAATTATATATTTTTTTCAAGAATTATAATTTAATAAAATAAACAGCCAACACCAAAATAACACTGAGTCTAGAGTCATTCAATCACTCTTTCTTTGATGATTAAGAAAAAAACATTCTTGGAAGGATAAAATTCCCCCCTTCCTCCCTATATCCCCAAGGGCTATTTAAATCAAATTAGCTTCAGTGCTTTTTAATCCTTCTGTTTTGGAAAGGATGAAAATTCTTTAAATAATAATAAAAATATGCTAAGCATTGCCAGAATTTGTTATATAAAGTAGGTGGGGGAAAGAAGAGACTGCAAACTTGGTGTATTCCAAATTCCCCTTTTCTATTAGGGTGTTTTGGCTGAGAAAACTGCCCAAACATTCTGACATATCCTTACCAGCTCAGTTCAGTCTTTTGTGACTTCTTACTTGAATTATCCCAGAAAAATAGAATCAGTTTTCCTATTTCCAGTATTTTCACCTTTCTAATCCATCCTTCACACAGCTGCCAAATGGATACAGATAAAGCATGTCTAACCATGCTCTTCCCCTGTTCCAGCATCATCACTGGCTCCCTACTGCCTCTATAATAAAATTAAAGAAAACTTTTCATCTCAGCATTTAAGTCCCTGTATAATCTCCCTTTGGGCAGCTAGGTGGCATGGTGGACAAGATGCTGGGCCTGGAGTAAGTAAGACATATTCATGAGATCAAATCTGGCCTTAGATACTAGCTGTGTTACCCTGGGCAAATCATTTCACCCTGTTTGCCTCAGTTTCTTCATCTGTAAAATGAGCTGGAGAAGGAAATGGCAAACCACTCTAGTATCTCTGCCAAGAAAACCCCAAATGTGGTCACAAAGAATCTGATACAATTGAATAATAATGGACAACAACAACCTGCCTCCCCCCAAGCCCTGGATTTGGAGTCAGAGGAATTCCATTTCAGCCCAAACTCTGCCACTTTGAACCTATTATTTTTATCAGCATGTGATGCTTGGTGGTTTTGTAGAGAATGATGGAGTCAGACATGCCCAAGGTTGAATTGTGTCTCAAACACTTGACAGCTGTGTAATCCTCTTACTTTGACCCAAGCCCGTCCTTTAGTCTCAGTCCTCATCTAGTTCAATGTCCACCACCACCCCCACCACCATCATCATCATCTTCATCCATTCATGAATGTCACCGAACGTAGACTTCATTTCAGTCCATAAGCATTTGTTAAGCACCTACTTGTGCCAGGCACTGCGCTAAGATAGACGCTTGACAGACAACCCAGTTGGGTTACAACAAAGAGTTGAGTTGAGCTGATGTCTATAGCTTGACCTATGGATTGTATACAATACTGAGGAATCAATATGTGGTTATAAGATTTTTTTACAAGAAAAAAATCTGTTTTTACAAGAGAATTTCTTTAGAGGTCAGCTTGTTCTTGTGACAGAGAAATGTAGTTGGTCTTACTGGGGCCCACACATGAGTTTTTGCTAGGCATAGTGTCCTTAGACTGGGGAGACAACTAGCACGGATAGTGTTTCAAAGCCAGGGAGAAATATGATCTTGGAATTGGGGTCCAAGCACAAACACCCAAGCACCCCATCATCACCAATGGGAGAAGGGGGTACAAGTGCAATGGGATGTTCCAGTGTGAGACTGTCTCAGAGACTAAAGGAACTTCTAGGGTAAAAAAGACATCTGAGGCATGATGGGAAAGTCTAGAGTCAGTAGAAGAGGTAGCAGAAGGATACAGGGGGGACTCTGAGGGATGGGGACAAAAAGAAGATAGCAATATCATCTACTGAGATAAATAAAGCCTTCCCTGACCCCCCTAATTATTGGTGCCCTCACTCTATCCAAATTATCTTGTATTTATGCATCTATATACATGTTGTCTTCACCCTTCCTCCACGCCAATAGAATGGGGTCTAACCCATACCCGAATAGGAATCCCTATCACCATATTAGGCCCAAACTGTTACCTAGATATTGCTTGGTAAATTGAAATAAAAGAAGGGGGGACCCCACCAACTTTGGGGCCATCCATTCCTCCTTGAGACAGACTTCGCTGACGTTCTCATCTTATTTATTTGGACATCCAGAATAAAAAGCATTTCTGAACTCTTATGATGGCCAAAGAGTTGACAACATATATGGTTTGTTGTTGTCGTTATGGGAAAAAAAGTACTTTAGAAGTTAATTGTTGTATAACTTGGTGTGTCACATTAACAAAGTATTCAAGAAAAAAATGCAGCTAAAGAGTTCTTATGTTATTGCTATGTTTTGTTTTTAATGCAACTTGATTTTCCAGTGTGGCTTCACCCCATCCCCAGAGAACAATCCGTTGTAACAAAAAAATATGTGGGAGAGGAAAAACGTTCAGCAAAGCTATTGAACATGTCCATAAAATCTTACCTTATGTGCAGTTCCACATACACAGTCCTCTACCTTAGAAAAGAAACAGAGCTGGGTGCCTTCTCATGTCTCCTCTCTTGGGGAAGCTTGGATACTATGATTTAAGAACGTCACACTCCTTTTCTTGCACTTGCACTTTTTATTCCCATTGGTGTAGTCCATGGATCTACTGTTTCCCTGGTTCTTCTGCCTTCTGTTTTTAACAGTTCATAGAAGTCTTCCAGTGTCTGTTAAACTCTTCAAACCTCTTTATCCTCATTACATTTCGGGATCAGAAAGATGATTGGCCCCCATCTAACGCAAACCTGTGCTTAATGGCAGACTTTCCACTACAAGATCTCCGAATGGGAATTCAGATGCTTTGGGGATGTTGCCAGGGTTCCTCCAGTGACAGAGCTCAGTAACGCAAGAGGAAGCCCATTTCCTTTTTAAGACAGCTACTAATACTAGGAAGTAATTATGAGGACCTACCCAGGCACTATACAGGACCCAACTTTTCCCTTGGAGCACAGATCACTCAAGGCAGGGGATAGGATTTCACTTTACCAATGCCTTTCCAATAGCTTTCCTTTCCTTTCCACCAGGAGTATTCTTCCCTCTAACACTCAGGAGTCACATTTTAATGTTTCTTTCCATCCCTAGTGCTTAGCACCTCACCTGGCAGAGAGAAATCATTTAATCAAAGGTGTTCACCTGATTTGGTTTGACTTGACTTATATGTTAGTCCAACAGTCAGAAGACAAGTTTCTGGCTCGCAGGCAGATCCTATATCCACAAATCTCTGGTGCTATTTCTAGATGCTTAACTGTAACATCTGCCCCTCTTTTCACTCCCCTTCCTCCATACTTCAAGTACAAATGAACTTTAGAAGAGTTTGTTCACATGGAAAAAAACAGTTATTACTTGCATATGCATAGATATTTAAATTATATGTCTAAATGTGTGAATAAGTATACATACTCATAAGACATAAAACATTGCAAATGGATACTTAGATCACAAAAATAAATTGATCTGTGCATGGGAATATCTGGGAAGCTCAAAAACAACAAAGTCTGTCTGTTTTTAAATAAGCGCTCCCCCATGACTAGCTGACTGCCTATGGGCACACTACCTGTCCAGGCCTCACCTTACCCATTTGTAAAAAAAGGGATTATAGTACGTATATCACAGAATAACTGTGATGTTTCAATGCATATAAAGTACTTTGCAGACATTAAAATGCTGCATGAAAATCACCTTGTGAGCGCTTTGAAAGCAGAGTCTGTCCTAGCACAATGCCTGGCACATAGTAGGTGCTTAATAAAAGCTTATTGACTGAATGATATGAAGTGCAAGTTTAGTGAAATATGTGAATTAGTAATGGTGATGATTTACAGTCCTTTCAAGACTCACTTCATATATGAACCAAAACGTGTTTAGTGTTTAGAATTAGTAATGACGATGATGCTATAATCCTTTCACCAATACCGTTTACTTGATCATGTATGAGCCAAAATACACTTGCTCGTAATTCCTAAGATAAGAGAGATGAGAACTTTTTTATAGTGGTGAGAATGTCTGCAGAGGGTGGTAGTCTATGCCCCTTCTCACTGCCAGTATTGTGGTACCAGGCTTGTTAATGCTTTAAAACAATGGACATGGCAAGGAGCTGTTTAACCAAAGGGACATGAAAGTAGTAGTAAGAGCCAATGACATGAGGCATATGTGTGTTTCTGTCTGTGCTGAGTCTGGGAAAGAATCTGCATGAAGTACAGACAACAAGAAAATTTCTGGCTGCCTACCGAGGGTATGATGTGAAATAAAGTCACCCATACTAACCTAGAAAGGACTAAGAGCTTGTGACGAGTATTGCAAAGGTAAAAGGCAGGGATCTAACACCTGCCTGAGGAGCCCTTTGTGGTACCATTTTGGAGGCAATGTGGGGTAAGTGGAGACATAAATTGCAGACTATAATGACTAGCCCTCAGGGATGTGCCACTGGGTGGGCAGAATCTAAATTCGTAATAACCCTTCCTTGTGGCCTGTAGCATGCGTGGCTTGAATTCCAGAGAGGAATAGCACTCTCCCAAAGCAATAAGGGCAAGAAGAGAAGCTAACAGAAGAGATGCCTAAGACAGAAGAGGGAAAGAAGCAGATTCAGAGGAGGGGATTGGTGACAGGGCATTTGGGCAGTTCGTGACAGTTGGGGAGGTGGAGCTTCATCTGACAAAAGCTAAGGAGATCCAGAATGGTAATCCATATTCCTCACTGCAGAGTGGGAGCTTCTCTAGGAGATAGGTTCATTTATTTTGGCCAGTGACACATCAATCTGAAGATCATTGTCATTTTTCTATCACAGGTGTGCATATGTGGTTTGGGGATGAGAAAGGGGTGGGGGAGTAGAGGGAAGACTGGACAGTTAGGTGGTGCCACAGTGGAGAGAGCACCTTATCTGGAGTCAGGAAAATCCATCTTCCTGATTTCAAATCAGAACTCAGACCCTTACTAGCTCTCTGACCCTAGACAAGTCACTTAACCCAGTCTGTCTCAGTTTCCCCATCTATAAAATGAGCTACAGAAGGAAATGGCAAACCACTTCAGTATCTTTACCAAGAAAAAGAAAATGAGGTCATGAAGATTTGGACACAACTGAAAAATAAGCAAAGTAAGACATCCTACTGAAGATTCTTCTTTTCCTATTATTTATGCTAGTAAGTTTAACAATGAGAAATGAGACAGAGAGAGAAGGGAGATGGAGGGTGGAGAGGAGGAGAGAGACAGAGAGAGATACACATAGAGAGTCAGAGAAAGAGAGACAGAGACAGAGGAGGGGGAGGAAAGAAGAGAGAGGCTAAAAACAAAATGAAATAAAACAAACCCACCCTGGTTCTTTTAACGGGCCTCATGCTAGAGTAGGTTCTGGTCCCTTCCCAAAGCTGATTTCCCTCTCTTAGATGCTTTCCAGTTCATCAATGACCTTTCTAAAATGGGGCATTCAGGTGGGAACAAAATACGTCAAATATGATCTGACCAGTGAAAGTGCTGCTGTCCTATGCTAGATAGCACCTCTCTCAGAGGAGAAACCAGGCTTCTTTTGGTGAAGCCCAGGACAAGATAGCATTTGTTTGACAGACTGCCATGTCATAGTGTTGACTGCTATTAAAGCATGAATGAAGGGACAACCATGATTTAAGCACCTAATATATTACAGGAACTGTCCTGAATACTGGAGACACGAAGACACAAGTTATTCAATCTGCTCTCAAGAAGCCTTCTTCCTAATGGAAGATGACAACCCAGAAATGGGGGCTGCTGACCAGGAGAAGGATGACTGGGATGCGGATGTCCACGGATGATGAGTGGAGTAATAGGTCTGCTGGATGATACACTTTTTCCAGAAGCAATGGCCATGTTGATTGTGTGACTCTTCCCAGAGAGAGAAGTGGAAAGTAAGGGTGAGTGAGAGAAGTGTGCATGGAGTTCCAGGACAGAAACTGAGAAGATGGCCAGGATGAAGTATGGGTGGATTTGAGGATGTCTAGATATAATGGACTCCAACCAATCAAAAAAGCAGCACACCAGGGTGGGACTTCTAAATATGATTGTATCTGATTTTTACCTCTAGAGGTCTTGTTCCAAAGACCTATGACTGGTGAGGTCAATCATGAGAAATGGCCAGTGGACTTTATGTTCCCCAGCATCCCCAGATATTTTTCTTAGTCACATGAATTGTTGTCTAACTATCACATCTCTTCCTCACTATATACCTATGGAGCTAGAGTTTTAGATCCAAATGCATTTTTTTCATTTATCCCCATTAAATTTTGTCATATTAGAGCTGGCCCATCATTCTATTCTGTCAAGTTCTTTTTGGAGGCAGACTGCCAGTCAACATATTAGCTGTCCCTTCCAGCTTTGTGTCATCTGAAAATTGGATAAGCATGCCATATAAGTCCTTATCCAAGTCATTGGCGACATTTACAGTGGAGGAGAGTTTGCAGCTTTGTGAGCCAGCCTGTTCTTTTTCTGGACAGCTCTAAGTTAACACCCCCCACAATCTGGCTCCAATCTCTCTGTCTAGTCTGATTTCACATTATTTACATTCACATAGTCTGCCTTGTAGTTAAAATGGGCCATTAGCTGATGCTATAAGCCATTTCCTGGCTCAGCCCCCCCCCTCCATGCTGAGAACACCCTGCCTTCTCATTTCTATCTTTCTGAGTCCTTCTCTTCTTTCAAGGCTAAGCCTCCTCTGGGAAACTCCTGATTACTTCTATCAAACTGTTCTCTCCCTCCCCAAATATTCCTAGACACATCTCCCTTTGGTTTCTTTCTCACTCAACCTTGTATTATACCTAGCAGTTTATATCTTGTAGCCCCCAGTAGAATATTAGTTCTCAGAGAGTGATCGCTTTCATCCATTCATTTTTCTATTAATTTACTCACTTGCGTATTTATTTTATTTATTCATCCATTATTTCCATCCATCTATCTGTCTATCTATCTATCTATCTATCTATCTATCTATCTATCTGTCTGTCTGTCTGTCTTTTTGTCTTTCTGTCTGTCTGTCTATCTGTCTGTCTACATGCCTATATCTACATGTCTGTTTAGGGATGAGAACTAGATTTGGTGAGAATTACTATAACTCTTCCTTCCTATTACAGCAGGGATGAGATTCCAAGAAAGGTCGGAGTTTGGTCCATTTCTCCTATTTTCTTCAATACTCTCTCTAGTGTGCCTATGTATGTTATTTAGTGGATACAGTACTGAACTCTATGTTTATGGACTCAGAGTCAAGAAGACCTGGATTCAAATTCTGTCCTAGGTATTTACTAGCTGGGAATCTTGGCAAGCAATTTCATTTCTTTCTCTGTGTCTCTATTATCTTATCTTTTAAACAGGAAAACAATAAGATTTGTGTTGTATTTTTTTTAAAAATGAGGATCGTATTTTACACACACACACACACACACACACACACACACACACACATACACACACGTCACTGGGTGCTGTCATTGTTCTGGTTATTTCTTTTACTGTCACGCCTTCCAGTCGAGCCAGTCCTATAACTTCACATTCAGAACTCTTCAGACCAGCAGCAGGAGGCTCACCACAAGACCTGAGCAGAGTCAATGCCAATTCCCAACTGGAGGATCCAGGACTAATTCTCTACGTCCCCCTCCACCTATAGTCTTATTTGATTCATGCTTCTTGGCTCTGACGCCTTACAGGGATGAGTCCAAGCCAGACCACAGAAATTTCTTGGAAATGGGAGTGTTTCAGAACAAAGAGTGGGGAGATTGAATATCTCAGTTAGCTGCCATGGGGCTACCAGTATTCTTTTCATAGACCAGTGACCTAAGGAAAAGCACACATGAGCAGGGGCTAGATATTAACTAAAGGTACAAACGCCAAAGCCTCATCAGGGTATGGAGGTGACCTTCACCTTCCTACCGAGCTGGAAAGTGTTACTTTAAAAATTGTCATCTGAGTCTCCCATTCATGAATCACCCTTGCAAAAAAATATAGACCACAGATCTGAAGCACTTTGTGGTTCAGTATATACCCCAAAACACGACTCGTGAGCCCCAAGGACATTCTTCTCATATGAAGCCAATTGGAAGAGACACTACTTCAGAGCAAGACATTTAATCAACACAATCACAAACTAACAGGAATAATGCCCACACACATGCAGTCGTACACTGTCCCATAACACCATTGGAGAATGGGATACACACAGGAAGAACATATAACTCAGGAATACATTTAAAAGGTTACATATATAAGGAAAATATTTAGGCAGGAAGCATGCACAACCAGGGAAATTTACTCCCTCAGCAAAGCAGAACCCATTGGGTAATGTGGAGATGTGATTATGTTACTTTCTTCTGGTTGTCTCTAATTCCTGCTGGACATCTCTGTTGAGCTTCTTTCTTATCTCTATGAACATCTTCTCATCTGATCTTTACCTGGCATTTATTTTTTTTCAGTCAATTGATATTTATTTATTACCTATTATGTACCAGGCAAAGCCTTATTTGCTGAATTGCTACGCCAGCTCTGAATTTCTGCTCTGAAAAGTTCAGTGCCTTAGACAAGTCTGGCTGTTTTGATATATAGATAGATATAGACATAGACATAGACATAGATATAGCTATAGATATAGATATAGATATAGATATAGATATAGATAGATAGATAGATAGATCCTTCTCTTCCCTATCAATCAGATAGGCAAAAAGTCCCCTATGAATTTGCCTATGACCCTCCTCCCTCCCATCCACTCCCTTAACTTTACAATCTCTCTAGCTATTGGTAATTCCCTGCTGCCTACACATATAATGCCATGCTTCTCCCATTTTTTTTTTATTTTTATAAAACAGTTCCATTTGATCTACCATTCTGTCTAAATGTCCTATATATCTCCTTCCTTTTCAGTTCAATCCCAATCCTCTACTCTCATTCCATTCTCTGTGATCTGATTTCCAGCTTCATCATTTGACTGAGCCTAAATTCTCCAAAATTATTAGTGATTTCTTAAATGCCAAATATAATAAATTGCCTTTTCTCAACCATCATCCTTGATTTCTCTGCATTATTTGACATTGTTGGTAACCATCTTTTCCTTGATACTCTCTCCTCCCAAAGTTTTCATTGTGCTATTCTCTCCTGGTTTTCCCCCTCCCTATCTGACCATTCTCAATTCTCCCTTTCTAGGTCCTGAACCATATCAACCCAGTAACCAAGGTCCTATCCTGGGACCTCTCTTTCCTCTCACATATGGTAGTACCACATGTTTCCATGGATACAATTATAATTTTTATGCAAATAAACCCTCATTCCTTGACTGGTTATGGGAAAAACGGTATTGATAGAGTGATGCACCTCCTAGATCTGGGACATATGGGACAGGCTCTGTCTCCCCTCCAATGTGGTGACTATCAGTCACCATTGTGATAGCCATTCCTTTTTACTACTTCCCCAGCCATTCTTTTGTGCCTTTAAACTAATGTTTTATTTATGCCTTTTTTTTAATTTGTGATACACTTGTAATACACACACACTAATGTTTTATTTATTTTATTTATTTATTTATTTAAACTAATGTTTTATTTATGCCTTTTTTTAATTTGTGATACACTTGTAATACACACACACACACACACACACACACACACACACACACACACTGAGCTTTCCCTTAAAACCAAGAAGAAACAGCTCAGCAAGACCAATAACACAGAGACCATGTATAACAGTGAGATATGACATTCCATACCTACAGTCCCTCACTTATCCAGTAGAAGGAGAAAGGTGGATTTTCTCACTTCTTCTCCAGAGCCAAAACTAGATAATACTGTACAAATTCTTAGGCTTTCTTTTAATGGTCATTATGTTTGTTTCATTGTCATAATTGCATAAATCAGGGATTTTTAACTTCTTTTTTTCTTTTTTTTTGACATGGACCCCTTTGACAATCTGGTGAAGTCTGTGGACCCATTGTTGGGAAAATGTTTTTCAATACATACATACATACATACATACATAAATATATACATACGCATATCTCTATATTGATATATATGTATGTATATAATATCTATTCTATATATTCTCTCTATATATAATCTATACACAAAAAATAATTCTATAGTCATAAATATAGACTTTTTAGTCTATATAGTGTGAAGAATCCAACTATTGACTGGTGGATTGTTCTCTTTATTTTACTTGCTGCTTTCTGCATCATTTCAAAGGATCTTTCCTTTTTTCTTTGAATACCTAATGCGAATTGCATCTCACAGTCCAATCGTTCCATCTGATTTCTATGCCATAATTTGTTCTACCACTCTCCAGTTGAATGGTTGGACAGGCAGATTAAGAGAATGTCTCCATTAAAGTCCATCGGGAGAAATGAGAGCTGAAGGACATCTCAGGCATGTCTGAGGAAGTGTCCACAATTCTCTCAATCAAGCTCAATTTGGAAGCTGCCAAAGCCTGCTCTCCCTGCCCTTGTCCATTCCAACTAATTTATATTTGTTTCTGTTTCAAGCCAGGTACTAAAAACCATGAGTACTATAGCCCACAGAGGAATGATAAGAGTGGTATTCAGACCAGGTGTAGTCTCCCACAAGTTTATCATTTGAAAAGTAAAGGAAATGAGAAAACGAATGAGTCATTTCCCCGAGACAATAAGATAGGTTGGAAGTCAGATGTTTTACTCAATCTTTAAAAGAACTTTGACTTAATAGTTTGTATGTCATCACAAGAAGCCTCTGGTCTTGTTGCCGAGTCCAGCTGATAATTGCCTCCACAATATCCCATACATCTGGCCTACTCTTTCCTCTCAACTTCTGCTGCTGGAGTTAAGTTCATCATTTCTCACCCAAGCTGTTATAATAACAATGACTAGTCTCATTGCCTTCAGTCCCTTACTTTTCCAATATTTCCTTCCTATTGGAAAGTGTCAAACTGTTTAGAGTGTTAGGCCAGGAGTAGGGATAATGTGATTTCAAATCTGACTAGTTGTGTGATCCTAAGCAAGTCAAATAATCTCTCTTTGCCTCAGTTTCCTCTGCCAAGGTTGCTGTGAGCATCAAATGAGATAATATTTGTAAAATACTTTGCAAACTCTAACTCACTATATAAATGTAAATGCTACATATCATCATCATCATCATCACCGTCATCATCGTCGTCATCGTCGTCATCGTCATCGTCATCATCTTCATCATCGTCATCATCATCATCTGCTCCAAAGCCTACAGTGGCTCCCAAGTGTTCTACAACAAAAGACAAGCTCCTTAGCCTGACCTCGAAAGTTATAACTTCATAGTTGTAGTACCGTGACCTGTCTTATTAACCTTTGTTCCACCATCCCTTCTGCCCCTCATATGTTCTGCATTCTAAGCATAGAAGATAACTAGATCTCCTCCCAAGCCGCTAAGCCATCATCCAACTCCCTGTCTTCACATGGTCAATCCCGCAGGTCAGAAATGCTCTCTATCCATCTCTCTTTCAGCATCGTCATCTTCCTCCAAGACTTCATTCAGCTGGCACCTCCTTCATGAAGCCTCTCGTTGTTATTATTCTTTCCCCTTTCCCAATTCTCCCCATTCTTTTTCCCTTCATATTGTTCCCAAGCTCTTTGAAACTTTCCTTTGCCTTCAGATCTCCAGAAAATTACATGGGGTTTCCCTGTACAGTCTCTTTGGCAGGGTAGTTAGTGACATGGACAAGAATTGTCCAGTGTGGGCAGGCATGGATAGGTTGCAATGTGTATCACTAGAGGGAATACTTCTGACAATGTTGGTAAAAATACAGTTGAGAATTTCCATTCCCATTTTATCCATACCCTCCATTTTTTTTTCCAGTCCTTCTGGATGAGGACTGCACCAACTTTTTGTCTTTGTGTCTCTGGCTCTAAGCACAGAGCTACACAAAGAGTAGGTGACAAGTAATGTTTATAGATTTAAAAAAATAAACAAGCATTTATATCTTTTCTCAATGAAGATTTAGGAAATTTGAAGACAGGACAATAAAATAAAACAGAGAGGGTTGTATATATGATGTCTCCATTGTCCAAGGCCGAAGGCATTGCGATCACTGAAGATAGAAAGGAGTATGTTACTCTTGTTAGTAACAGTAACAAAGATCTGAACAGCCATAACAAATGAGCCCTTGAACCCTCAGAGCACCGTGAGGAGACTTTAACATGTCTAAGATCAGTGTGGGTGCTCCCTCCCTTCAGTGAGGATCGCAAACCCTCCAAGCCTCATCAGACAGTCTTCACAAGTGTCTAGGGCTGAAAATTTCATTATCCTGAAGCCAATTGGTGAGAATAATGTCTAAGTTTAGATTGGGCCTAGGACAAATGGCATGCAGTCCCTCATTGCACCCGTAGCCATGGCCTTTCCAGCTTAGTAGGAATTCATGGGCTCGTGAAATCATAAGATTGAAAGGAAGCCCTAGATTTTCTATCTCAGTTCTTCTCATTTTCCAGATGAGAGAACTGAGGTAGAAAAAATTCAAGGGACTTGCCCTAGTTGACACAAGTCATTGTCACCAGAGACGGGATTTTCCTGTAACCCCAGACCCATTGCTTCCTCCACCAATGCTGTACTTCATTTGACATGTCCTAAGGCCAGATCACATCTTAAGCAATCTCAGAGAGATTTTAATGTTCAGTTCACAGTCTTTAAAGCAATTTTGCTACTTAGTTAATTCACGTAATCAACATTAGGAAAATGAGTTGACTGTCAAAATGCTAGCATTCCATTTAATATGGCCATTCTTTATTTTACAAAGAAAGGACATGTTTCGCTGCTTCCCCATTGGGCAGAAGTGGAGGGGAGGCATTCGGAAAGATTTTAACAGGGACCACTTACATTTCCAACCTATCTGCCTCAATATAAATGGAGCCATGGTCAGGAACAGAAGGGTTGGCTGAGAAGCAAGGAACCCCATCTTTCCTGTCTTCTGCCTCCTTTCCCAGAGAGGGACACTGAGGAACTGAAAAAAGGAGATTAGACAACGAATCAGCTCATATGTTGATAAGAGAGAGTATGAGGGACCCTGTACTTGTACCAATACACACACAAACATATACAGATATATATCTGCTTAAATGCATGTGTGTACTGACACAACTCAGAGCCCTTAAAGCTGATATACTGATATGTATGTGTATACACACATGCACACACACACACAAATACACGCACATATGCACACACACATGCACACACACGCACACACTCTCACACACACGCACACACTCACACATAAACACGCACACACACATGCACACATAGAAACATGCACACACATGCACACACATAAATGCATATACTCATACAAATGTACGCTTATAGACTTTTTTTAATTCCAAGTACTTTGCAACTTGGAGAACTGCTGGCTAGCTTGATTCCCCACTTTCCACCCCACCCACAATCAATCAATCAATAAACATTTATTTAGTGCTCAAAATATCCCAGTTATAATCTTAAACGGTGGGCTCTAAAAGCAAAAATAAAAGGATCCATATACTCACACAGTTGCTCATATGCATGCATGTACTCATTGACGCAAAGATGCACAGAGAGGAACAGATACACACTCACACACACACATACACACATATGCATACACTCACACACACACACACACACTAACACACACACACATGCTTTTTGGGGGGAAATGAAGCCCTGAGAGCCTCAGCCAGGAGGAGGAGTGTCTCTGGAAGACTCAGTGTGGCAAAAGACAGGAATGATAAATTTCTCTCAATGAATTTAATTTGCAATCCCACTGAGTTCATATGGAGAGAGCCCAAATGCCTGTGCTTTATGGAGCACACAAAATATCTTGTGTGAAGGGAAGGGAAGGGAAGGGAAGGGAAGGGAAGGGAAGGGAAGGGAAGGGAAGGGAAGGGAAGGGAAGGGAAGGCAAGGGAAGGCAAGGGAAGGCAAGGGAAGGGAAGGGAAGGGAAGGGAAGGGAAGATTTCTCATAGTTGGCCTTCTCTAATCGAGCTGACCTGCAAGAAAGGTGACAGCCAGGATGCCTAGTCTGAATTAGTTTGCCACTTTTTCTGGGACCCATTTTCCTTTTGTGTCACACTGGTTCAGGGCAGGCCTCAGGGAGGAGACCAAGTCAGGGAAGGAGGAGGAGGAGGTTTATATTATAGAGAAAACAGAGAGAAGATATATAAAGACATTCTTCTTGCATGTTCAGACGTTACTAGGCACAGTCCGGATGTAGAGATTTTAAAAGTGTTTAGGGTTTCTTATTGTTGTGAGGGTGGGGTGGGGAGGAGAGTATCAGTGTTCATGTTTTGTTAAATTGGACCCCCAGTTCCTAATAGGAGCTCTGCTAAGTCCTTGGGTAGTTTACATCTGTTTTATATTTGTAGTTTTCTTTCCTGGGAAGAGCTGGGCTAAATTGAAGGCTCATTAGAGAGTAGTGAGGCATAACCAAGCAGCAATTGGTAAAGCTGTCTGCAATTAGATGGGCAAAGATGTTTTTGGTAAATTCCCAGGCCTGTCTCTTCAGTAAGAGCTGATGTCCTCCATATCTTCCTTCCCCTTTGATTTCCACGGACCTTCTAATCTTCTTCAGTCACTAAACAGGGCAGCTCCAGAGAGGAAAGGGGTCTTCTGTTTTCTGAGTCTGTCCCCAGAAACAGAGCAGGACAACTAAGGGTTTTCCTCTTACTCTGCATGATGGAAAAAAAAAAAGAATGGTTACTCCACATGAAAATTTCCTCACTCTCACTTCTGGACAAAATGGAAGAGACAAGTCCTCTGGTTGCCTTTGTGGTACAGTAAAATCAATTGAATAATTGAAAATTAAATGGAAGTTATTGTAAAGCTTGATACTTGGGTTAAAAACAAAACAGACCAAAATATAGAAGATGAGGGCAGCATTCCAGACAACAGCTTGTTTGAAAAAGACCTGGGAATCTTAGTGAACTGCTGTGTCAGCATTAGTCAGCAGTGTGCTATTGCAGCCTAGAAAGCTTGACTGCATGAAGAGTGCCCAGGACCAGGGGTCCTATTTTGCCAGGAGGTGATGGGCCTATTGTTTCATGCTCTGGCTGGATCACATAAAGACTATTGGGCTAGGTTTTGAGAACTGTATTTTAGGAAGGACATTGTCCTTCTCTGGATACCCTCCAAGAGGGTGAAGGACCTTAAGCTCCTGATAAATGAGGGTTGATTAAAGAAAGGGGCAATGTGTATTGTAGAGAAGACCCGTGGGGGTTAGGGGGTGGAATGTAATAGCTGTTTTCAGAGATTTAAGGGCCATCAGGAGTGAGAGGGAGTAAACATAATCTACTTGTCCCCAGAACAGGAAACTTAGCAATGGGTGGAACACAAAAAGGGAAATTGAGGCTGGATTAAAGAAAACCTTAAAAATCAGAGTCATCTTAAAAGTGGATGATGTTGCCCCTGGAAGTATCAAGTCGCCTCCACCTGAGGTCTCCAAGCCAATGATGACCCCTTTCGAGAGATTCTGGTTGAGTTAAGGATTAGTAGAGAGAATCCCTGAGGCCCCTTACAATTCTGTGATTCTGCAGGTATCTTAGCAACATGCCTTTCCTCAGAGTCTATCTATGAACAACATCTGGATCTGCCCATTGCAGAGCTCTTCTCAGAGTTCTGTGTTGGTCCCACTTCCTACTTGGAAAGGCCGCAAATTGCTGCATAGGCCCATCGTTTCCCATCTCATCCTCCAAACACCAGCCAAAAAAGAGAACTTGGCTTTTTTGGCAACAAACCCATGCCCCGGAAGATTTACAATATCTGGAACACTCCCAGAGTGAATACCCCAAGTTCAGAACAAATTGTGCTTTGAGAAAATGTCTAGCACTGCTTGAGGGGGTGGATGAGAAAATTTTGTATTTTTTTTAGGAGAGACAATTTTAGATTTTTAGAAAATTGGGCTCTGATTACAGAGGCAGAGGACATAATTACTTCACTAATGAGTTCTCTTTAAAATGAGAATTATCATTAAAAAGAGGGAGAAAAAATCTACTGGGGAAAAAAATCATTCCATGTAGGAATGGCCATCAACTCTGCAGCAGTTTGCTGAAAGACACTTATCTGGGGAAGTCCATTAGCTGGCTGCATCATCTTCTCAGGGCCCAAAGTTTCTCCCTCATTAGGAATGAGCACATTGGGCTTCTAACAGTATTGTGTTTATTTCATTTGGGTTTAGGATTCTTTTGCTGAAGTCATATGCCATTTCTGAGCAGTCCCTTGAGAAAATGAGAGTATAGAACACTGAACTTGGAGTCAGCAAGAGCTGAGTTCAAAACCTGCCTCAGAACCTTATTGACTATGTGACCTTGGACAAGTCATATAATGTCTCAGTCTCAGTTTCCTCATCAGCAAAATGGATATTATAATAGTGCCTAGCTCACAGAGCTGTTGGGATGATCAAATAAGATAACATAACTAAAGAACTAGGCAAACCTTTAAATTCTATATTAGTCCTAGCTATAATTGGAACCCATTTCCCTGATTGAGAGGAGGTCTTGGATTTTAGAGAACGGGGGTCCAAGTCTTGGCTCCGACACATCCTCACTATGTTATGAAAATTAAAAATCATGGAATTTATGAGTTGGAAGGGAACTGAGCAGTCAAGAAATAGAAACCACTTCTGAAAAGGATCTCTCTTCCCCTGCCTTTGCTTAAAAATCACCAAGGAGAGGGAGCCTACCATGTCTCTGTGTGGCTCATTCTACTTTGGGACTGCTTTCAATGTAAAGAAGTATTTCCTGGCATCTGAGCTAGATTGGTCTGTTTGCAACCTCCACCAATGGCTTCTGACATGGAACTCCTGGTTAATGGAGGGTGGTGTAGAGCAGCAAACAAACAGGAACAATTAGATTAATTCTGCCTTCATATGAGATGCTCAGACCTGCCAACCATGATTCACATCCTGTGAGTCTTGTCTTCTCCAGTAGACATGCCTTCATTCAGTTCACCACTCCTCCTATGACAGGAGCTCCAGACCATTGGCCATCCTGACTGCCCTTTTCTGGACAAGCTCAATAGTGTTAATGCCTTTCTTCAAGTAGAACTAGACACAAAACTCTCCATGTAATCTGATCAGGACAAAGGCCAGCAGAACTATCTGCTCCCTCTTTATGGAAGCCAGAAGCCTCTTAATGGAGGCAAAGATCGTGTTGATGTGGGCTCCCAAATCACTTTGCTTATATTGGACTTCTACAAAACTTCTCATGATCATTGTTCTCTCTTCAAGCATCCCCCATCTTGTATTTGGAAAGATGATCTTTTTTGTACCCTAGTCCAAGACTTTATAATTATCCTCGTTGATGTTTCTCTTCTCAGATTCAGCCCTAGGCTCTAGCCTCTCAAAATGTGAGATCTGAATTCTCTTCCAGTGTTTTGACTTTCAATTTGGTTTCAGGTGAACATTTTCTAAGCTTGTCATCTCTGCCTTGTTCTCAATCACCAATGAAAATGATAAGCAGCAAACAACCAACCACAGATGCCTGAGGTAACTACTGGAGATTTTCTCCCATGTAGGCATTGGCCCATAACCATTTTCTGAGTCTGACCTTTCAACCAGTTTTGAATGCATCTTACTTTATTTTCATCCGATCGATCTCATTCCTTATCCACAAGAATATTAGATACTTTATCAAAAGCTTTGCTAAACTACCTATAACTTTACTAACATTACTGACTACTCTAGTACTGAGAAGAACAAGAAGAAGAAGAGAGAAAAGGAGGAGGAGGAGGAGGAGGAAAGAAATGAATTTAATCTAATTGGATCTCTTCCTAATGAAGCTATGCTGGTTCTTTCTAATTACTGATTCCCTTTCTCCTAAAACATCTTTCTATTATAGGGTTTGATAATTCAGTCTTATCATTCATTCAAATACTTTGAATTAGTGAGCTTTTACTGGATAGAAACAGTTGTGTGTGTGTGTGTGTGTGTGTGTGTGTTTGGGTAAAATATACTGTGAGACACAGCACTGTATAGTAGACACCGAGATCTGAACTCAAATTTAGCCTGTCACACATTACTCGTGTAAACATGAGCAAATCCCTTACCTTTTAATTGCCAGAGTCAACTCTCCAAGATTGTAAGTTACAGATGGGTTATGAGTGTCCTTTGGTAGAGGGAGTTTCTATATGGGGAATTCTCTATACTAATAAATTGAATATTGGCTATGGGGAAGAGCATCCAATAACAATACCAAGATGTATTTGCTGTCGATAAGCCCAGGTATGGATCTGTATCTGTATCTGTATTAAAATGGGAATGAAGTGCCGACCTCCAATTTAAAATCAGGGATTCTTTCCCACTGAGCATAAAGATGTTTCTCTGGGTAACTGAGAGAATGGTGGTGGCCTTGGCCAAAAAGGAGATGTGGGAGAGAAACAGATTTAAGGTGAGCAAACAATGAGTTCCTTTGTAGACATGGTGATTAGAGATACAGATATCCATCGAGCAGCTGGCAACGTGGGGTGAGAAATTATGGCTGGCTATGAGGACTTGGGAATCATTTGCATAGGGGTGGCTACTGAAACCATGGAGGCTAATGAGATCACCAAAAGACATAGTTTAGAGAGAAAGGAAAAGAGAGTCCAGGTTGGAGACTTGGGGGACAGCCATACTCTTAGCAATGGGAGACTAATGATGGGCCAGCAAAGGAACCTGGAATGGAGGAGTCTCGAAAATTGGAGAAGTAAGAGAAATCTCAGCCACGGAAGCCAAGGATGATAGAAGAAGAAGAATCAGTGGCCAACAGTGTCAAACCCTGCAGGGACGTCATGAAAGATATGGACAAAGAAAAAGCCAGTGCATTTGGCAGCTGGTAGATAATTGGTACTCTTGAAGAGAGTTGTTTCAGTCAAGTTCTGGTGTTGAAAGCCAGATGACAAGGAGATGAGCAAGGGGAGTAATTGATGGCAATCAGTATAATTGGCTCCTTCCATGGGCTTTGTAATGAAAAGGAGAAAAGTCAAGGGAAAGTAATTTAAGGGTGGAAGAGAGCTCGGTATGTCTGCAGGCACCAAGGAAGGAGCCAGAATATGGAGAGAGACTGAAGTTGAGACATAAAGAGAATGATCAAGGTGGGGAATTTATTAGAGGAAATGGACAGGGATGAGATTAAGGGAACAAATGAAAGAGCTGGCTTTGACAAAGATATTACAGTAAATTAGGAGACGTTAGGGGATGGTTTAGAGGATTTGTGACATGTGGAATAAAAGACTAAGAGGGACTCCAGAATGGGTGGCCTCAATTTTTTTTTAAATTGAATAATAGTGAAGTTCCTCAGAAAAGAAATGGCACCAGAGGCCTGAGAAGAGGAGAAACAAGTTTAGGGTAGTCTCTACAGGGATCATGATCGGTGATTCAGGAAGAATAGTGGCATTGCCAGGCAGCAGTGAGAGTCCAGGAGGAGATTCATAACCTTCTTTTGTAGTGGACCCAGATGAGTACCTTTTGTCATCAGTGTTTGGTAGCAGGCGAATAGGAAGAGAGAAAGGCAGATGGTGGGGATGGTCTGAGGGTGTCAATTATCAAGTTATTAACCTTAACTGGACAAGAAGGCAAAGAAATTAAAGCCAGAAAAGAGCAGCCTCTCTCCAAAAAGAAGGTGAGAAAGTTAGGTCAGAGCTGGAGAGATAGAGAACTATCAAGGGTACAGGGACCAGAGGGCACTTGGCTGAAAAGAAGTGAAACAGAAGGAACCATGAAGGATAGCAGCTTATAATCATTGAGAGGAAGTTCAGAAGATGAGATTCTGGAGGCAGAACCGTTATGGAAGGTAATTAGCTCAGGATGTGGACATCCAAAGGGTGGCCCCATTATGTGCCAGGAACTGTGCCTGGGGACACGAATCCAAGACAGCAAAGTGGTCCCTGCCTTCTCTGAGCTCATAACCTAACAAGGAAGGTGGTTAAGGAGTGGGAGGAGGAGGAGCGGCCTATGATGGAGAAGTCCGTAAGAATCCAGTTTGGTGGGAAGTGCAGGTACAAGGAAAGATCTAAGCAAAAATGTTGATGGATGGGGCAATCAGGATGTTGGAGGAGATTTCAATGCATATATGGAAGGCCTACTTACTATCTACAATCACAAATATGGTCCAGTTTGCTTACATTTTGGATCTCTCTCCTAAGTCTAAACTTTGATCATCAGTTATCCGCCCTGCAAAAATGCTTGGTAACTTTCACATCCATATTCAAGATACTTTTGGGGGAGGCAAGAGGATTCAAAAAGATGTTTCTGCTGTTACAAATGGAAAAGTATCATTGGTCCCATTTTTAACAAAGCTTTAGAGATAGAAATTCTTCACCTCCCGACAAGCCTATGTGATTTATAGTGTGTTTTATTAGCTCTATCTTACATAGGAGGTTAAATGAAGCCTAGAGATCCTGTGACTCCTATACTAGGACATGTCAGAGCCAAAGATGTCCATGGATATTTCCTGGCTCCAGATTAAGTCTGTAGTTCATGTTAGGGAATTGTGTTTGTTGAGGAAAGACCTTCTCCCTGGGGGATCCTAATTTTAGATATCTTAGAACAGGGTAAAGTCCAATTTGCTAACTTATGTAAATCATGGCATAAATCATTTAACCATGAATGTCCATGCAGATATATGGTATATTGCAGTAACAAGACCACCCAATGGAAATCCCTAACATTGGAGATTGGTTCTAAGGGATGAGATCCAGTTAGGCTAATGTATCTCTATGTAGATGCATGTGCTTGGTATTTGTGATGTCTATAGTTAGATGTCTATTTCTTATCCCTTCCATTACAACATGAGCACCTTGTAAGTAGATCATATTTTTTGGACTTTGATGCCCAGCCCCCACCACATAGAAGATGCTTAAAAATGCTTATGGATTGATTGACAGGTAGGTGTGATGAAATCCAAATTGGGAATTTTATTGATGAGGGAAGTAAGTAGCCTAAGTGAGAAGCAGAGCCAGAATTCCAACCCAGTGTTCATAGGGCAGTTCATAGGGGGGGGGGAGGGGGCGGGCGGCAATAACAGAAACAAACAAAAGCAGAAACAAAACTTTGCTTGAACCAAATACTCCCCCAGTCCAATTGCTTTTCTCCTCTTCTCTATGAAACTTCTAATCTAGACTTAGAGTCGGCCCTCACTGCTCCCAGCTGCCCCTCATTGTCTCAATCAAGCCTCATAACATTCAACTTGGGCAAATTTCTCCATCCAAGTTCAAGAGTAACTTTCCGGCAGATAAATCTACTGTCCTGCCTCTCCCCATGCCTCTTCCTCATCCTGCTTGATATCTTTGAGATATTTCCTATGACTATTGTACTAACTCTGTGGATATTGTCCTTCTCTAATATCATTCCATCCATTGATTCTATTCCCACACCTCTCTGTTCCTGCTACACCACTCTTACTGCACTATCATCATTGTCAGGAACCCCTCAATCTGAACGTTGTCAAAGATGTGTTTGGGGCTCTCTTTTCCTTGATGTCTATTCCCGCTCTCTTGCTTCTCTCATCATCTCCCATGGCTTCATTTTCCCCTCTCTGTAGATGGCTTTCAAATCACTCTCTCCAATGGGAGCCTCTTCATTCAGGGTTCCAATCTAGCTTTCATGATAGTTCACTAGAGCCTTCATCTGGATGTGCTGCCACCTTGAATGCAGCACTTCCCAGGTGTTCTCTCCATTGGTCATCCTACCCCTGTGAAGCCTGGCCCTCATGCCCCTAACTTGCTACTTTAACCTTCTATTGCCCAACCCCACTCCAACTATCCTCTTCATTTCCCTCTTTGTCTCTCTGTCTCTGTCTCTCTGTCTCTCTCTGTCTCTGTCTCTCTTTGTCTCTCTCTCTCTCTGTCTCTCTCTCTCTCTGTCTCTCTCTATCTCTCTCTGTTTCTCTCTCTCTCTGTCTCTCTGTCTCTGTCTCCCTGCCTCTGTCTCTCTGTGTCTCTCTCTCTGTCTCTGTCTCTGCCTGTCTCTCTCTCTGTCTCTGTCTCTCTGTCTCTCTCTCTGTCTCTCTCTCTCTGTCTCTCTCTCCATATCTCTCTCTGTCTCTCTCCATATCCCTCTCTTTGTCTCTCTCTCTCTGTCTCTCTCTCTGTCTCTCTCTATATCTCTGTGTCTGTCTCTCTGTCTCTGTCTCTCTCTCCATATCTCTCTCTCTGTCTCTCTCTGTCTCTGACTCTCTCTCTCTCTCTCTGTCTCTCTCTATATCTCTGTGTCTGTCTCTCTGTCTCTGTCTCTCTCTCCATATCTCTCTCTCTGTCTCTCTCCATATCCCTCTCTCTGTCTCTCTTTCTCTCTCTGTCTCTCTTTCTCTCTCTCTGTCTCTGTCTCTCTCTCTCCCTCTGTCTCTCTCTCTGTCTCTCTCTGTCTCTCTCTCTCTCTGTTTATAAATTCTCTCCAAAGATTCAGATAGATGCCTAGCTATACCTGCGCATCCTGTTTGACTCTTGTCTGTGCCTTACCATTAGCATGCCCAAGGAGGTACACCCAGTGTGATTAAGGCCTTCCCCTGTATCTCCTAACATTGAGAGAGCGCCAGAAGTGTACTCTCATAGGCTACCTATTGTCGTAGGCCAGCCAGATGGTGTGGGGGATAGAATGGTGGGCCTGGAGTCAGGAGCACCTGAGTTCAAACCAAGCTTCAGATGTTCACTAGCTGTGTGTCCCTGGGCAAGTCATGTAATTTCTGCCTTGCCTCATTTTCCTCAGCTGTACGATGAGGAAATACTAGAACTAAGCTCATGGTGTTCCTCACTGCCCCCTCCCCCACCGAGGAGGAAATGAGATAACATTTGTGAAATGCTTATCACAATGTCTGGCATACATTCGGATCTTAATACATGTTTATTCTTTCCCCCCTCCTTTCCTCTTTCCACATGACCAATCCGACTTATCTTCTGAAATATTTCCCATACTCCTGTTCCTCTGTCGAATTCCCTATTGGTTCTATATTTCATCCTCTATCCTTCACGGTTTTGTCGTTGGAATTTGAGCGATATTCAGGCAGTCATTCAAAGACTATTGAATTCTAAGTGTAACGAATATAGAGCAAACGCTAGCTATGCGACAGTGGGAAATGACCGAACCTTCCTCCCAGGGCCACTGCGAAGATGAAATAAGATAACTTTTGTGAAGCTCTTCACAAACACTAAAGCACTACCCAAATGTTAGCATTACAATTATTACAACTACTACTACTAGTAGTAATAGAAGCAGTAGTAGCAGTATTACTAGCAGTAGTCATCTTCCTACAAAGATATCTTTACTTTTTTCCTTTCAATCTGCCCTCCCTCCTTCCCATATCCCCGGCAACCACGCTGGCTCAAGGTTCCATCTTTTCTCACTTGGACAGCTGTTGTAGCCTCAAAATGGACTCCAGGATCTCCTCTTTCACAACGAGACCGCATTTCAGTCCCAGGAGGGTTTTCACCTCTGATAACATCCATGGTCCACAGAAAACCCTCTGGGATTTCTCTTGCTCACTGCCTCAGGCATCATCCCTGATGCTACTCTCGGGATGCTGGGTCCAAGCTCCTTTCTAATCTTCCCTGTTACTCTCTTTCCCATTCATGTGTCTGTTTTCTCCCCAAACTGGACTATTATGCTTGCCTAGCTCCCTTCCAGTCCTTTACTATCACTTTGTTTTGTTTTGTTTCTAATCACACAGTCCCCTATCCCTCCAACGGATTCCCACCTTCCCACACTGCTCTTCCATGCAGCTAAGTCGTTTCCTTTTCTTCCTCATTAGCATCCTGGGCATGGATTGCAGTAGTGATGTCTTATCTGGATTCCCAAGACTTGGGGCTGAATTCTGGCTTTGTTGTATACTAGCTGTGTGACCTTAGACAAGTCTTGGGCTTTTCTAGTCCTTACTTTTTTCTCACTTGTGAAATGTTTTCAAACTAAGCGAGGGTCCTGTTCAGAAATGAACCTTGTGTTCCTCAGATCTCTTACAAGAAACATCCCCTAACTTCCACCCCCACCCCCAGGTGAAAATGATCTCCCCCTTCTCGGATTGCTCACAGCCCTGAACTGGTGCTTCTTTGTACTTATCTCCTTGTCAATTGTATCATAGCTATTTATAGGCAAATCTTCCTCCACTTTAGATCCCAAGAGAACTACTTTGAAAGCAGTGTCTGTGTTACTTCAGAACTTGAATCCCTAGCGCCAAGCACGCAGTAGGGACAAAAAAGCTACTTTTGAGTATTTCATTGAGTTGAGCCATCTGGTTCAAATCCCCAATTTTACAGATGAGGAAATTAAGACCCAGAAAGTTAATGGGCCAAGGTCATTCTGGAAATTAGAGGGGGAGGCTGGGTGGAAGGGTGGGAGGGTGGAAGAATAATATATACATCTTTGTTATTTTAAAAAAGTAAAATATTAAGAACACTTGTTAGAAAAAGAAGTGAGAGGAATTTCTTCTTCCTCCTCAGTCCGGTGCTCTTTCTGTAGATAAGTACAATCAAATGAGATAATTTATAAATTTTCTAAGTCTTTATTTAGGGAAACGTCAAGTTCAGAATTCCTTCTGTCTCTACTTCTGTGTCTTTATTGAACATACAGGTAGTAGTAAGAGTTCCTGGATAAATTTTCAGTGTGAGCAATTATACTTTAGAAATCAACAAATAACAAATCAGGGCTTGATTTAGTGTTTTGCTGATTGTGTAGACATAAGAGAGTGGGGGAAGAATGCTGCAGTTCAGATAAACCTTAAAAGTGTGTTGTGGCATTTAGAAACTATATTAGATTGTTTGCTGTCTTGGGGAGCAGGGAGGGAAAGGAGGGAGGGAGAAAAATTTGGAACTCAAAATATTATTAAAATGAATATTGAAAACAATTTTTACATGTAATTGGAAAAAAATACTATCTAAAAAAGTGTGTGTGGGCACATAGCCCCTTTTCCCAGCCACCCTAGCCTGTTGTTAAATATGTGCCTACACATGGCTGCTTACAACCTCTTATAACATCTCTCTGCACTTCCGATGTTGGTTGGGACAGTCTAGTAATAGAATAAAAAGTTTTAAAAAGTTAGAATTAAGTCATATCTAGGACACCTAAATAATTCATGCTTGAGGTCTTGGCAGAGTTCATGTATATAATGAGCACGGACCACATTTTAAGCTCTGTGTAAACATATGGGGCCACTGAACAGAGCATTACAGTCCTTTACAATCCCGATCTTGTCAGTGTCTGGGTCATCCATTGGCTGGGAAGGGAAATAGGCAAGTTGAGACAGCTGGCATTATTGAGATTACAACAGTGGATGTAGCAAAAGGAACCCTGAGTTTGGGAGTCAGGAAACTTTAGTCCTCATCTCAGCCGTGCAGATCAGTGGGGTCATTTAGGGTTAGGGTCATCACCAAGGTATGACCCACATGGGAAAATCACTTGATTTTCCTATGCCTCAGATCCCTCATCTGGAAAATGAGGGTCAGAAGATCTGCTTTCCACTCCCTCCCCCTACCTCCCAGGTCATCAGCTTTTCAGCTCCCATGACCTGCAAAGTTATCTCGGCCACCCACAGGAGTATTCAGATACTGAATCTACCCGTAAGCACCTTTGGAAGCTTGACTTGTGAAGTTCCTCCCTCTGATGATGCCCTCCTATACATTCCTGTCCCCTTCTACCTCACTCCTCAATAATGGATAAGTAATCACAGAGGATTTAGATACAAACAAATCAACCACAGATTTCTAAGCAATGTGAGTGACCATCTAGTCCAACCTCTCACTTTACAAGGGAGGATGCTTAAGCTCAGGAAGATGGGCTAGCAGAAAGAAGCTTGCTTTGGGAGACACAGGACAGAGATGTGCACCCAGATATGCCCCTTACGATCTGTGTGACCCTGCTGTAAAAGAAGAATTTTATATCAAGGTACCTCTCAGCTCTGGATCTATGCTCAATGACTTTGCCAAGGTCCCACAGTTAATTGTTGGTGTACCCGGGGCTTCAATCGAGGTCTCTTCTCTTCTAGTTCTGGGGGCATTTCATATCTCACTGACAAGCTTCTTCACACAAAGAGGGCATTTTATTATTAATAATAATGAACTAATGTAGTTTTCACAATTGGCAACATTCCAACTAATTATTTCAAAGCACATGAAGGGTTAAAAGCTTGGCCATCTGGTGAAACACTAGACCAGACTCAGCTGTTCTTCAAGTGATATGGTCTTGGGTCATATTTATCTCTTCTTCCTAGCCCATCTGCTCCCGTCTTGTCATGATACACACTTGTGAGTGGAAAAGCAAAGGGGACACAACAACAGGGGACATGGTCTTGGAGGTGAACTCAACAATGATATCAGAGCAAAAACAGCCCCTAGCCACCCCCCATCCCCAGCACCTGACACCCAGATTGTATACTCCTCCTCCCCTTCCCTCCCCTCCCTCCTCCTGCTTCTGTCTTTTCCACTTCTCATGGCAGGGTCAAGCGGAAGGTACAAAAGAAAATCATCCATTAGCAGCTATGAGAGAAACAGAGACAGAGAGACATGGTGAGGGGCAGGTGGCGGGGGGGGAGGGAGGGAAGGAGAGAGGGGGAAGGAGGGAAGGAAAGAGAGAAGAAGAAAAGGGAAAGAGAAGACAAGCAGAGACACAGAGACAGACACAGAGTAGGGGGAGAGAAACAGAGACAGAGAGACATAGTGAGGGGCAGGTGGCGGGGGGGGAGGGAGGGAAGGAGAGAGGGGGAAGGAGGGAAGGAAAGGGGAAAGAGAAGAGGAAGGAGAGAGGAGTGGGGAAAGAGATAGACAGACAGAGGCAGAAAGACAAAGAGGGGGGAGAGAGAGGAGGGCAAGGGGGGAGGGAGGGAAGGAGAGAGGGCGAAGGAGGGAAGGAAAGAGAGAAGAAGAAAAGGGAAAGAGAAGACAAGCAGAGACACAGAGACAGACACAGAGTGGGGGGAGAGAAACAGAGACAGAGAGAGATGAGGGTGGGGGAGATGGGAGGGAAGGGAGAGAAGGGGGAGGAGGGAAGGAAAGGGGAAAGAGAAGAGGAAGGAGAGAGGAGTGGGGAAAGAGAGATTGAGAGACAGAAGCAGAAAGACAAAGAGGGGGGAGAGAGAGGAGGGCAAGGGGGGAGGGAGGGAAGGAGAGAGAGAGGGAGTGAAGGAAGGGAAGGAGGAAAGAGAAGAGGAGGAAAGGAGAGAGAAACATAGAGAAAAAGAGATAGAATCAGAGAGAAACAGAGACAGAGAGACATGGTGAGGGGCAGGTGGCGGGGGGAGGGAGGGAAGGAGAGAGGGGGAAGGAGGGAAGGAAAGAGAGAAGAAGAAAAGGGAAAGAGAAGACAAGCAGAGACACAGCGACAGACACAGAGCGGGGGAAGAGAAACAGAGACAGAGAGAGATGAGGGTGGGGGAGATGGGAGGGAAGGGAGAGAAGGGGGAGGAGGGAAGGAAAGGGGAAAGAGAAGAGGAAGGAGAGAGGAGTGGGGAAAGAGAGATAGAGAGACAGAGGCAGAAAGACAAAGAGGGGGGAGAGAGAGGAGGGCAAGGGGGGAGGGAGGGAAGGAGAGAGAGAGGGAGGGAAGGAAGGGAAGGAGGAAAGAGAAGAGGAGGAAAGGAGAGAGAAACATAGAGAAAAAGAGACAGAATCAGAGAGAAACAGAGACAGAGTCAGAGACAGAACTAGAGAGCCAGAGAAACAGATGCACACAGACAGAGACAATGGGGGAGAGAGAAGGAAGGGGAGAGATGGAGACAGAGAGGCAGAGAGAGAAGAGAGACAGAGAGAGACAAAATGGAGCTCAAGGAAAATTTCTGGAGATGTATCCACCTGCCTAGAGATTTTAGCTCCCTCCTTATTTCCATCTCCTGAATTTTTCTGGCCTCTTCTACTAAGTCCCAGCTAAAGTCTGACGTTCTATAGGAGCCTTCCCTCTGTTTATGATTTCCATTTATCCTGTCTAGAGCTTGCTTTGTATTTAATGTATTTTCATGTTGTCTTCGCCATTATGGAGAGGAAGGACTTTCTTTTGCCTCTTTGTATGCCCAGCAGTTGGCACATTGCCTGACACTTAGTAGGGGCTTACTTTTAGCTGATTTCACCTAAACTGGTCCCATCTCTAAGTGAATCTAACCCAGACAGGGGGTCATTCTGAAGACTCCATTCATATAACATCATGTCATGGCTGCGTCATCCTCATAGGCTAGTCCATTCCAATCCAAAAGCCCTCTTGGAAGGATGGTGAAAAGCAGACCACTGCCAGTCCTGCCCTGGCCCTGACCTGTGACCCTCCTCCCTACATGGCCCAAGAGGGTATGGTATTAGTGATTCCACTTGCAGCCCTAGAGCTTTTCAGAGGATTTCCGGGTCTTGGCTGCTTGACATTAAACAGTACTACCTGATGTCTGTCCATCATTACAAAGTGTGGCCAGGACTTTACAAACCTTACCCCACTTGAGCCTCATAAGCACTGCCCCAGAGGCCTCATTATTCCCGTTTTATCAATGCAGAAACTACAGCCCAGAGATGCCAATTGCTCTCTGTGTGGCCACACAGCTGCCAAGTGTCAGAGGGGAGATTTGGACCCAGGTTTTCCTTCTACCACATCCAGGTTTCTCTCTGTCACTATCATTTTCCTTCTCATGTGTTTGAACACCAAGGCATTGATTCTTTCTCCTTCTATACTTCAAGGACTGGTGAGTTCATCACCATGGGCCCTCCCTCTAGCAACAGGGATCTTAACCTCCCATTGCCTTAGGAAATGGTGTCTGGGAGTTGTTGTAAGACAAAGAACATCATGACCTGGAGCTCTATCCTCTGGGTCACCGGTAGTAGTGAATGAAGACGTTTGTCATCTGGCTGATCTCCAGGGAACATACGGTCTGTTCTAAAGCCACAATGGTTTCTGGACTGGCATGAAGACAATACATCTATTCAAGTTACTTTTCACTTCCAAGAACCATCTCTAGATTGACGCACATACTTGGGAACCTCTCTGGCAATGGAGAAAAAAAAAAACTGATTCCTTCCATGATCTCCCCTGTTGGAAGTGACCTTTTCCTCTTCTGTCCTCTCATCATATTTGAGAACACTTCCATAACAATGTGTTTCAAATTGTACTTTGGTGTTTATTTGATCATAGGCTCCTTGAGGGTAAGGAGATTGCCCTCTTCTGGCCTTTATCTCCCATAGAACAGAGATTGGCACCTTGTCCATAGTAGGTGAACAACCAAAGTATTTCTCATTCAATTGATCAGATGGAATTACTACTGGAATAGGCTTCCCTCCCTCCATCCATCCATCCCTCCCTCCCTCCCTTCCTCCCTTCCTTCCTCCTTTCCTTCCTCCTTTCCTCCCTCTCTCCTTCTTTCCCTCTCTCCCTCCCTCATACATTTATGAGCAGGCAGAGTATTACATACTGGGGATATAACAGAAACAAAACGTCTCTTGCCCTCAAGGAGATCACATGTATTTTGGAGTGACAGGGTAACATGAAGACAGAAAAAATTAATATAAAGTATGTACAGGTAGATAGAGCATCATTTCCAGGGCTGTATATTTATGTGAGGAGGAGAGCAGAAGTAAGTGGACATGAATGGTAGGCTTACTATTTTAGTGGCGTTTAGAGTTGTGAAGGAGGCTAGGGATTCTACAAATTGGAGGTGAAGAGGGAGGACATTTCTGGAATGGAGCAGAGCCTAGGTAAAGGGGTGGTGAGGAGAGTTAGAGGAGCATGTACAGGAAACAGTGAGGAAACAAGTTGGCTAGAATATAAAGAATGTGAAACAGAGAGAACCTGGCTAATTTGGCTGGAGTCTAACCTATCACCTCCAGGATCAAGGATAAAACACTTTGTTTGGCATTCAAAGCCCTTCATAACCTGTCTTTTTTCTACCTTTCCAGTCACATTATCTTGGTGACCCATTGTGTTCTGCAATGCAGAACCTTTGTTGAGTCATGAGCTTTCTGGACCTCAATTTCCCTCATCTGTAAAATTATAGGTTTGTACCAGATGGCTCAATTCAGTGAAACGTTCAAAAATTAGTATTTGTGCACCTACTATGTGCATGGGACTGGGGATACAACTCTCATTTATACCATTCTGTGGATTGTGGAGTCAATGGGTGAGGGAAAGTGAACTGGAAGCCTTGGGGCAAATTCCTCTAACTCTCAGCTCACAAAGCCCTTAGGGTTAAACTCAGAACTTCTAGAAAGGGCCAAGTCAACCAAGAGCAATAACTTCCATTGCTAGAGTGTCTTAAGGGATTCAAAGTATTTTCCTCATAAGAACCATGTAAGTAGGCAGGGATATGATTATGATTATTATTCATTTTACATGTCAGGAAACTGAGACTGCCAATTTTAATGATTTTCTAGGGTCACAAAACCAGAGCAATTAGTATTTTTTTCTTGAAGTGAAACTCCTTCCACCTTGAAGTCCAGGGAGGTTTTACGAGCCTATATGATCTATCTCTCATCTCCAGAAATGGTTTTCCCAGACACGAGGAGGAAAAGCAGCTGGGTATTCTAGAAGCCTATTGATAATGGAAAGATATCTGAGCTGAGCTCTCAGAAATCACCTTTTTTTGGAGGCATTGTAATGCCCATCAGCATCACTAGAAACAGTGGCAACATTCTTTGGCACCATTATCTTGGCCATCACATCCTATTAAGTATATATCTGTACATGATATCATTCTAGGTTTTGTGAAATCATGTTTCTCACATAACCAATGGCTTCAAAGCGATTTCCAATTATCTATTCAAGTTTGACCACATTTTACCAACGTGTCCTGCTGAAGACTCTCCCTCTTGCTACTTCCATTTCCCTCTCTCTTCTCCTTCTTTCTTTCCCTTTCTCCTTTCCCCTGCCTGCCTCTATCTTTTTATATATATATTTGTCTCTAGGTCTGCCTCTACATCCCCTTTCCCTTTTTCCCAGACTCTCACTTTTGCTCCCAAATGAATCACTCAGAAATTCTCCCTACAATGTAGAACCATCTAGAACAGATTCTGAACCATGTATGAAGACTTATGAGGATGTTCAGTCTGGAGTTATATGTCAAAGGCATTACTGGGAAGCAAGGGGAGAGGTAGGGATCAATCAGAAGACCATGCTGTTGACCAACCCCCTAAACCTGAAGAGAGATGTTTGACATGGCTGCCAATTTAGGATTTAGTTTCTCTTTTATACTAAATCTCCTATTGCCTTGGCAGTCCCAGACACACAAGGCTTTTCCTCTCTCACATCCCCAATCAGTGGATAATTTTGCACACAACTTTGCCCATAAGCAATGGGAATGGAGGCTCATATCGAGAAAGTATGCTTTTTTCTACAGGTCTTACATTTCTATACCTGTGGAATTCGAGGCTGGCACACTGATCAGTGGGGAGTCTGAAGCTCACTGCCCAGGAAAGGTAAAGGAAGGCACATTATTGCTCAAGAAGGCATAGAAAAGCATGACTCTCAGTGATGTCTGGGCTTGCAGATGAGTCCATGAAAGGTCCCAGGACTTCCCAATCCCAGATTCTACTAGCTAAATGTCAGCTAGCAATCACTGGCTCTCTCTCCCTGCTTCAGATGCCTCCACATTCCAGTAGTTTGTGGGACTATGCCTCCACACTCCAGTAGTTTGTGGGCCTATACATCCTTATAGGTTGTTCTCACAAGCCTCCCTTTGAACACCGGTATATTACAGAATGATTCTGGAAGAAATCACAGTTAAAACCTAGGGATTCTGAGTTGCACAAACCCAAACCAAGGACCTACCTATGAAGACCACCACACCTTCACATCTCTTCCACTGAGTCCAGCCTCCTGCAGAGTCTGTCAGCTGTCTCCCTCTAGTGACTTGAAGTCTCGCCAGTGTAATTTGTCCTAGAGCTCATGGGAGGGAAAGGTGGTTGGAATCCTGATAAATGCCAGGAAAATTCCTTGCTCCATGGCTAGCATGTGAGATGTTTGCCTTTTCCATCCAATGGTCTCCCTCCCTCTCTTCAACATTCTCAGCATCTCCATGGGACATGCAATAGGTTTGGGTATACTGGAAAGGGTGCTGGGTTTGGCTTCAGGGTGGACCTGAGTTCTAATCCCCACTATGACACCTACATGATGTGACCATGCTCAATTCACTTACCCTGTCATAGTCTCAGTTTACTAATCTGTAAATTAAGAGTAATACACCCTTTAATAATTACCTCAGAAGATTTTCTTTTAATCTGTTTTTCATGAAGATGAAATTAGGCCATTTTTTTTTAAAATGTCTTGTGAACCTTAAGATGTTTTAAGGATGCAAATTTTACCTTCACTCCCAATTATAATATGAGGGCAATGACTTAGCGATGCCAAGAATAACAAGGATCCTGGGGGTTACAGTAAGAAAAGAACAATAAAAAAGATTCAGTTGAAAAGCTGCCACCTACCCACTTTGTAGCAAGCAACAGCAGTGACAGTCCCTGGAGTGACACCATCCAACACACAAGCCTCTTCTCCCCGCTGCCCCAGTATGTTATTTCAATCATTCCAGAAGCACTTGTTAGTCTCCAGCTGGGTTCCAGACACTGTGTTGTGTGCTGCAGGTGCAAATTAAAAGGGAATTATTCTCTTCCCTCAAGGAGCATATACTCCACTAGGAAGAATATTATATGTTCACATACAAACAAATACAGACGGTTATGGCAGGGTTACTAAGAAGTTGGAAACTTATAAAAAGGCTATCACTGAAGGAGATAGCACTTGAGGTGAGTCTTGAAAGAAGCTCAGGGTCTGAAGGGGCCAGATATGAGGAATCAGAGCATTCCAGAAATAGGGCACAGCCAGTACAAATACATGGGGGAAGGGACTCCGAATGGTGTGCCCAGGGAACGGCCAATGGGCCAATTTTTCTGGAGAGTAGAATTCCTGCATGTTCAGCCTCGGATGATAGGCCAGTACCTGTAGCTCCATGGATCTGTGATGACACCAATGCCAATATTGCCTTCAATGGGCCAGATGCTAGCCCATCTGTGCTTTCCCATGCAACACCTCCCATAAACTCAACACCCTGGGAGCCTGCCCTGATTCTTTTGGCATAGAGAGGCTCTCTATCAGTCATCACTTACTCCTGCTATATAACTGGCCCATGTCATCTTCTGATCATACATCTCTTTTAGGGCTTCCTTTAAATCACTTTTGGCACATTATTCATCCTTCCAGGAACAATCCTTTCCCAAAGGTCTGACTCTGATAGAAGAGGACACCACATATCTTCTGAAATGGGCCAACACTTAGCACAGGGCCTTAGTTAGAGTAGGACCTCAAAAATGCTTTCTGAGTTAAGGAAAAGCATTTCTGTGAGTGAATTACCCACCCCGAGGCAAAGTCAAGCATAAGGTGAGGAAGATGTTCCAAAAGGGACATTTAGCTAGTCTTTGAGCCCAAGAAGTCCTGTCAAGAATGAGAACAGTCAGTGCTTATTTACTAAGACCCTGTCAACACTAAAGTCTCAATGTGTCTTTTGGGAAAATTCCCAAACTCCAGATATTTCTTCATATGTTCCCTGAGCCTTCATGTATTCCTTTATTGCTTCGATTTTTCTGCATCAGCAGTGCCTTGGCTAGCTCAGTGACTGGCATGTGACAATTGTTCAGAAATGCCTGTTGATTGATTGAATGACTCATGATTTGAACCACTGAACAGAGGATGTGAAGAAGCAGAGATATGCCAGTGTGCTGTGTGCTAAATGGAAAGTATGAAAAGCCCCAGAGGACACAAGGCAGGGATAGAACTAGGAAGAGACCATGTGGGGCCATTGCCTTGGAGAGGTGGAACCTGGCACCAGAAACTCCCCAGCCCTTTCTCTGTCTAACACAGAGGTAAGCTGGGAAAATGTGATCTCTTGTGGCTGAAAGGGAGGGCTGAGACAACCACCAAGCTTAATCCCCATAGCATCCTTTTTCCCCTAACATGGTATCAAAGATGAGAACAAGAAGCAGGGCTTAGAGGAGGGATTAATTTTCACCTTCTGCCTGGGAAGTCCCTCCAGTCTCCGGCTTCCATTTCTCAGGTCATTTTACCCAGCTCTCAATGCAGCTGCTCTCATCATTCCAGACCCACAAGACTTCATGTGGACAGCTTGCTCAGCCACTGTCTTTGTAAGCAGACATCCAGAGATCAGTCTTTGACCCCTTTTATGGAACCCCAGAGCAGAGACCACAAAAATGAAAGACTTTAAAGCAATTGGCCTTCAGCTTTTCTTTGAATTCCTACCCATGGCCCCTGCAGGGTCTCCAAGAGGCTGGGTTTTCAACCAACGTAAATAAACTTCTACTGACTGAAGGTTGGCATCCTTACCGGGATATGTGGGTGAACCCTGAGAGATGAAGAGTTTTTATCCTGGGACTCATAGATCAATTTTAGAAGGTCCACGAACTTAGATGGGGAAAAATGTTATATTTTCATTTTCACTAACCTCTAACTGTAATTTAGCATTTGCTACAATTATGAATGTAGGCAACAAACCTTTATTCTGAGATAGGGTACCTGGGGTCCATTTGATCCCTGATCTAGTCCAACCCCTCAATTATACTGGAAGAAAGTAAGGCCCACTGGACAGGTGAAGGGAATGGTCCAAGGTGACCAGTGGCAGGGCTGCAAATGTGACCACAGGTCTCTAGATCTACCTCCAGGGGTCTTTCCCCTGGACCACCTAAATATTTGTCTTAACAAAAAGAAAACACATTCTGAGTCATGTCTAGTGATAAACAGGAGGGAATCTAGTTGGAAAATGCTATTTTTAATTGTTCTTTTCAAAGGCCATAAAACCCAAGGTTTAATCATAAAATCACTCATTGAATTTGCTGTTGGGAGGATAGAGGTTCTAAAATCATGACAAATGACATTTACCTAGCTCTTGCCAGTTATAACAAGGCTCTCATATTGAGGATCTTAGTGGATCTACCTTGTAGAGACCTTGGAGGTGACCAGTACAAACAGCCCAAGAGGGAGAAATTTGGACTTCAAGGCAAGAAGAAGCATCATGTTTACATTTCTGTCTCCACCTGGGAACTCTCTCCATGGATGCAGATTTCAGACCTTCTATATATATTAGCTTAGTACAGTGGAATGCACTCTGTGTTTGGAGGTGGGGTCTCTAGTTCAAATGACACCCCTGCCTGCTACAACCTATGAGATATTGAACAAGTCACTTAACCTTCCTGGGTCTCAGTTTCCTTCATCTGAAAAAGAGGGAGATGGGGCAGATGCCCCCCTGCCTAATGCCCCCTTGCAATCCACAGAGCTCAGAGTCATTAAATAATTTACCCAGGACAACATAGACATGAAGTGTCTGGGTGGGGAGTGATGGGGATATTGACCCAGGCCTTCTTGACTGTAGGGCTAACACTCTACCATACCAATTACACATACATGTATGTATGCATGTATACACATACATGTGCATGCACATATGTGTGTACATACACATATATTTAGACATTGCATGTTTAATTATGTTCCATCATTCTCAGTTGGTTTAAATTTTATTTTATTTTGATTTATGGATTAAAACAAGAATTTCCAAAGCATATCACAATAAAAAAATGATAGTACATGACACTGCAAATCTACTATGAGCAACTTGCTACTCCTTTCAAATATACAAGAAAATTATCATGTAAATTTCTTTTTTCTTCCCTCCCTCACCCCCTGCCCTACAGATGGCTGCCATTAGATGCAAAGACATATATGAATGGAAAATTAGTATCTACATACTTTTATTTATCAGTTATACCTTCTCTCTTCCTCTGCCCTTTATATCTAATTTGGGTATTTATAATTGTTATAATAATTTATTTGCTAAAAATCACTCTTAAAATAATATTGCTTTTTGAACTATGCTCAATGAGCTATAAAAAGTACATACCCATTGATCCCGCAATACCACAAGTGGGAAATAGACCAGTAAGTACAAAAATATTTATAGCAGCTCTTTTTTGTGGTGGCAAAGAATTGGAAATCAAGGCAATGTCCATCAATTGGGGAACGGCTAAACGAGTTGTGGTATGTGAACATAATGCAATACGATTGTGCTATAAGAAATGGGGAAGATGTGGACTTCATAATAACCTGGAAAGACCTACATGATCTGTTGCTGAGTGAGGGGAGCAGAACCAGGAGAACACTATACACAATTACAGACACACGGTATCTGTGATAACTAACTTTGATAAACTTGGCTCTTCTTAGCAATACAAGGTTCAAAGATGGCTCCAAAAGACTCATGATGGAAAAAGCTATGCACATCAAGAGAAAGATTTATGGAGTCTGAATCCAGATTGAGGCAAGCTATTTGCTCTCTTTTTTTTTTCTCTTCTTTTTGGTTTTGTTTCTTCTTTCTCATGATTCATTCCATTGGCTATGATTCTTCTTTACAAGTTGACTACTGCTTAAATGAGTTTAATGTGAAGGTATATATAGAAGCTATATTGGATTACATGCCATTTTGGGAGGGAGGGGGGAGGAAAAGAAGGGGGAGAAAGTTTGGAACTCAAAAACTTGTGGAACTGAGTGTTGTAAACTAAAAATAAAAATAAATTAAAAAAAACAATATTGCTGTTACTGTATACAATTGGTCTCTTGGCCAGACAGGAATCTGAGCTTTCTGATGGGGCCAAGATGCACACTTATATACAGTGGTTAAGGAGTGAGTCTAAATGGAATCAAGGGTGGGGAAGTGGCTGGGGGTGATGTAGAGGTAACAGACAATGGAAGGCTGGGCTAGATTTGAGGTAACAGAGTACTGGAGATTGGGAGTGGGGCCACAATGAAAATCCAATTGAAAGGATTTCTAAGATGAGTAGATGCCTCAGGGGTCTGGCCAATAGCAGACATTTCTTAAAATCTCACCCACCCTAACTGGTGTTTTAATAAACCCTGTCTATGACTGAAAGAATGCTTGGGTCAAATTCTTTTGAGGTAAGACCCACGACATTTGTCCTTGAATTTTGGGGTTCCCGGCTCAGCTAGACCTCAACAGGATTTTATCTAATTGAGGAGGCTCAAAGCCAAAAGTAGCATCAGAGGATTTTATTTTTTCTTTCATCATCAAAAACCTTTCTCCTAAAGTGACAAATGATATTCATTAACATCACAATCATATACTACAACTTGGTCAGCCATTCCCCAATAGATGGTCATTCCCTTAATTTTCAATTCTTTGCCATCACAAAGAGAAGCCCTATAAATATTTTGTAACACATAGGTTCCTTTAGACCAAATAGTGTCATGGCTGTGTGAGCAGGTAAAGGTAATTTAATAACACTTTGGGCATAATTTCAGATTCTTCTCCAAAATGGTTGGAGTTTACCATTCCACAAACAATGAGTCAGTCTCTCAATTTTTTAACATCTTCTCCATCATTTGTCACTCTCCCCTTCTATCATTTTAGCCCATCTAATAGGTATAAAATGATATCTGAACAGTTTTAATTTACATTTCTGTAATCAATACTGATTTACAGCATTTTAATATATGATTATAAAGTATTTTGATTTCTTAATTGGAAAACTGTCTGTTCATATCCTTTGACCATTTATCAATTGGGGAATGGTTCATATTCTTATAGATTAGACAAAGTTCCTTATATAGGTTAGATATGGCGCCTTTATCTGATAAACTGTCTATAAAAATGCTTGTTGATGGATTGATTCATAATCATGTAATCCCCTTCCCCCCACCAAGGAATAAGCTTTTTGTAGTTAGAGAGTCCCTAGCACATAGTAGGCATTTCATAAGTTCTTATTGATCATTACCAAAGGACAGAGAGGAAGTTAACTGGAAGAACAGTCTCCTCTTGGTCACTAGTCCTGACAATGAATTATGCAGGCCACTTTCATGGATAGGAAACAATGGTACTGAAATTACTACCAGTGGTCTAACCCTGGCCACCTGCTTTGAACTGTTAGCTGGGATAGACATGCCTCCTTGGGATGATGAGGGCTTCCACCTGAGCTGGCCCACAACAAGCCCTCAGCTGCCAAATACCCAACGTGAGCTTGGGCTGAGAAAGTGCCCCTTGTTTGAACACGGACATATGCTTTCCTTTAGCATGGACATATCTGCCTGTACTTTTTTCCATTTGTTGCCTGCCCCAGCCAATCATTGGGTGTGTTTCATCCATCCATGTAGGAGGAATGGATATTACCTGGGCATTTGAAGTTGAAGAGCTTACCACCATCTCCTGTCTTTGACCCATGGGTTAGTCAATAAACACATTTAATATGCGCTTACTATGTGACAAGCACTGTGCTAATTGCTGGGGCTATTAATAAAAGATGCAAGGGATAGTCCCTGCCCTCAAGGAGCTCCTAATCTAAGCACTGGTGTATGGATTCCTATTTATTTAAGCTTCTTTAGAACTTAGAGTCCTGACACAATGTTATCTGTGAAAGAATGAGTCACGGGAGTATTTCATGGGGAAACCACAGCAGTGTTGAAGTGATCCAAGCCTTCTGATGAATGAGCTGATGAAAGGCACTAGGCCCCTTGGAGGACTCAATCTGCACTTGGGCTCATAAGCCCTGGGCCTGGGATTGGGATTCTTGCAGTTTCCATTAGCACGCTCTAGGCCCATTTCTTTCTGGAGAACAGAGAATATTGTCATAGTTACTGTTTGTGAAGTTTTTCCCTGAGTGACATTAGCTGCTAAGTTAAGGTGAGAGTAGTAGGAAGGACATTTTGGAAATCCAGGGCTTGGAGTCCTTACTCACTTTATTAACTAAATAGGAGTCATTAAACAACCTTGGCGTTTGCGCAATGGTGTGGGGACAAATGTTTGACAAACAGCTCTCTGAAGGAAAAAGATAAATATACAGAGAACATACATTTAATTTGAAAGTACATTAGTAGCATTTTCTCCATCACTTTCTCAAGTCTGGGCAATTGGCAAAACAATAAACCAAGCCCAGATTTGTAGTGTTTGATGATTTTTGTGGTAAACATGGACACACTGAAAATTTAACAAGTGGCTCTTTACACCGAGTGTAGAACAGTCACCAAGTTGACCTCAGCACATCTCTAGATTGGGGAAAAATACCAAGCTGGGAACGATAAGGTATGGGTCCTGGAATACCCCATCCCCCAACTTTCTTTGAACTTTCCCACATGGCCAAGTCTCTGGTGTTCACATGAGGTATCTACGTATCCTAGTAATCCTTTCATTTGGACTTTCATTGCAGCCCCACTCCCAATCTCCAGTTCTCTGTTACCTCAAATCTAGCCCAGCCCTCCATTGTCTGTTACCTCTACATCACCCCCAGCCACTTCCCCACTCTCGATTCCATTTAGACCCACTCCTTGACGACTGTATATAAGTGTGCATCTTGCCCCCATCAGATTCCTTTCTGGCCAATAGCAGGGATTCTTAAAATCTCACCCACCCCAACTGGAGTTTTAATAAACCCTGTCTCTGACTGAAAGAAGGCTTGGGTTGAACTCTTTTGATGTCAGACCCACATGATTTGACCTTGAATTTTGGGGTTCCCAGATCATCTAGACCTCTACAGTATTTTCAGAAGTGCTGAAGTTCAAAGCCAAAAGTAACATCAAAGGAGTTTAGTTTTCTTTCATCATCAAAAAACCTTGCTCCTAAAGTGACAAATAATATTCATTAATGCATATTCTTGTTTACCTTAAAAAAGAAAATACCATGACCCTGATCTCCTATGATGTGCTTTATCACATATGTGAACATAGGTCACCTTATAGGGAGGAAATCTCCATATATGTAACCTCCACCAACGGAGACTGGCCTTTGATCTGTATCTTTCATATTTCAGTGAGCTGAGTTAGTGGGAGCCACGCGCAGGTGGGTGACTTTTCCAGTCCCATTGCCAGCAGATGTCAATGCTAAGGCTTCCCAACTGTGAAGCCAGCTTGTCATCCATGATGATGCTCTCATTGTCATGAACACATACAGATTCATTGAATGGCACATCTCGTAGGAGTCTCAAAGACTAACTTCTCCAGCCGGTGTCAATCAGGTAATAAGTGACAGAATCAGATTTGAACCCAGAACTTCCAATTCAAAATCCAGCACTCCTTCCTGTACAGCACATTGCCCTTTCACCTGGGCTGCCTTTGTCTGTTAGCTCTGCTTTTAATGGGTAGCCCAAGGAGATGTCATTTCCTCATGTCATTAAGGACTAAGACAAGGAATTCCTTCCTAAGCTTTGTATATGATTCATGTACTCTGACTAATACCTGTATGCCCCATTGAAATAGACAGGTAATGAGAAAGCACCACCCAGCTGAGAAAGCCAGGGTAAAATGAATGCCTCCCATTCTCCACATCTGCTATTGCCCAAGCAGAATTTTCTGAAGTTTCATCTTGAATAAGCACAAATTCCCCTGAAGCAGGGGGAGGGAAATGCTCTGCTTCAGCCCAGAACAGCTTTCCCTCTTTATGCAGCTTAAAAACATATGCTCTTATGCTAAAAATGAGCTATTCATATTCATTCTGGGCATTATGTGGGTATTGGAGATGGGGAAAGGAGAAAAGTTCTCTCGTGACCGTTGGTTACCACATTGTAGAATTACTCAATGCTCCACCTTCTGTTCCTGTTAACCCACACAGAAGCCAGGGGCTTCAGGGCCTTCTACATTGCCTCATCTGTCTTCAATTCAATTCAAGGAACCTTTACTAAGGTACTGGCAGGTAATAAGCTCAGTGGGGTGGTGTAGGGACACATGAAAACAAAAGAAAAATGATCCCTCCTCCCAAGGAGCTGACATTTTAATTTTGGCAGGGGGGGCAGAATGGACCCAGATAACAGTACCAATTCTGTACAAAGTAAACATAAAGTCATTTTTTGGAGGGGAAGGGAACAATAGTAACTGTTATCTGGGTCCCAAGTCTCATGGGGCACCCCCATAAAACATATGGATTCTTCAGAGAGTATGGTCTCCTCACCCTACCTTCGGCCCTTCACACCAAACAATTCAAAGCCCATCACTGCAGCTACTGAATCATTCAGAAGAAGCTTAGTTGACACTATTTGTTTCCACAGTCCAGTCATTGAATATTCCATTGTATCAAGTAATAAAAGTTAAGCAAAAACAGCTGACTCAGTGGCCATATCTGAGAAATGATGCAGCATCCTGCACCATTCCCCTCATGCTTCTAAACTCTAGGAGGGGCACATGCTCCAGTATCTTATTTTTTTTTTCCTGAACTAAAGTCGATTATGAGAATTACCCAGAATATAGCTTCCTTTTAGTAATCTTTTCATTTGTACAATTGCAACTATGATGCATCATGGCTTTTTTGTCAGCTTATTTAACTCTATTAGTTCATATGAAACTTCTATATCTCTCTGAATTCTTCATATTCCTCATTTCTTGCTATTCAAGGACATTGCTTGGTATTTATGTCAGAGTTCATTCTCTAGTAAGCAGGCACCCACATTTTTAGGTTTTTACTCCCACTAAAATGATTTTAATGAATATTTTTATATATTTGGAAGAGTTCTATCTTTGAATGTCTTTGGGTTTGTTTGATCAATGAGTGAACAGTTTAATCACTTTGTTTTCTGTAATTCCCAACTGTTCTCAGGAATGGGTGAATCAAGTCATACGTGTGTCAGTGGCTTATTGGTGTGTCCAGCACACATTTCCCTGGCCCTGTCTCTACTTGGACTCCAGTGCTGAAGACCACCTAGCTTCCAGCTTCTGAGCTTGGAACCAGGGTGGATTCCTGACTGAGCTTTGGATAGCAGCCAGTCAATCACCAGGGATGCATTGGCTGAGTGTGAGTCAGTCTTTGGAACACCTTCTGCCTGAGGGTTTGAGGGGAATGCTGAAAGCAGGGTGTGGATGCTAGGTGCTTCAGTGCAGATCACGAAAGATTTGTTCAGCATGACAGTTTGATTGAAAGAAAGGGAAATCTGGAGACCCATTGTCAAGACTCTTGCCAATGGGTGGTACCCAGGGGAAAGGCTTTGATCATTCAACCAAATCAGGAGGGTGGAGAAGACTTCAACGGATCCTGGGTAAACTACTAGTACAGAGAAGAGAAAAATGAAAGAGATACCCATTAACCACTAATATCCTTTTAGAAGTTCTGCTGTCCCAGAAAGAGTCTAGCAATGATGCCACTTATTTATTGATGAGATGATTGTCAATGTTTATCCCCACTTCACAGATGAGGAAAAGGGAGGTATAGAGGGATTAATCTACTTTCCTGAAATAATGATGCACACTGGTTACAAGACTCAGATTAATATGAAGTTTCATCCCCACATTTCTGGGACTTCTTAGCCCTGGAAGGCAGCAAATGAAGATCCACCCATAAATCTGCATAAAGTATCAGCACTTTAAGGACTTTCTACACAGGTGTCAACCCTTCCATGACTTTGTCAATAGCTATGGGATTATGGGTAATAGATTTTGATCTGGGAGGAACCACAGAGATTCCAAACACTCAGTTGTCTGATGATTGACTTGCCTATGGATGCTGAAATGGTAAGTGCCTTTAATGCTGGCTAAAAGAACAGTTTCACCCTAAAACATGGAAAGCCTCCAGAGCTAGGGCCAGTAAAGTGTAAACCATCTCTCCAGTTATTGGGGTAATGGGGAAAGGTACATTGAAGGTTAAACTGACTCCTCCATCCTTGCGGATTGGCTGGTTATAAAGATCTTTCTCTCTCCAGCCCCGAAGTGTTTCCTCCCATGTTTCATTCTCCCTTGATCTGTAGACTTTTAAAAATAATAATAAACCTTTCTCCACCAAAAAAAAGGAAAAAATAACCACGACCCAAGGGATCTCACAGGGTTTCTGAAAGACTAAGATGTAAAATAAAATAGAATTGACTGGGGAGTATGCTCAACGTACCCTGCCCTCTTCTTACCACTATCCATAGCAAAGTGTCTACACAGTGGATATAAGAAATTGAATTTAAATGAGGAAGACCATTTCACACCTAGGTGCTTGCTGTTTGCTGGCAGGCAAGTGAGCTAACTTCCTTAGCCTCAGTTTCTGTCAAATGATGAAAATAATATCTTCTAGTAATCGTCTCACAGAGTTGCTGTGAGTCCAATGAGATCCCAAAATGAACGAATTTGAAAATTGTAAGCTGCTATATAAATTTGTATTATTGTGACTACTACCACTATGACTACTACCACTAGTATTACTGCTGCTGCTACTGCTGCTGGTACTTTTTCCTGTAATCTTAAAATGAACTCTTATAAGATTCTGTCTCTTGCTCCCCTTTAGTTAGTCCATTTTTGAATGGGTGCTGGTAGCCATCAAAAGGTCGTCTGTTGGCCTCTCAGGGAGTGAGCTTCCCCAGACTTAGGCAGGCTGGATGACAGACAAGTGGTTCCTTATCAGATCTCTGATTTAAGATCTGCTAGCTTAGTAGGACCCCCAAATCCTATGTCATAGGAACTCAGTCTCTAAGAACTTAGGATAATCCCTCAAACATTCTTTCATTCAACAAACATTCATAAATCACTGACTGTGTGTCAAACACTGAGCTAGCTGCTGGGAACATGCGTGTGTGTGTGTGTGTGTGTGTGTGTGTGTGTACATATGCGTATGTGTGCATTGTATTTATTTTTCCCTTCGTGTGTTTTTTTTTCCCTTCAATGGCATGTGAGTTCCTTGAGGGCAGAACTAATTTGATTTTTTTTTCTATGTAAAGACAGCTTTATTAGCTTTATTTGGGTCACTACAGTGCTGGGTGTAGGAAGTACAAGGAACACTTTATTAGGCTACATCCTTCCATGTGTCTCCATCTTAAAGGACAGTGTGCATGGTACTCTGAATTGTGTTAGCGAATGGAGCCCAGCAGTGCAAATTTACTCTTTTAATATGAAGTATAGGAAGAGAAACAGTTTGATTGCTTGGATGGAGAGGTCACCTCAGCAGCAGAAAGTTCTGGGGTCAAGGCCCATATTTGGCAGATACTTGCAGTGTACCCCATGGGGCAGCCCCATTTGTTCCTAAAGACTCTCCCCCACCTCCCATTACACAGCTGGCTTTCCCTGAACTGCAACAGCCTTTGAAAACAATGCTCTCCCCCTCCTCCTATCACAGCTCAGCTTTGAGGCTGGCTCTGGAATCTGCCCAGTGGACACTCATCTTTCCCACCTCAGTTATTCCTTAAACAACTTGGATCTTTGCATGGTTCATTTCTTCTCAACCTTTCCTCTATGTATGAATCATTGTCCTGTGGAACAACAATCTTACTGAGGCCAGAGCCTACATTCTTCCAAAGCTGAATACAGGGCCTTATGTGTACGGTAGATGGTGCTTGATGAACAGTCGTGGAACTGAAGCGAATTGATGTCTTTATGCATTCTTATCACCAAACATAGTCATTGAGTGTCTGCTGTGGGCATGTTCCTTCTTTGTTCCTTAATGGTGACTCCTCTCAGAGGGAGTCTGTCTCCCCAGTCAAAGAGGCTGTTCTGTGAGGGCAAGGTCAAGGCGCGGTGACTGGTAAGAAGGCTGTGTGTCTTTCAGAGTCAACCTTGTGGTATAGTCTTTGAGGATTGTCCCTTATAGCAAACAAAAACATGCCAGCAAAACTAACCAGTCCTAAGATGATATCTGACAGCTTGTGGGATATTCTGAACCTATGGCCTCCACCTCTCTAAGAAAAGGAGATCGATGCATTCTGCAATTTTTTTCTAGAGGCCATAATAGGTAAGTTATATATCTACTTTCAAATGAAAGATCCAGATTTTTCTGCTTTTGTGATGGATTGAGGGATTACACCAGGGGCAGCTCTTTTGGCAACCATAGAAATTCAAGATATTTTGGACTTCAGAGACCATGGGCTCCAGAGAACCCAAAGATGATTCGTTATGGTTACATCATAGACTAGCAATTGTAGGTACCTTGGATTTCTTATTTTCTATCATCTATTAGCTTCTTCTCTGTGGTAGTTGTGAGTAGAACAGCTGGGGTTCTATTAGGGATAAGTGAACCCTCTTCCTGACCATCATCTACCATCTAAGAGTGTTGCCGTAAGAGTAGTCCTCTGGGGTCTTATGTTAGAGGAAAACCTTGAAATGCAAACACTTATCAACCTAATGAGCCAGGATGCCAACAGACCTAATGATCTTGTATTCTGGAACACAACAGTACTTCCTCCACAGTACCTTTCATGAACTCCCACTAACTCTAGTCAGTCTTGAAACCTTCACTTAAGTAGCAGTATTATGTCTCGTTATTACAAAAAAAAATAGTTTATGACACTTGGAATAATTCCATTATGGTGTTTTTGTACCATTACGGATTCAGATTTGGCAGACATACACCATATCAGGGCTGTTTAGTTTCTCCATCTAAGGCTCAGAAAACTGCTATCATGGGGATGTCAAGCTTATATGATAGTTTCTTCCCATCTATTTCAACCCACCATATCTTAACATTGTTTTATCCAGAAAAGTAAAGATCAGGGTCCCAGACAGATATGATGAGACATAGGAGAAGAACTTTTTTAAGTAGAAGAAAGAGTCGGAAAAGATTTCCTGAGCATAGAAAAGAAGCACCTACAATTTCAAGGTTGGAAAGTGTGTCAATGGCCATCTTATCCAGCCTTGACCCCCAAAGAATGTCTTCTGTAACAAACCCAAATGGGCATCCAACTCTTTGGCAGAAGATTTTCAGGAAAGAGAAGCCCACAATCTCTTTTGAATAGCTCTTGGAATTAGGAAGAGTGTGTGTGTGTGTGCGTGCGCGCGCACGCGCACAGGTGTGTACATGTTTTCCTTACATCAAAACTAAATGTTCCTATTGGTAATTTGGAGTCATTGCCTACTTTCATGTTTTTATTTTTATATTTTTTTTTGCATTTCTTTTTTTTCCTCCTTTTTTAAATTATTATTTATTTATTTAATATTTTTAGTTTTTAGCATTGATTTGCATGAGAGTTTGGATTACAAATTTTCTCCCCATTTCTACTCTCCCCACCATGCCAAGGTGGCATATAATCTCATTGCCCCATTCCCCAGTCTGCCCTCCCTTCTGGCACACCACTCCCCACCCCCATCCCCTTTTCCCTTACTTTCTTGTAGGGCAAGACAGGTTTCTATGCCCCATTGCCTGTATATCTTATTTCCTAGTTGTATATAAAAATTTTTTGGGGGGGGGCGGAGCTAAGATGGCGGCTGGTAAGCACGGACTAGAGTGAGCTCCCTACCCGAGTCCCTCCAAAAACCTATAAAAATGGCTCTGAACCAATTCTAGAACGGCAGAACCCACAGAACAGCAGAGGGAAGCGGGGCTCCAGCCCAGGACAGCTTGGATGGTCTCTGGGTGAGGTCTATTCCACACGGAGCTGGGAGCTGGGAACGGAGTGGAGCAGAGCCCAGCCTGAGCGGTGTGGACGATCCAGACCAGAAGCCGGGCGGAGGGGGCCCTAGCGCCCTGAATATGTGAGCTGCAACAGTTACCAGACCCCTCGACCCACAAACACCAAAGACTGTGGAGAAGGTTAGTGGGAAAAGCTGCGGGAGTGGAAGGAGTTCGCGGTTCGGCTTCCAGCCCCTGGGGCAGCGGAGGTGGGGCAGCTACAGCTGTTGTTACTTCCGGCTCCAGGCCCATCTGGTGGGAGGAATTAAGTGGTGGATCAGAGCAGGAGTGCAACAGCCTGCTGAAGATCTGAGCCCAGTCTGGACTGGGGGTCCTTGGGGAAGGAGGAGTGCGGCTCTGACAGAGCTGGCACCTCCCTCCCAAACGTAGAACATAGAACTCGTTATTCTACAAGCAGTCATACCCCACTGAAAAACTCAAGGGTCAAGTTAGTTGGTTGGGAATATGTCCAGGCAGCGAAAACGCGCCCAGATTCAGTCTCAGACTTTGGATTCTTTCTTTGGTGACAAAGAAGACCAAAACATACAGCCTAAAGAAGACAACAAAGTCATAGAACCTACAACCAAAGCCTCCAAGAAAAACATGAACTGGTCCCAGGCCATAGAAGAGCTCAAAAAGGATTTGGAAAAGCAAGTTAGAGAAGTAGAGGAAAAATTGGGAAGAGAAATGAGAAGGATGCGAGAAAACCATGAAAAAAAGTCAATGACATGCTAAAGGAGACCCAAAAAAATACTGAAAAATACACTGAAGAAAACAACACCTTAAAAAACAGACTAACTCAAATGGCAAAAGAGCTCCAAAAAGCCAATGAGGAGAAGAATGCCTTGAAAGGCAGAATTAGCCAAATGGAAAAGGAGGTCCAAAAGACCACTGAAGAAAATACCACTTTAAAAATTAGATTGGAGCAAGTAGAAGCTAGTGACTTTATGAGAAATCAGGATATTATAAAACAGAACCAGAGGAATGAAAAAATGGAAGACAATGTGAAATATCTCCTTGGAAAAACCACTGACCTGGAAAATAGATCCAGGAGAGATAATTTAAAAATTATTGGACTATCTGAAAGCCATGATCAAAAAAAGAGCCTAGATACCATCTTTCAAGAAATTATCAAGGAGAACTGCCCTGATATTCTAGAGCCACAGGGCAAAATAGAAATTGAAAGAATCCATCGATCACCTCCTCAAATAGATCCCAAAAAGAAATCTCCTAGGAATATTGTTGCCAAATTCCAGAGCTCCCAGATCAAGGAGAAAATACTGCAAGCAGCCAGAAAGAAACAATTTGAGTATTGTGGAAACCCAATCAGAATAACCCAAGATCTGGCAGCTTCTACATTAAGAGATCGAAGGGCTTGGAATGCGATATTCCGGAGGTCAATGGAGCTAGGATTAAAACCTAGAATCACCTACCCAGCAAAACTGAGTATCATGCTCCAAGGCAAAATATGGAGTTTCAATAAAATAGAGGACTTTCAAGCTTTCTCAGTGAAAAGACCAGAACTGAATAGAAAATTTGACTTTCAAACACAAGAATCAAGAGAAGCATGAAAAAGGTAATCAAGAAACAGAAATTGCAAGGCACTTACTAAAGTTGAACTGTTTTGTTTACATTCCTACATGGAAAGATGATGAGTATGATTCATGAGACCTCAGTATTAGGGTAGTTGAAGGGAATATGCATATATATGTATATGTGTATGTATATATATATATATGTTTATGTATATATATAAGTGAATGTGTATGTAGGTATATATCTATGTGTATGTGTATGTATGTGTATATATATATATATATGTGTGTGTTTATATATGTATGTATGTATATGTATATATATATATATATGTAAAAGAGAGAGAGCAGACACAGGGTGAGTTGAAGATGAAGGGAAGATATCTAAAAGAAATAAAATGAAATTAAGGGATGAGAGAGTAACATACTGAGAGAGGGAGATAGGGAGAGATAGAATGGGGTGGATTATCTCGCATAAAGGTGGCAAGAGGAAGCAGTTCTATGGGAGGAGGGGAGAGGGCAGGTGAGGGGGGAATGAGTGAACCTTGCTCTCATCAGATTTGACCTGAGGGGGAATACCATACATACTCAGTTGGGTATCTTACCCCACAGGAAAGAAGAGGGTGGAAGATAAAAAAAAAATAAAAGGTGGGGGGATGATGGAGTGGAGGGCAGATGGGGGTGGAGGTAATCAAAACAAACACTTTGGAAAGGGGACAGGGTCAAGGGAGAAAATTCAATAAAGCGGGATGGGTTGGGAAGGAGCAAAATGTAGTTAGCCTTTCATAACATGAGTATTGTGGAAGGGTTATATATAATAATACATGTGTGGCCTAGGTTGAATTGCTCAACTTCTTAGGGAGAGTGGGTGGGAAGGGAAGAGGGAAGAGAATTTGGAACTCAAAGTTTTAAAATCAGATGTTCAAAAACAAAAAAAGTTTTTGTATGCAACTAAAAAATAAGATACACAGGCAATGGGGCGTAGAAATTTATCTTGCCCTACAAGAAAGGAAGGGAAAAGGTGTATTGGCAACCAAAAATGGGCTCCTTAGCACTTAGTCAACAAGTGCTCTTGACTAGTTTGGCTTTTTCCCCTGAACTGAATGCTGTTTGTATCTTGGACTGGAGTAAGCTTGTCGGCCCCTTCACCTTGCTTCCCTTGCTTAAGCTGATGGAAAGAACCTGTGCTTTCCCGGTCAACCCCTTCACCTTGCTTAAGCAGATTGAAAGAACCTGTGCTTTCCCTGGCGTACCTTACACCCCCGCAGAAGCTGGATGGTTAAAAGCAGCTTCCGTTGGAGCCAGAGGCTGCTACAGCCACAGCCACAGCTGAAGCAGGAGCTGCCAGTAGCACAGCTGACCTACGGGAGGAAGCTGAACGAAGACTTCAGGCCAGTGGGTAATCTTTTTACCATAGAGGGGGAAGCATGATTTTGCTTTACGCAATCATGCTTCTCTGTAGCCTCCTGGTTACTCTTTCAAGGCGTACTTATTGGGCCTGGAAGCTTTTGATCAATATATCAAAATGGGGTTGCTGGTTCATGGGTTGGTTACTGTGGAGCCTAAATATATGTTTTGATTCTTCTGCCTTCTACTTTGAGAGTTTCTTATATCCGGCTGTTCCGAACCTTTCAGACATGTTTATGATCCTCTTTGAGATTATAAACTCTGCCCTCCTATTACATTTGGCGACGAGGATGGGATCCTCTTAGTTTAGTTTTCCCATTGTGTTTCCTTGTACATCTGGGGAAAGGCTGAGAGGACAATCGTAGTCTCTATCTAGGGTGGGATCCTCTTGGCTTCCTCATTATGTTCCTTTTGAAAAGAAACATTTCCCACCTGAGTTTGGCTCTGATGTTGGATCTTTGCATAACTGAAATCTCAACCAAACTTGAGATGATTTTATTTGAAGGATAATAGTCCATACTTGTCTACTCTTTTTGTCCTTTGTTTTGGCTAACGTTGTTGCTAGTTCTGTTTCCTTTAGGCTTAAGCACCCTGCACTTTCTGGTGACTGCCTAAGCACATAGCATTCTTGGAATTCCTGCCAGCTCATTAAAGAACTGACCTTGGGAATGGGACTTTTTGGGGCAGGGCCATCTCTACATCCAATTTCAGCATGAAGAAGCTATGGAAAATGAGACCTTCACCCCTTACCCCAAGATTTTGAGCCCCAATCGTTCAAGGGGGGTGGGAATGATGAGAGTGTTCTGTTTACTTATTTTGTGTTATCCTTGCTGTGTTGTTTTATTGTTATGATATTATTGATCCTATGTAATGGATACAAGGATCTAGGGGTGGACATTTGAATTATTAATAATTATTTTTGGGATGATTGATTGAAGAGATTATCTTGCTGGGACCTAGGGGTGGATCACATTTGAATCATAAACCAATATTTAGGAATGTCACCAAATGATATGTTTTGCTTTATAATGAATGATATGTTTTAGTTTCCTTTGTAATTGGATCACAATGTATGTTCTAGGATACATGGCTGATTAGATTATGTATCCTATAACAAGGGGTGGAGTGTATTGGCAACCAAAAATGGGCTCCTTAGCACTTAGTCAACAAGTGGCCTTGACTAGTTTGGCTTTTTCCCCTGAAGTGAATGCTGTTTGTATGTTGGACTGGAGTAAGCTTGTCGGCCCCTTCACCTTGCTTCCCTTGCTTAAGCTGATGGAAAGAACCTGTGCTTTCCCGGTCAACCCCTTCACCTTGCTTAAGCAGATTGAAAGAACCTGTGCTTTCCCCGGCGTACCTTACACCCCCGCAGAAGCTGGATGGTTAAAAGCAGCTTCCGTTGGAGCCAGAGGCTGCTACAGCCACAGCCACAGCTGAAGCAGGAGCTGCCAGTAGCACAGCTGACCTACGGGAGGAAGCTGAACAAAGACTTCAGGCCAGTGGGTAATCTTTTTACCATAGAGGGGGAAGCATGATTTTGCTTTACGCAATCATGCTTCTCTGTAGCCTCCTGGTTACTCTTTCAAGGCGTACTTATTGGGCCTGGAAGCTTTTGATCAATATATCAAAATGGGGTTGCTGGTTCATGGGTTGGTTACTGTGGAGCCTAAATATATGTTTTGATTCTTCTGCCTTCTACTTTGAGAGTTTCTTATATCCGGCGGTTCCGAACCTTTCAGACATGTTTATGATCCTCTTTGAGATTATAAACTCTGCCCTCCTATTACAAAAGGGGATGAGAGGGGAGGGGGGTGATAGAGGGGAGGGCTGACTGGGGAACAGGGCAACCAGAATATAAGCCATCTTGGAGTGGGGGGGAGGGTAGAAATGGGGAGAAAATTTGTAATTCAAAATGTTATGATTATCAATGCTGAAAACCAAATATGTTAAATAAATAAATTGCATTTAAAAAAAAATAAATAAATATCTGAACCACAAAAAAAAAATTTTTTTTGAAAATCTTCTTTTAAAACTGTGAGTTCCAAATTCTCTCCCCTCTTCCGTCCCCATCCACCCTCCGTAAGAAAGCAAGAAATTCAACACAGGTCACATGTGTATCATTACGCAAAAACCTCCCAAAATACTCATATTGTGAAAGACTAACTATATTTTGCTCCTTCCTAACCTATCCCCCTTTATTCACTTTTCTCCCTTGACCCTGTCCCTTTTTGAAAGTGTTTGCTTTTAATTACCTCTTCCCCCATCTGCCCTCCTTTCTATCCTCCCCCTTTTTTATCTCCTTCCTCCTTCTTTCCTGTGGGGTAAGATACCCAATAGATTGTGTATGTTATTCCCTCCTCAAGTCAAATCCGATGAGAGCAAGATTCACTCACTCCCCCTCACCTGCCCCCTCTTCCCTTCCAACAGAACTACTTTTTCTTGCCACTATTATGTGAGATAATTTACCCCATTCTATCCCTTCCTTTTTCCCTCTCTCAATATATTCCTCTCTCATCCCTTAATTTGTTTTTATTTTTTTAGATAACATCCCTGCATATTCAACTCACCCTGTGCCCTCTGTCTATATAGATAGATAGATAGATAGATAGATAGATAGATATGCATGTATGTATGTATGTATATTCCCTTCAGCTACTCTAATACTGAAGTCTCATGAATTATACACATCATCTTTTCATGTAGGAATGTAAACCAAACAGTTCAATTTTAGTAAGTCCCTTATGATTTCTCTTTCTTGTTTACCTTTTCATGCTTCTCTTGATTCTTGTGTTTGAAAGTCAAATTTTCTATTCAGCTCTGGTCTTTTCACTGAGAAAGCTTGAAAGTCCTATATTATATTGAAAATCCATATTTTGCCTTGCAGCATGATACTTAGTTTTGCTGGGTAGGTGATTCTTGGTTTTAATCATAGCTCCATTGATTTCCAGAATATCCTATTCCAAGCCCTTCGATCCCTTAATGTAGAAGCTGCTAGATCTTGTAGTATCGTGATTGTGTTTCCACAGTACTCAAATTGATTCTTTCTGGCTGCTTGCAATATTTCCTCCTTGATATGGGAGTTCTGGAATTTGTTGAGAATATTCCTCAAATTTTTCTTTTTGGGATCTTTTTCAGGAGGTGATCAGTGGATTCTTTCTATTTCTATTTTACCCTCTGGCTCTAGAATATCAGGGCAGTTCTTCTTGATAATTTCTTGAAAAATGATATTTAGGCTTTTTTTTATCATGGCTTTCAGGTAATCCAATAATTTTTAAATTATCTCTCCTGGATCTATTTTCCAGGTCAGATAGTTTTTCCAATGAGATATTTCACATTGTCTTCCATTTTTTCATTCCTTTGGTTCTATTTTATAATATCTTGATTTCTCATAAAGTCACTAGCTTCCACTTGCTCTAAACTAATTTTTAAGGTAGTATTCTCTTCAGTGGTCTTTTGGACCTCCTTTCCATTTGGCTAATTCTGCCTTTGAAGGCATTCTTCTCCTCATTGGCTTTTTGGAGCTCTTTCGTCATTTGAGTTAGTCTATTTTTTAAGGTTTTATTTTCTTCAGTATTTTTTGGGGTCTCCTTTAGCAAGTCATTAACTTGTTTTTCATGGTTTTCTCACATCACTCTCATTTCTCTTCCCAATATTTCCTCTACTTCTCTTCCTTGCTTTTCCAAATCCTTTTTGAGCTCTTCCATACCTGAGACCATTTCAAGTTTTTCTTGGAGGCTTTTGATGTAGGCTCTTTAACTCTGTTGACTTCTTCTGGCTGTACATTTTGGTCTTCTTTGTCACCAGAGAAAGATTCCAAAGTCTGAGTCTGAATCTGAGTCCATTTGCACTTCCTTGCCATGTTCCAAGCCAACTATCTGACCCTTGAGTTTTTCATCAGGGTATGACTGCTTGTAGAGTATAAAGTACTTTGTCCCAAGATTGAGGGGCTGCACTGTTGTTTTCAGAACTATTTCTACACAGCAACCTCTGCCACACCAGCACTACTCCTCCCCCAGAACCGCCAACCCATGCCGAACTCAGATCTAAGCTGGCTCTGTACTCCTGCTCAGATCTGCCACTTAATTCCTCCCACCAGGTGGGTCTGGGGCTGGAAGCAACTGCAGCTGCAGCTCTGTAAGCAGCCTCTGAGCTGCACCACCTCCACTGCCCCTGGGGCACTGGCTTGACCATGAACTCCTTTCACTCTGTCCCAGAAGCTTTTCCCATTAACCTTCTCTGTTGTCTTTGGTGTTTATGGGTTAAGAAGTCTGGTAACTTCCACAGCTCACTGATTCAGGGTGCTAGGGCCTGTTTCTCCTGGCTCTCAGTCTGGTTGTTCCAGGCACGACTCACACTGGGCTCTGTTCCACTCTGCTTCCAGTTCTGTGTGATAGACCTTACCCAGCGACCATCCAGGCTGTCCTGGGCTAGAGCGCTGCTTCCCTCTGCTATTTTGTGGGTTATGCAGTTCTAGAATTTGTTGAGAGCCATTTTTTATAGGTGTTTGTAGTGACCTGGGGGGAGCTCACGGAAGTCCCTGCTTTCCAGCTGCCATCTTGGCTCTGCCCCCACAAAGGCTCCATTCCTCCCATTTAGATACAAACAGAAATAGTTACTATTGTCTTATTTGCTCATGACAGTCTTTAAAAATATCGTCTTCTCCAGGCAAAATTCAATTCAATTCCTTGAGCATGTATTAGGAAGGAATGAAATAAGCATTTATTAAGCACTTACTGTGTGCCAGGCATTGTGCTAAGCACTTTATAAATATCATTTCATTTTATCCTCACATCAACCCTGGGAGAGGTAGATGCTATCATTATCCCCATTTTGCAGTTGAGGAAACTGAGGCAGACAGATTAAGTGGCTTACTCAGGCTTACACAGTGTCTAAAGCTGGATGTGAACTCAGCATTTCCTGACTTGATACATCACCTGTACCATCTAGCTGCTCCATATGTGCCTACCATGAGTGAGGCAGTGGGCACATAGCATACAGTCCCTGATCTTTTACCAGAATAAGTGAGAGCCCCTCTCAAGCCCAAAGGCAGACTAAGTGATGGGCACCTATGGCACTTGACCAAGAGGGAAGAAAAAGAAAAGGCAAAGAGCAAGATTCTGAGGAGAAACACTATCTCTTCCCTTCCTTTTGTCCTGGCTCGTGAAGCTCTGCCCCATCTATGGGACTTGGCACAGTTTTCTGCCATGATGTCTGGACCTCAGATATCCAGGAGAATTGAGATGTCTTGGCAGTGGTTGCTGCAGCCAAGAGGTTGAAGAGATGTAGAGAGAGGCTTTTCCCACTCTGTGTTCCTTTACTGGCTGTCTCATCAGGTGTGAGCCTATCTGATCATGTTAACTTCACAACCCTGCACACTCCTTAAGTTACTTAAGCTCAGTCCATTATCAGCAGGCTCAATTTCATGGAAAATCACAGCTGCTCAGAACACCAGTGTCTCTAGAAGGTTCTGTCCCTCCCCCCAGGGACAGGAATGGGGAAAGAATTCCCTGCTTTGGTTGGCAGACTCAGCAAAATCAGAGGCATCGCTTTCTTGGTTCAGCTCAGAACAGGAAGCACAGGGCAATGCCTAACCCGTCTATGCTGACATGGTGACTGTTTGGCACTGGAGGCCAAATGCAAAGAACCAGTTTGGAATCTGGTTGCAGCACCATGAGCTTGAGCTCAGGAAGGAGAAAGTTTTTATTTTAGCCCCAGGGGATGGGGGAGGGGAGAAACCAGATTATGAAAGCCACTTGAGTTTGGAGATTTTCCAGCATCCCCATGAGGTCATTTTGTGGACCCCACCCTGACCCATCTTACTGGCTCATACCATAGACTCAACCTCTTTAAATTCTTTGCACTAAGAAGGTTCATGAAAGTAGAAATGAACAGAATTCAGTGAAAGTCATTACATTTTATTATCCCACTTGCCAGGGCAAGTGACCTTACCTTTCTGGATCTCAGCTTCCTCTTCTGTAAAATGGGTATAATTATCCGATGCTTACTGTACAAGTTGGTTTGCTATGACATTCCACCGAGATAACATATATAAAACACTTATCAATCTTTCAACAACTATCCAAATGTCCGTATTTTCCATTATCTTACTATTAAAAGAAGTCATAATGTACTATTTTTCCATCATCCTTTTCTGAAGAATGAAGAAAGACGATGAAGAAATGATCATATTCTGTTGAGCCCCATGAGGGGCTTAGCACTGGTTTTGAACTAACAATTGCTGAAGACTTGTATTTACAGATGGAGAAGGGTGAGGTAAATCTGTCTGGAGCATTGCCCTCACCCCTGGCGAAGGAAGACGACCTTTTCAGAGAATCACAGGGCATTGGAGCTGCCATCAGATAGTCCCACCCCCTTGTCTTCCAGTAGAGAAAGCTGAAGCCCACACAGGTGTTAATATTGTCTCAAATCCCATAGGTAGTTAATCACAGGAGCTAGGCCTCAAATCCAGACTTCCCACCTTCTGGAAAAGTACCCTTTCAATGAGACCCTGCTTTAGTTTTATAAAGCCTGCTGACCCAGTCATGGTCCAGGTTGCTAAACTTTCACCTCCAGGAGGAGGTGAAAACTCATGAGCCAAATGATGACAGCAAAAAAGAAAAAAATTGCACTTTGGACAGAGTCTGCTTGCAAAAAGTGCACCAAGATCAAGCTGGAAATGAATATCATCTGGGGTGTGACAGGCCCGGTGTAATGATTCACTGGCTTTTCCTTCCAGGCACAGACAATGGCTATCAGGTTATGCAGTGGGCAGCTTAGAAGCCTTTCCTGTCATCAGGCTTTAGGAGCACTTGGGAAGAACAGGAGACAGGAAGTAGGGGACAAGAAGGAAGAGGAGAAATAGCTTGGGGCCATGCTCTGGGCCCAGCCCTGCCCAGTGCTCACAGAAATCCTGAAATCTTTATTTGTTTCCAACTATTTCAGCTTGTGCATGTGTATTTGTGTGTAAAATATCTGAAGATTATGAGGTCACAGACTTTTGGGGGCTTAAAGATCCTTAACTCCGATTCCCCTCCCCTCCTCAGTTTGGTGGATGAGAAAGCTGAGGGACAGACAAGTGACAAGACTCACCCAAGATCACAGAGGTAGTAATTTACCAAAGGCCAGATCTGAACTACCTGGTTCATTCAGGAAGTTAGGGAGTACACACATGTCACAGCTTCCTGGCTCTCAGAATGAAACACAGGAATAGAGATATTAGATTTCATTTAAAGCATCTTAATATCCACTTGAGGAACACTGTTAACCACAGAACCTAGCTATGAACTAGCCCCAGCTGGTTGTCATGTCAAGCAGGGAGTAAGAGTAATTCACTGCAAAGGATCCGTTGGAAGAATAAAAGTGGTCCTCCTTGAGGCTTTCCCAGAAAGCACTGTTTCAGCTTCTCATGCAAGGAATAGTAGAAGACATTTATTGTCCTTAGCCTCCTGTCTTCTTCTACTTTAACATCTTCAATGGTTTCCCTACACTAGACAGTAGAATATAAGCTCCTTGACAACAGAAAAATGTTTCCATTTTTATTTTTAGATATTTTAGCTTTTGAGACAAAAGAATTCCATGAGACAAGTGTCCCAGATACAATTGTTTCCATTTTACAGACATAAGATGATAGTTTTAGAGCTGGTAGAGAATTCAGAGGCTATGGAATCTAGACCTCCCATTTTATAGATGAGAAGGCTGAGGCACAGATAATTAAGTGGTTTGTCTAACAGTACCCAGCTTGTGATTGTCTGAGGCAGTATTTTAATTCAGGTCTTCCTAACTCCAAGACCAGCACTTTTTCCACGATAATTCCTAATGAAAAACAAAGCAAACAAACAAACAAAACCCACTAAGAGCATCTAACATTTTCCTATGGTCACAGAACTAATGCATATTGCAAGGATGTTTCAACTCAGGCCTCTCCTGACTATAATTCCTGTGCTCTTTTCCATTAAGGGGATAGTGACAAGCTATAGATTTGACCAGGGAGGGTGACCAAGATGGCAGAGTCACACAAACCCACAAGAGGATGGGCTGAATGGAATCTAGAAGAAAAAAAAAAAAACTGTGCAGGACTTTGAGGGGGGAGTGGGGGTGGTAGTCTTCTAATATTTAAAGGACTATTAGATGAAAGCTCCATTGGATTTATTCTGCTTGGCCTCACAGGAGTGAGTTAAGAGTTATGGGTGGACATTATAAGGTGAATTGAGCCTTATACTAAAGACTTCTTGAAAATTAGAGCCTTCAAAAGTGCATTTTTCTATTACTTAAGAGGTAGACCAATTACTGGAGGCTCAGAGTGAAGGCAGCATGAAGGCCACTTCTTTGGTAAATCCAAAGGCCAATGCCAATCGCTTTTCCCACAGTAACTCCTCCAAACACCATTTCAATCATTTCTCATTCATTCACTCATAAATCCAATGACCCTTTTTGGTTCTCATTCCTCTTTGATCTGATTTAACACTGAAGATCATTCCTTTTTGCTACACATTATCTCCTCCTTTCTCTTCTGCCAAATGCTTATGTCTCCCCTTCACAGTCTTATCTTCTCACAACCACTTAATGTGGATCTTATTCAGGTATTCCCCAATTGATGGACAATTTCTCTTTGTCTCTGTTTCTCTCACTGTCTCTTTCCCTATCTCTGTCTGTTTCTCTCTGTCTCTGTCTCTCTCTCTCTCTCTCTCACTCTCTGTGTCTGTCTGTCTCTCTCTCTTTCTCCTTCCCCCTTGGAGATCTTATTTCACTCCCGTGGCTTCTATAGCAATCCCTCTGCCGGTGACTCTCTACTCTACCTCAACGTCTTTAGCAATGACCTCTCTTCTGAGCACCAGACCCTCATTTTAAATGCTTTTGGAACATCTCTGCCTAGATGCTCTACTTCAAGGGTGGGGAACCTGCATCCTCAAGGCCACACGTGGCCTTCTAGGTCCTAAAGCATGGCCCTTTGACTGAGGTCTTTCTGTGAAGTTTGGATTTAGTTAAAGGCCTGCACTTGAGGATTTAGAGGGCCACATCTGGCCTTGAGGCTGCAGGCTCCCCACCCCTGCCCTAGTGGAATCCCTGAAATTAAACATGGTCTTTCCTATTGATTCCATTTATTTTTTTTCTCAGTGTTTTTTAATCTATAGTATCAGCATTTCTCTAAGCTGTCTGTTTTTATCCGTCCTACCTCTCTTGTCATTCAGGCAACTGCTCAACTGTTCTATTCTAATGGTATTGTAACAGGGCTTTCCATCTGTTATCTATCTATCTATCCACACACATACATACAATTATAAATATATATTATTTTAATATTTTATTTTTCCCAATGCCATATAAAAATAATTTCATTCTTTTGTTTTACAATTTTGAGTTCCAAATTCTGTCACCCCCTCCCTCCCCTACTCATTGAGAAGGCAAGCAATTTGATAACTATACATGTGCAGTTATGCAAAACACATCTCCATATTAATCATGTTATAAAAGAAAATATAAAAGAAAACTTAAAAGAACAGACTGCTTTGATCTGAATTCAGAGCCCATCAGCTCTCTTTCTGCAGGTGAATAGCACTATTTCATTATGTTTCCTTCAGAGTCCTCTTGGATTACTGAATTTCTGAGAATGGTTACATCATTCAAGTTCATGTTACAATATTGCTGTTGTCATGTGGACTATTCTCCTGGTTCTGCTCACTTTCCTTTGCATCAGCTTGTATAAGTCTTTCCAGGGTTTTTTGGAAAGTATCCTGCTTATCATTTCTTATAGTATAATAGTATTCCATTACATTCATATACCAGAACTTGTTCAGCCATTCCCCAATCGATGGGCATCCCCTCGATTTCCAATTCTTTGTCACCACAAAAAGATCTGCTGGAAATATTTTGCTACAAAGATATCCTTTTCCCTTTGATCATACATAATAGTAGTATTACTGGGATGTAGCCCTAGAAGAGGCACTGGTGGATCCAAAGGCATGCACACTTTGATGGTTTTTGAGCCTGGTTCCAAGGTCAAATCCTGCTGTGGAATCTGGCCTTTTGATTATTGACAAATATTTTCAGCCAACATTGGTTGAGCTATGCCACTCTCCTGCTTGACCATCTCCAACGGCTTCCTATTTCCTACTAAGTATAGGTCATACTGACTTTCTTGGAGTTTATAGCTCCCCATAGACTGACTTCATCTCAAATTACTCTCCTACAATCATTCTATACCAGATTTAAAAAAAATATCCTTATCTCTGCCTCTTGACCCCTTCCCTCAGCTGTAGTTATTCCTTAGAGCTCATGAAATTCTCATCCAACCTTCAACTCAACTCAGAGTTCTCCTGTTCCAGGAAGCCTTCCCTCATCCCTGCCGTTGGTAATGACATACCTCCTTGGACCTCAAATGGACCTTTGCTTAGCACCTCTCCAAAGCATATGCCGGGCACATCAGGGGCAGCTAAGTGGTGCAGAGGATAGAGTGCCAGAACGGGAGTCAGGAAGACTTGTCTTTCTGACTTCAAATCTGGCCTAGACGCTCACTAGCTGTATGACCCTGAGCAAGTCATTTAACCCTGATTGCCTCAATTTCCTTATCTGTAAAATGAGCTGAAGAAGGAAATGGCAAACTGGTCCAGTATCTCTGCAAAGAAAATACTAAATGGCATCACAGAGTCAGATATGACTGAAATGCTAGAATAACAATAAAGCACATGAGCATTGCGGTTATCTAAATCTGTCTCTGCCTCTGACCATACCAGAAACTCCTAAGGGAAGAAAAGACTACTCATTTAAACTTTGCACCTCCCCCCAATACACTGGTCTGTGCACATTAAGGGTTTACTTGAATTTGAAGGTTGCAGAAGGGCTTTTTCCCCCCTTTCGATTATACATGATTTCAGTGATTTAGGGAACTCCTGGTAGAAAAACATTCCTTTCCCAGTACAGATTAGCATCTGTGCTGCCACTTATAACCTGAAAAGAGTATCTTGGAGGCACTGAGAGGTTGACTGAAGATCCTCAGGTCAGTAGGTCACTTGCCCAGAATCCCATAGGCAGCATGTGTCACAGGCAGGACTGGCACTCGGATCTGCCTGATTCAAACCCTCAACACTGTATCCACTCTATCATACCACTTTGTTTAAGAAAGGATTGTAAGGGATCATGTCCCTTTGATTCAGCTTCTCGCTTTTAGATGCTAGGCTTCTCTGTGGCTTTTTTCCTTCCTATTCATCTGTAAGATACTGGGGACAGAGTTAATGGAGCAGAGCCACACATGACCAAGCAGTTCTACCAGAATTAAATGGTGCACCCAGTAGACATTTAATCACTAATATGAAGAACAGTCCTAGTGAATTGTGTTCTTAATAGAAGGGAATGAAAGTTGAAAGCAGAAGATTGATATGAAGAAACTCAAAAAAAATTACAATTTAGAATACAACATGGGAATGAGTGAGTGGGTTGTTAGGAGGATCCATTAGCATTATTCATGGGAAACTCTGAAAATTGTAAGGTGCTATGTCAATCAATTAATCAAAGAAGAAGGTTGTAAGTGCTTACTATGTGTCAGGAGCTGGGGATCCAAACCCAAAGAGGAAAGAGGCCTTGTCCTCAAGAAATTCCCATTGGAGGGGAGAAGTGTTAGGGGAATGCCATGCACACATATAAATAAAATCAGAAGCTATACAAAAAGAATGCGCAGTAGTTATAGAGAGTGGACATTATTAGAAGGGACAGCCAGTGCAAAGACACAGACATAAGGGATGAAGTGGCATGTGTGAGGAAGAGCAAAAGAAGCCATTGTGACTGGATGAGAGAACATGTGGAGATGAATAATATGTAAAAAGACCAGAAAGGTAGGGAGGGGATAGGTTGTGAAGAGGCTTAAAAGTCAGAAAGAGGAGTTGATATTTTATCTTTGAGATAATAAAGAGCCAATGAACTATACTGAGTGTGGCTGGGATGTAGGGCATTTCTCACTCTTCACAAGACAGTTTTCTCTTTTTTCACAAGAAGTATATTGATACTTCATGACCAGTGGTTTAGAAAATCATTGTAGGGATTGTATGGAGCATGGGTTGGAATGGGCAGAGACTGGATGAAGAGAGACCAGCTGGGAGTCTATCACAATAATCCAGGTGAGAGAGATGAGGGCCTGAGCTAGACTGATGGTTGGGTGATCATAGAAATGGGGATGTATAAGAGGCTTCATGCTCATAGGATGGAGTTAAACTTTTGAATTGCCCTAATGTCACATCAAGACTCTGGGGTTAGAGGGAAGGAAGGAAAGGTTGGCAGTAGAGTAAGGTTCACTAAGCTCTTCTCCAGATGGCCAGAAGCAGAAAATAGCATGGGAACCTGTCATTGTCCACAATAAAGCAAGCAGAAGTGAGATGAGTCACAAGCTGAGGGACAGGAGGATAATAAAGGTCAGGGCAAGGCAAAAGCCCCAAATCCAGACAGGTAAATGAGAAGGATTAGAACATCAACAAAGAGCACTGTGTAGGGAGCCTCCATCTGAGGTCACATCTCCACCAGGAGGTCCTAATAGATAAGTTCCTAGGGCAAAAAACAAAATGTTTCCATGTCATGCTGGCCCTGAAGCTACAGGTATGGCAAATGATGCCTGCTGGTTAAGGTCTACCTGGCTGGAAAGGAGATAAGAAAGTGCAAACAGTCCAGGGACACTGAAGATCTGTAGTAATTTAAGATACATGACTCTAAAGAAGTAGTATATGCTTCAGGGGACTGATGATGCCGTCAACATCATCCCAACATCTGCCAAAGCTCATTGCCTACCCATCCTCACATCTACATCCCAGATAATTTTATCCATAAACTCCTCCATAGAAGAAGTATCCAACAGAGTCATGGGTCTTTTAAAATTCTATGGCCAAGAGTATAGTACTAAGGCCATATGTGATTCCTCTATCAGGCTGTGAGACTGAGTCACTTCATTTCCAGTCATATGTGCCCTCTGTGATTGCTTCTGGAACACAGGCATGAAAAAAAGTATAATTAATAATGTCAAGTTTGTTTAAATACTCAGGTATGTGCATATATGAAGGCAGGTAAGTAGCACATTGGATAGAGTGCTGAGCCTGGAGTCAGGAAGACTCATTTGTCTCAGTTCCAATCTGGCTACAGACACTTACTAGCTATGTGACCCTGGGTAAGTCACTTAACCCTGTTCGCCTCATTTTCTCACCTGTAAGATGAGCTAGAGAAGGAAATGGTGACCCACTTCAATATTTTTGACAAGAAAACCCCAAATGGAGTCCAGAAGAGTCACACACCACTAAAGCAACAACATGAGCTTATAGGTGTATTGTATGCAAATATCTTGCATTTCATGCTTGAATGCATGTATGTATACATATGCTTATACATACCCCAGAATGGAGACCCACCATCTTGAAATTTTGGAAAAGCAGACTTGAACCAATCACAATGATGACTATCTACCACCACCTAGTGACACCATCCCTGAAGTGCGAGGGAAATAACCAAGAAAGGAAAAACAAAACTCTTGGCAGTCATCTTGGCAATGAAAGGAGCTTTGTGACAAATGCATTAGATGATCATGAAGAAAGCAAGCAACCTAACCTTTTCTTGAAAATTTGAGGGTCATTAATGCCAATATCATTTGAGGTCTGCTGACTGATATCAAGAAAAATATTGAAATGTTTTGTTTAAATGAACTCAATTCTTGCCATTTTGTTTTTGGATAATGGTGAAATACAGGATGTGCAAAATGTATCACTGCTTAATGTAGCAACTGTATTTTGTAAAATCAATTATGAAATGAAATACTGGAGGAGTGGCCTTCTAAGATTGCTTTTTTCTCTTTCAAAAACCACACTTACCACTTGCTTAGATTTCTTAATTATAATTCAAAGTATTAGCATTTCAACTTCAACAATCATCCAAACCTCATTATTTAATTCAACTCATACTCGCATTCAACTTAATATTCTTGGGTAAATTTCCCCTTATTAAGAATTTTGATAAAATTCTTTGAAAGACCAGTAAATTGAGTTGGAATTTTGCAACTCTAAGCACAAATGAGACAGTCTATTTGAGAATGTTCATTTGTTTCTAGTTTGATCATGATGCTGGATATGTGATCATACTGAGCTTCTTGACAAAAAATTTGGTTTTGCTACAATGCCTCCAATGTATGTCTAGATTCTTAAAGCATAGGTTGGTAGAGTGTAAACTATAGCAGGTTTTGCCAAGTTAGAAAAGCTCCAAGGATAATCCTAGCAACGGTAGATGTGTACTCTCCAAGAAGCAGACTAGCTAAGTAGCCAGTTTTTGGGGGGCCATATAAACACATGCAGCAAATATGAATATATATGGAAATATAGATAAACATGGAGCATACAGCTCATATGGATAGAAACATATATACATCCATATGTATATGGAAGTATGCTCTGAAATCACCACCCCAACTTCCACTTGAATGACCAAGTTGGGTCTCCAGAGCATGGCTACTACATTCCTTCTAGGGTTTAGCTTGAGGGACTGAGGGTAGGGTTGGCAGAGAATAGCTGCTGTTGGTTTTTATGAGCCCCAACCAGTAGGATTCCTATAATAATTATCTGTTGATATCAATTAATGTCAGACTTAACTTTAAAAGAATATTTTTAGAGTCATTTGGTAGTTAGACTAGTCAGCATAAAACAACCTACCGAAATTCTGGGATATTTTCTCCCACTTTTATAAGAGAGTCCAGGGAAAAAATGAGCTCAAACCCAGATAGCACTTATAATGAAGAGGTAACTCACAGGTCCTTAGAGTCCTTTTTCTGGAGTCCTCAAAGTGTTTAGGTACGATATAGATTTTTGCTTGGGTTCCTCTTAGAACCTTGAATCTCCCTTTCCTCATCATACACACTCGCTTATGAGCTCACAAACACAGACATTTCTACCAGTCACTGATGTCCTAGTTATGATGTAAGAATGTATCTCCAACTATCTTTCAGGCATTTTGAACTTAATGTCCAGTAGACATCTTAAATTCAAATGTCCAAAGCTAACCTCATTATTCTTCCCCACACTTGCATACCTCCCCCATTACTACAGACGGTCTCAACATACTCCCAGTCCCTCAGGCACTCAACCCACACATCATCTTTGACTCGTCTATATCACACACACCCCATCCAATCTGTCATGTAGGCCTGGCAATTTCTCTCTTATCTCTCCAATATGCCCCATCTCCTCTCCTCTGACACTGCTCCCACCCTGGTGCAAGTCCTCCTCACCTCACATCTGGACTGTTTCAGTAGCTTACTAGTGGGCTCAGTCTCCCCCAAGTCTCCTTCCCCTCTGCTCCATCATCCATTCAGCTACCAAACTGATTTTCCTAAAGCACAGTTCTGACCAGATTATTCCCCTATTCAATAAACTCAGGTGGCTTCTCATTGACTTCCATGTTAAATAATCACCTCCACTTAGACTCCCAAACCCCTCTTTCCCTATTCCCCTCCTACCTTGCCAGTCTTCATGTTACTCCCCACTAGTATTCTTCCATCCTGTGACACTGCCCTCCTTGCTCTTCCATGAACAATATACTCCATCTAAGGGCTCTAGACATTTTCTCTGCTAGCCTCTCAGGCTTGGAATGATCTCTCTTCTCATCGCTACCTACTGGCTTCCTTTAAGTCCTGACTAAAATCCTATCCTGTACAGGAAGACTTTCCCAAACTCACTTAATTCTAGTGCCTTCCTTATTAATCATTTACTATTTATACTGATATAGCTTGTTTCTATATACTTGTCATTTGTTTCCTCCCCCATTAGATTGTGGGCTTCTAGAGGGCAGGGCATCTCTTCTGCCTCCTTTTATATCTCCTATGCCTTTGGACAGTACTTGGCACGTAGAAGACACTTAATACATGTTGACTGATTAATTAAATCAATGTTACTGGGGAAATCCAAAGCCCAAATCCCGCCCCCCCCCCATCCTTAAAAGCTCAGAAGCTCCTACTCCAGCTAAAGCACGGGGAGGGAGAAGAGCTAAGCTGAGACTGAGCACTCATCTCTCTCTCTCAAATCATTCCTTCTTAGGAGCTTTCCTTGAATGTTTTCTCTTGCATTTTTTTCACACTCAAATCTCTTGGGTTGTGACCTAGTTCTTTGCTTTTATATAAGCCTCATAAGGGTGTCCTCCAGCAAATCTAAACAGGCCTCCTGTCACACCTGGGGAGATATCTAGGCCATCTTAATACCTAATGAGTAACTGAGTGATAAATGGATCTAATCCAAATGAAGTAAGGTCATTTTAACCTTGCCCCTTCAAATGGAACATACATACAAAATTACATACATACATACATACATACACACACAAAGTACATGTAATGGCAAACACAACCTGGTAGCACCTAATATCTATACAGCCATTTACACAAGTCCTGCAATGCCATATGTAATGACTATGGGTGCTATTTTCCCTATAGTATGGAGTAGTAAACTGAGGCATAGAGAGATTAGGTGACCTAGGTAAGTCTTGAAACTCATTCTCCTAACTTAAAATCTAACACTTTCTCTACTTTACTGAAATGTGTGAGGACCCCAAATTCACTTTTCTAGACACTATATGCCTAAAACCTTACTCTGTTCACAAGTTTCCACGTGATAAGCTGAAGAAAAGTCTCTCCCTTCATGCAAGGCTCAGAATATGAGGAAAAGTCCCATGGAAAATCTAAGGAAGAAGATTGATGAAAAGCCAGGTCAATCACATAGTCAACAAATTTTAGATGAACTATCAGATTTCCAGTTGGCCTGTCTTGATGATTTTTAGTCCCCTGGCAACAGCCCATGATAATTTGCATGTGTATGTATTTGAACACATGTCAAGTTAATGTGGCGTACTGTACAGAGAACTGGCCCAAGATCCAAGAAGACCACTGATCAAGGCCCATCTCTGCCCTACTAGACTGGTACCTTGAATAAATCTCAAGAGACTTGCCCTTTCAGTGATCCATGGGAGACTGTAAGTTGAAGAGAAGATGCCAGTCTTCATGGTAGTGGTTAATTCTTAGTAAGAGCTCTTTCTGCCAATGAAATCAAGGTCCAATCTCCATCCTTGTCCCTTTGTATGAATATGTATTGGATAAAGAAAGAAAAGCTGACCTACATCATGAATGAGAGAGCTATCTCCTCCTGTTCCATCTCCTCCAAGAAGCCTCTCTTGATGCCCCTGTCTGCCAGTTCTCTCCCCCTCCTCAAGTTATGCCAAGGGCAGACCAAAGGAGAACAGAAAGGCCTTCAGGGAATGTGCTTTTTGCAGGTTACCCTTTTCATTCCCAGTGCCTACTAGATAGCCATTAAGCTCAATAAATCCAGGCTGTGAAAGCTCCCTAGGCAAAATTCCTCATTGCTAGGCCCCTCCAGAGGTGGGAGTTGGTGACAATTGTGAGCTAAGGAGACTTAGGCTGCTCCAAAGATGTTTTTTGTTTTGTTAAGTGCCTGATTGCTTTAATGCACAAGGTAAGACTTCCCTGATTCAGAGCAGTTACAGGCACAATGAGTCTATTCATTGTTTATCAGAAAATGGCTGTGGGAAATGGGGCTTTTAAAATCTATGAAGATCATCATCATCATCATTTTATTTTGCATGCTGAACATTCTTTCTTACATCTTTCATCTGTTCCACAGCTCTCCCTGCACCAAGATGGCAAATCCAAACCCTTGGTGCTGTCCAAACTCCACAGTTTGGAAGAAGCTACTCCCAAGGCCTGGATGGGACGTTTCATTTGCTCTGGGGCCAGCCCAACTGCTGATGGGCTGAAGACATCTTTCAGAAAAGTGAATAGTGATCCCACAGTCTTTTTGTCCTCTCTCCCCCACCTTGTCTACTTCACTTGTCCCCTCCTGTAGACTTCCCAGGAGGATGTTTCTTTGCCCCATCACAGGGCTGAAGGGTGTAGCTAGAAAGTTAGATTGGACTGACACTGGCAGAATGAACCAGTATCCATAGGCTATAAGACTGAAAGGCTCATTTCCTGGTGCTGGATATTAATGTTTATTAAGAAGAATGCACCTTTTATAGAGCAGAAGGCAGACTGTGTTAAAATAAGCTCTCTGGAGAGAAGCTATAGCTGGTAGCATCATCTGATTCTGTCCCTGTCAGAAGGCAATATTCTGCAACATTCCAAGTCACCAAATATTCTCAGAGATCCTTCCAAGGAGGAGGTTTATTTAAAGGCCACTCAAGGGGATTTAAGTTAATTTGATGATACATTTCTGGGTGATGGCTGGGAGCCAGGATATCTTGAATGCACCATTCCCCACCCACTGTTCCAGCTCTAATTCAGTCCCCTGGTTCCTATGTTAAGCACCAAGTCCCAGAGGAGAAGCTCTTTCTGGTTCTACCTATTTCCCTGTCTTCTCTCAGCTACCCAGCATGCTCCCCGCTCCAGGGTGTAGTATGAGGGCAGAGTTTATAATTTCAAAGAGGATCATATATATGTCTGAAAGGTTTGCAACCGCTGGATATAAGGAATTCTCAAAGTAGGAGGCAGAAGAATCAAAGCATATATTTAGGCTCCACAGTAACCAACCCACAAACCAGCATCCCCATTTTGATATATTGATCAAAAGCTTCCAGGTCCAATAAGTCCGCCTCACAAGAGTAACCAGGAGGCCACAGAGAAGCATGATGGTATAAAGCAAAATCATATACATGCTTCCCCTCTATGGTAAAAAGATTACCCACTGGCCTCAAGTCCTTGTTCCGCACTGCTCAATCCTCACATAGGTCAACTCGGCTACCGGCAGCTCCTGCTTCAGCTTTGGCTGTATCTGTAGCTGTAGCAGCCTCTGGCTCCAACGGAACCTGTTTTTAACCATCCGGCTTCTGCGGGGGGTGTAAGGTACGCCGGGGGAAGCACAGGTTCTTTCGATCTGCTTAAGCAAAAGGTGAAGGGGTTGACTGGGGAAGCACAGGTTCTTTCAATCTACTTAAGCAAAGGAAGCAAGGTGAAGGGGCCAACAAGCTTACTCCAATCCAACATACAAACAGCATTCAGTTAGTTCAGGGGAAAAAGCCAAACTATTCAAGGGCACTTGTTGACTAAGTGCTAAGGAGCCCATTTTTGGTTACCAACACACGGGGAAAGGGTCAATACCTTTACACAGGAGCCTTTCAAAACAGGGACCCCAAAGGATATAATCCAATAGTCTTAAAGCTCCTGCTTTTTAAGGAATTAATATATTTTAGTAAGATCTTCTAGTTTTATATGACCTGCTTTCCCTCATCTGTCCCTCCCTCTCCCACAGAGCCATTCCTTACAGTGAAAAATTAAAAAGAGCAATGTAAAATGGTTCAAGAAAGTTAACCAAATCTTCACAAGGTTAAATATGTATGCCATGTTCCCAACCCATATTCCCCCACTGCTGTGGAGGAGTGGAGTGCCTTCCCATAATCTCTTCTTTGAGGCCAAGATTAATTATTATAATGTCATAATGTCTAGCTTTGATTGGTATCTTTTTTTTCATTTACATAATGGATATTGTATATATCGTTTTCCTGGCTCTGTTTACTTTGCTTTGCAGTAATTCACAAGTCTCTCAGTAATGTACTAGTATATATGAAAGAAGCAATTCCTGCATGGCAGAGCCTCTAGCAGTGGCCTGCATTGCCCAGTCAGTTCTATGGTAAGGGTGGGGGGTGGATGGTGTTTGGGTGATGATCAAAGGAAGAGGAAAGTCTGCCTCTAATGCTGCTGCATCTATTAAATTTGGTCAACTTTTGTGACTTCAAACACTTGCAATTGTGAGACAATCAGGGATCTCTCTGAGGCTCCAGATCATAAGGATAATTATCTCAACTCACTGCAGAAGCATTTCCATGGCATGGGTATGTATTTGTGCTCTACTCCTTGTGCATTGAATGACAATCAACTAGAGTGGCTATATGGGTCTACAGGGGCCTTTCCCAGATATTTGTGGTAGCATCAGATAAGATTTCCATGTGGATCACTGTTCCCTTAAGTGCTGAGACTGTGTGGAGAAGGCTTTTCTGAGAACGTCCATGGCTGCTTTTCTGATTGTGTTGGTTTTCACTGATGTCACTGACTGACAGTGCCCCCAAATCTTCATCCTGGATTCTCTTCTCACTACACTTTCTATTATCTCATGTGGTGATTTTATCAGTTTCCATGGCTTTGGCTATGTCTGTCTCAATGTAGACTATTCCCATCTCTACATATGTATGCCCACTTGATCTACTGAACTCTAGTCTTGAATCACCAACTATTCCTTGGATATTTCAACCTCACTTTGTCCAAAAAAGAACTCAAACCCTCCCTTCTACTGTGTATCACTATTACTGCTGAGACCACCACCATTCGGTCAGTGACCCAGGCTGGCACCTTCAGTTTCATCCTCAACTCTTCCCCCTCGTTTGCCCCACATTTCCAAACCATTGACAAATATTGCCATTTTTGCCCTCATAACATGTCTTGTAGATGTTAGCCAGTCAAAAAACATTTATCAAGCACCTACTATGTGCCAGCCAATGTGCTAAGATCTGAGGATACTAAGAAAGGCAAAAGCCAGACCTTGATTTCAAGGACTTCATCTATGTACTCATCCAGCAACAACCTGAGTTCAGGTCTTGCCTCCTGGCAGGTATCGCCATCTCGATCTTTCCACGTTCTAACCCATTCTTCATAGGCTTCCGAGATGATTTGCTTTATCACTCATCTAACCATGTCATACTAGTACTCAAGGACTTTTAATTGCTCCCCATTTTTTCCATGATAAACAATGAAATCCTATGCTCAACATTTAAAGTTCTTTATAACCTGGTCTTCTCTTATCTAAATAGTCTTATACTCTGCCCTCTCCCTCCTCTCGATGATCCAGTGCTCCTGGTCTGCTTGGGTAGCCTTCAACACAACAGTCCAGCTCCTTTGCTCATGCCCTTCTACCAGCTCCTTTTCATGCCCAGAAGGCTTTCTCAGTCACCTCTGCTTCTATTCCCTGCTCTTCTTTAAGGCTCACCTCAATTCCCACCTTCACAAGAGGCCTTTTCTGGCCCCGCAGCTGTTAGCCTCTTCTCTCAGACTCCCTTCCATATACTCTGTATATTCTTGTATGAACTTGGCTGTTTACGTGTTTCCCCCTGCTTGAAGGTATACTCCCTGAGAAGAAGTTCTATTTTAGCTGCCTCCTGGTTTATTTATTACTTTTAATTTTGCCATCCTCATTGCATAGTGTAGTTCATGGAAAATAGGAAGAGCTTGCTAAATGTTTGTTGATCGACTGACTAACTATCCTATAGAGATGCTAATGAGGAAAGTATGAATATAAAAAGTGTATAAAAGAGTTGGATTTCCCTCAGGCCTCTATAGAAATCTAAAATTTTCACAGAATCAGAGAATTTGAGCACTAAATTGAAAATGAACATGATAGCCATTGAGTCCACACTATAGCTTAAAGGAACCTCGATGAGAACATATCCAGTAAGTGGACCTATATGCGTGTGTGTGTGTGTGTGCGTGTGTGTGTGTGTGTGAGTGTGTGTAGTATACAAACTATATATGTATGTATGTTATATACATGTAGATACTATATGTGTCTATATAGTATATATGTAGTATAGAGGGGAGTGGGAGGGAGACAGAGAGATGGACAGACAAAGAGAGAGAGAGAGAGAGAGATTTACTTTTTGTTTTATAAGTTTGGTGTTTAATATGCTTAGGAAAAAGGATGATTTTAATGAAGCAGGGACTGACAAAGAAATAGAAGAATCTTATGAGATGCTCATTAGATATGCTAACAAGGAGTGGGATGGATTGGGTGGCCTCCTTCACCGGCCCCACCAGGAACAGGAGAAAGGTGAAAGTGCTTTCATCCTCAACATTTCTATCTCATATTCAAGTCAGTGATAAAATATGCAGAATTTCAATACATCTTTAAGTCTTTGCTTTCCTCAAGTCATTGAGAAATCAAACAAAGCTAACATGGATAGGTACTTTTATATAAGAAGATTGTTTATTCAAGGCTCCAGGGGCTCCCTCTCCTCAGACAGAACACATGGTAACTTAAATATACGTATGAGTTTCTGGAATATTAAAAAGGCCATGGAAAACCCAGTTGTTATGAATAATTCAAATGACCTACAGGATATGTACCAGAATTTAGTTTTTTTTTATTTACTGCCAAAGTAACTTTTTAAAAAATTATTATTTATTTATTTAATTTTTTTAGTTTTCAGCATTGATTTGCATAAGAGTTTGAATCACAAATTTTCTCCCCATTTTACCCTCCCCCCACTCCAAGATGGCATATATTCTGATTGCCCTGATCCCCAATTAGCCCTCCCTTCTCTCACCCCACTCCCCCCATTCCCTTTTCCTTCACTTTCTTGTAGGGCGAGATAGCCCCCATTGCCTGTATATCTTATTTCCTAGTGGCATGCAAAAACTTTTTTTTTTGAACATCTGCTTTTAAAACTTTTTGTTCCAAATTTTTGTCCCCTCTCCCCTCCCCATTCACCCTCCCTAAGAAGGCAAGAAATTCAACATAGGACACATGTGTATCATTATGCAAAACCCTTCCAAAATACCAACATTGTGAAAGACTAACTATAATTTGCTCCTTCCTATCCTATCACCCTTTATTCAATTTTCTCCCTTGACCCTGTCCCTTTTGGAAAGTGTTTGCTTTTGATTAGCTGCTCCCCTTATCTGCCCTACCTTCTAGTGTCCCCCCTTCTTTTATCTCCTTCCTCCTTTCCTGTGGGGTAAGATACGCAAGTGAGTGTGTATATTATTCCCTCCACAGGTCAAATCCAATGAGAGCAATATTCATTCATTCCCCCTCACCTGCCCCCTCTTCCCTTACAACAGAACTGCTGTTTCTTGCCATTTTTATGGGAGATAATTTACCCCATTCTATCTCTCCCTTTTCTCTTCTCTCAATATATTCCTCTCTCATCCCTTGATTTGATTTTTTTTTGTAGATATCATCCCTTCATATTCAACTCACCCTGTGCCCTCTGACTATATACATACATACATAAATATGTATGTGTGTGTGTGTGTGTATATATATATATATACATATATATATATATGTATATATATATATATATATATGTATGTATGTATATTCCCTTCAGCTACCCTAATACTGAGGTTTCATGAATTATACACACCATCTTTCCATGTAGGAATGCAAACAAAACAGTTCAACTCTAGTAAGTCCCTTGTGATTGCTCTTTCTTCTTTACCTTTTCATGCTTCTCTTGATTCTTGTGTTTGAAAGTCAAATTTCCTATTCAGCTCTGGTCTTTTAACTGAGAAAGCTTGAAAGTCCTCTATTTTGTTGAAAATCCACATTTTGCCTTGGAGTTTGATACTCAGTTTTGCTGGGTAGGTGATTCTTGGTTTTAATCCTAGCTCCGTTGACCTCCAGAATATCCTATTCCAAGCCCTTCAATCCCTTAGTGTAGAAACTGCTAGATCTTGTGTTATCCTGATTGTGTTTCCACAGTACTCAAATTGATTCTTTCTGGCTGCTTGCAGTATTTTCTCCTTGATCTGGGAGCTCTGGAATTTGTCGACAATATTCCTAGGAGTTTTTGTTTTGGGATCTTTTTCAGGAGGTGATTGGTTGATTCTTTCAATTTCTATTTTACCCTCTGGCTCTAGAATATCAGGGCAGTTCTCCTTGATAATTACCTGAGAATGATATCTAGACTCTTTTTTGATCATGGCTTTCAGATAGTCCAATAATTTTTAAAGTATCTCTCCTGGATCTATTTTCCAGGTCAGTGATTTTTCCAATGAGATATTTCACATTGTCTTCCATTTTTTTATTCCTTTGGTTCTGTTTTATAATATCTTGATTTCTTATAAAGTCACTAGCTTCCACTTGCTCCAATCTAATTTTTATGGTAGTATTTTCTTCAGTGGTCTTTTTGGATCTCCTTTTCCATTTGACTAATTCTGCCTTTCAAGGCATTCTTCTCCTCGTTGGCTTTTTGGAGCTCTTTTGCCATTTGAGTTAGTCTATTTTTTAAGGTGTTATTTTCTTCAGCATTTTTGGGGTCTCATTTAGCAAGTCATTGACTTGTTTTTCATGGTTTTCTCACATCACTCTCATTTCTCTTCCCAATATTTCCTCTACTTCTCTTACTTGCTTTTCCAAATCCTTTTTGAGCTCTTCCATGGCCTGAAACCAGTTCATGTTTTTCTTGGAGGCTTTTGATGTAGGCGCTTTGACTTTGTCGACTTCTTCTGGCTGTATGTTTTGGTCTTCTTTGTCACCAGAGAAAGATTCCAAAGTCTGAGTCTGAATCTGAGTCCATTTTCACTTCCTGGCCATGTTCCCAGCCAACTGCTTGACCCTTGAGTTTTTCATCGGGGTATGACTGCTTGTAGAGCAGAGAGGACTTTGTCCCAAGCTTGAGGGGCTGTGCTTTTGTTTTTGGAGCTATTTCTACACAGCAAGCTCTGCCACACCAGTGCTACTCCTCCCTGAAGAACCGCCAACCCAGACCTGACTGAGATCTAAGCTGGCTCTGCACTCCCACTCAGATCTGCCCCTGGATTCCTCCCACCAGTTGGGCCTGGGGCCAGAAGGAACTGCAGCTGTAGTTCTCTCCTGAGATCTGCACCACCTCTTCTGCCCCTGGGGCAGTGGCTGAACCGCAAACTCCTTCCACTCTGTCCCCCATAACTTTTCTGACTAACCTTCTCTGTTGTCTTTGGTGTTTGTGGGTTGAGAAGTCTGGCAACTGCCACAGCTCACTGATTCAGGGTGCTAGGGCCTGTTCCACCCAGCTCCTGGTCTGGATCATTCAGTTGCAGCCCACACTGGGCTCTGCTTCACTCCTGCTCCCAGCTCCGTGTGATAGACCTTACCCAGGGACCATCCAGGCTCTCCTGGGCTGGAGCGCTACTTCCTTCTGCTGTTTCGTGGGTTCTGCAGTTCTAGAATTTGTTCAGAGACAATTTTTGTGGGTGTTTGGAGGGTCTTGGGGGAGAGCCCTAGGCAAGTCCCAGCTTTCTAGCTGCCATTTTGGCTTAGCCACCATTTTTGCTCTGCCCCCAAAGTAACTTTTTATGTGAATAGCTACCCCTACCTCTATGTCTAGGCATTCAACAATTTTTTAAGTTTTTTTGTTTTGTTTTGCTTAGGCTCTGGATAACAACTTTTGCCTGAAAGTGTCCTGCCCAGTTAAATTCCAAAGCCCCGGAAAATGGGGACTTTTGAAGATATATCCCTGACCCTTTCCCCCACAAAGAATATCGTAGATGAAAACAGGACAGATTGCACAGCTGCTCTGATTAGCTTTTCTTAACCACTTGAGACACAACTTTGGTTTTATCCCTATATGAGTGCAGAGATCCCAAGACCCATAAGAAGAGGTTGTTACAGACTCTTTATTTTCATCTAGCTATTTTGCGTATTTAGGATAGATGAGGGGTTGAGCATCCCAAGGTGGTAGAGTCAATCACATCTAATACTTGCATGGTGCACTTTTCATCCCTTCTCACCTTAGTACAGTATATATTCTCTACAAAAAATCAGAGGGAGTCAGACCTTCATGAACAAGGGGAGGAAGGCCATGGATTCATCTTTGTTGGATCTCTCAGTGAGGTAGAGCTGAGTATGGAAGGAAAGGTGACTGCCATCCCATACCTACATGGCCAACCTATTTTATGTTCAGAATGCATATTCGTTGGGGAATCGTGCAAACTGGAGAAGGCAAGATTCCACTCAGCCAACCAACCCAGCTCCAGCTATTACTGAGGAAGGATTTTTGGTCTTACCTCTCCTGGAATCAGTGTCATGAAAATAGGCACATATGTGCTGTGGGCATTGCAACTGATGTGAGGATTTCTATACATTTTATAATAAATGTAAGGGAAGAGGAAACTTTTAGCTGGCATTTTAAGATTTTACAAGAGTTTTTCAAAATCTTTTCATTGTAAATGAAAAATGCTGGAGGGGATGTGGGAAAAAAGTTTTCACTATTGGTGGAGGTGTGAATTAGTCCAGCCATTTTGGAAAACAATTTGGATCTATTCCCAAAGAACTATCAAATGGTCCATACCTTTAGACCCAGAAGTACAGCTACCAGGTCTATACCATAAATAGATGAAATAAAGAGTGAAAAGGCATATACAAAAAAATTATACTATCTCTTTTTTATAGTAGCAAAGCATCAGGAAATGAGAGGATGCCCATCAAAAGGGGAATGGCTGAGCAGGTTGTTGTATGTAAATATGATGGAAAATTATTGCGCTGCAAGAAATGGTGAAAAGGATGGCTTCAGAAAACGCTGGAAAGATCTGTATGAACTGATGCAAAATGAAATGAGGAGAACCAAGACAAAAATTTGCATGTTAATAGCATTATTGTTAAGATAATCAATTTCGAAAGACTTAGGACTGCTGATCAACACAATCACAGTTCCAAAGGACTCAAGAGGAAACACACCCACTTCAAGAGGGAGTACTTAAGAGCTCTGAGTGAAAACTGAAGCACATTTTCTTCTACTTCTATTTTTTCGTGCATTTTTGGGGGGCTGAGGGAGATCACAGTTAATATGGAAATGTGTTTTGTATAACCAAATATATTATAATGCTTTATTACTTTACCAATGGCTGGAGGAGGGAGAGGAGGGACATAATTTTGAATGTAAAAAAAAATTTGTTTTAATTGGACTTTGTTGTTGTTGAGTCATTTCAGTTCTATTCAACTTTTTGTTAGCCCATTTGGGATTTTCTTGGCAAAGAATTTGGAGCGGTTAGCCATTTCCTTCTCTATCACATTTTACAGATGAAGAACAGAGGCAAACAGGGTTAAGTGACTTTCCCAGGGACATAAAGCTGGTGTTTGAGCCTGGATTTGTCCTCATGAATATGAGTCTTTCTTATTCCAAGCCCAGTGCTCTACCTACAGAAGCACCTAGCTGCCCAGTTTTTATCGAACTAGCCTTATCTGATTGGCCTATTATGAATTTAAATGGTGTCCAATCATGACTGACCTTCTTGATTGCCCACTTATTTTTGGTTGATAGATACTAGTTAATTTAGTTCATCTCTTATGTCTTGGTGAGCAAAATTTTTCACATTTTCCATTGATGGGAGTATGAAAGGATTAGGGATATAAAGGGGGGAATGTTGTATGTATACATCACTTAACAAAGTAATCAACCATGAGACTCAAACAAAAAACTATTTCCCTTATAGAACCACTTAGGTAAGATGGCCTGCTCCAAAATAAATACTTCGAGTCACATTTCCCTCACCTCTTCATTCCAAACACAATTCATTGTCACTGTCAGAAGATACATTCAGATACTTGGATTAATATTTTCCTTTCTTGACTTCATCCCATTACTCTCCTGTACCATGGTAAATAATTCCTCTCCCTCCTTGGTATTTACATCAGCCAACAAGTATCTGAATGGTATCGTTGCCCCCAATTAGTCATTGCTTAGCTAAGCTGCCCACATTTGGCCTGAGGGACTTATATGGTTTGTTGTCTTCAGGCTCATATATCTTATTTAGCTGTATTCTAAACCCATGTCACCCTCTTTTTGTCCATCACCTCTCTCCTCTTTCTGATCCTTGGGTGTCTAGGAAGAAAATCAGGACCACCAACATGGCTGCATACAGACAGGGCCTAGTATGTGGGCTTATCGTCACAGATTTAACACCTGTTCAATGGGACTTGTCTTTTAGGCTGGCTACCTTGTTTCAGATCCTCATCAGATTTTTTCCCCACTGTCATTCACACATCTATTTCATCATAGTTGCATAGCTTTGCAAATAGCCACTGGATGCTCACAAAGGGTGCTTAATGTTTTCTGCCAGATAACTGGCAGAGAAGACAGATGTGTGGTTTACTTTCAACGGAAGTGTACCATTGAATTGTGTGATCTTCATTTCTCTATGTCTATACTGTGCATCTACCTACAAGGAAATGCTATGTGATAAAGGAAAATTGATGAGATCCTCAGAAGAGAGTGGCCTCACTATCTGAGAATTTATAGTAGTCAAGGAAGAGTCCATAGAGTTTCAGAAAGCAGGTTTTGAAAGGTTACTGGGAATGATTAAAAGGAGCCTAAGCCTAGAGTTTCTAAAAAAGGATAGAGGAGTCTCAAAAGTGAAATTCTGATCATAGAATGATCTATACTTATGATGATAAAGAAAAGAGAGAGGAATTGGTCATTGTTCAGGAAGCCATCAGGTGAGGTTGTGTTTAAAGGAGGCACATATAAAATAGAAAAGCAGGGACACGCAAAGGAAAGACAGAAAGGAAAGATGTGCACCTATAAAAATATGTGCTGAGGTCCAAGAGGGGCTGAGGTGTGGCTGGCATGGCAGGGAAGAGGAAGGACGAAAAGAGGCTTTCTCAAAGCTGTATCCAAGCCACGATGAGCAATGATGGAATGGCTGGGAAGGGAAAGGAAAAAAAGAGACATTTAGTAAGCACAATTACGTGCAATGTATCGTGCCAAGTGTTTGACAAATGTTATGCTATGTTATTTCATCCTCATAACAACTCTAGTTATTATTATTATTATTATTGAGGATGGGGATGAGGATGAGGATGAGGATGATATTACATTAAGGAAATGGCAGTGCACGGAAGTTAAGTGACTTGACCAGTAACACACGTATTGTCTGAGACTGGATTGGAGCTCAGGTCTTTTTGACTCCAAACTCAGTGTTCCATCTACTGTGCCACCTAGAGTCCTTTAGTCTTGTTTTATCAGTGTTGTTACTGCATAAATTGTTCACATCCTCTCTTCAAGTCTTCCTAGGTTTCTCTGAATCCTTCCCCTCTGTGATTCCTTATGGCATAAGAGTTTTCCCTTACATTCATACACCATAATGTGTTCAACCATTCCTGGTTAATGGGAACTCCCTTGTTTTCCAGTTGTTTGCCACTGCCAAAAGTATGGTTTGATTCATTTCTGTACGTATGTGTCCTTTCCCTATTTCTTTGATATCTTTGGAAAATAGTTGTGAAAGTAATATGAAAGGGTCAAATATACACACAGTTTAGTTCTGTGGAGCAGAGTTCCAAAGTGCTCACTAGAATGGCAAAGCAAATCCCCAGGTTTACAAATATGAATGTGTCTGTTTTCCTGCAGCCCCTAAAAATATTTCATTTCCTTTTTTGTCAGTTTTCCTAATTATATGAGTATGAGGTTAAATTTACTTCAATTTTCATATCTCTGTTAAGAATTTGGGACATTTTTCATATGGTTGTTGATAACTTGTATGTCTATGTTCATAACATGTATGCCTATTCATATCCTTTTTTGATGTATCAACTGAGGAATAATACTTTTAAATCTGCAACGGTTCTTTATGTATCTTTGAAATAAGATTCTTATCAGAGATTCTTCAGTTAAAAGTTTCCTTTCTCATTTTAGCTTCATTGGTTTTGTTTGGTTCATTAAAAATTAATCAAAATTCTCCATGATATCTTCTCTGACTCTCTCTAAACCTTATTTAGTTGAGACCTCTCCATCTAGCAATAGATCTGACAGGAGATGTCTTCTTAGCTACTCTAATTTGTTTAACATATAACCCTTTAAATGTGCCAACTAGCCATTTAGGGTGAATCTTAGTATATGCTGGTCTAAAATCAATTTCTGCTAGACTGTTTTCCCTGAAGATTTGTTGAATAGTGAATTCTTATGTTAGCAGCTTTTTAGTTTATTAAAAAGTAAGTTTCACATGTGGCCTCCTTCTTTACATTAGATAAATAAGGTATTGTACTCATTGATCTCTCAATAGTTACAACCAGTAACATTAAAAAAAATGATTACTTCTTTGTGTCATAGATTGAGATCAGGTAAAGCCAGACCAACTGCATATTTGCTTTACAAAATGATTTCCCATTAGATTATTTATCTTTTTTGCTTATTTGTTTTGTCCAGATAAATTTTATTTGATTTGATTTGATTTTCAAATTCTATCAAGTACTTTGGTAATTTGGTGCAGTACTGAATAAATAGATTGATGTAGGTAGCATTGTCCTTTTTATTATATTGGCCCAGCATACTCCGGAACAATGGATATTTCTCCAATGATTTAAAACTGAATTTCTATAAAATGTTTTTTTTGGTAGTTATATTTATGTTACTCATTTCTTGGCAGGTAGATTCCCAATTTTCCTTTTTTATGTTTTCCTGATGGGTTTTGTTAGGAATAGAAATATCAGTGGTTTATGTTGATTTGTTTTATATACTTCAATTTTGCTGAAGTTATTAATTGGTTAAATTATTTTTTTTACTCTTTAGGGTTTTCTATGGGAACCACCATAATATCTGCAACAAGTCTTAATTCATGTTAATTCTTCTGCTTTCTGTGTGTGTGTGTTACAATAGTGATCGTTCCTGACACTAGATAAAGTGGTAGTGGTTTAATAATTATTAATTACACCTGATCTCACTGAGAAGGCTTCCTGATTTTCTCCATTACAAATATTGGTTCCTGGTTTTAGGTGACTACTGCTTACCATGTTAACAAAAAGTCCATTTCAACCTATGCTTCATTGCACTTTTAACAACAAAAAATATGGATGTTTTATTTAGTCTGTTGGGATTTTATTTCAGTTAAACAAATATTTGCTATGTTCCTAACATGAGTAAATAATATTGGTGGCATTACATAGTGGTCACATTGCCGGACTTTGAAGACCTTGGTTTTCTCCCTGGGACATAAACTGTTGGTATCTACATCTTTATTTCTTCTTCAGTCATCTTGTTTATGACCACAGAGGCATTCTGAGAAGCAAATTTTTGTGTCTGAAAGATGTGCTTTTTGCAGTAAGACATTTTCTGACATAATGCTAAGCACCATACAATTTTACTAGACTCCACGTATTATTTATATGAAGCTTCAGTGCAAGATTAAAAAATACAAAAACTCAACATATTGGCTACAAATAAAAGTCTGTACAGTATCAGTTTTTCATCTACTTTGTTTTCTAAGTGTGGATGGCTAACCCAGTATATTTCTAGTCACTGTGCATCTCTTTTTTGTGGCCTCACAGTGGCTCAGGGTTTCATGCAATCACGACATTGACATATAAAAACTTCATCATCATTATTAGTGAATCACTTACCTATTAGTATTTTGTGCAAGAAATTCTCTGTGACTCTGGCAAATACCTTACAAGAACATGTGTCTTTCTTGTGTGTCTTTGCTAGAATATTACTTCAGGATTTCTAAGGTTCATCATCAATACTTCTACTCATGAAGACTGCAACCCACTTTCAACCTGATGTGAAGTTATTAAAATGGTCCAGAAAAATATGTATTTAGTAGAATAATCATGGTTGGTAGACTTGACAATTGAACCTCAATGGGATGTTGTACATAAAGTAAATCCAGGCTTTAGCAAAACTTTTTATAATTTACCTGTTTTTATTCTTATAGTAAAGAAAGGGACATGAGAGCAACATGGTGGTATAGTCAGATATATTTAGCATTGCTTGAATGTCCAAGTCCAGTGTTAATTTAGAAGGCTGTCTTCAGTGGAGCACACATTGGGACCAGTGCTTTGCCCTATAATGATCAACTATTTTAAAAATAAAATCAGTGAATTGAATAATTGTGTAGATGACATTCTTATCAAATGTATTGAAAACATGATGCAGAAATGAAGAACAAGTACTTTGGATACAAGGGTTAGGATCAAAAAAAGTTTTGGCAAAGTATAAAATTAGGTGAGGTTGAATACCATAGAGAAATAAAGACTTATTAGGTGCTGACAGGTATTGTGATAAACACTAGACATAAAAATAAATGTAAATAAAAGAGTTCCTACCTTCAAGGACCACAATTCTGATGAAGGAAGACAACATGGAAAAGAAAGCTGGGATTAGATCTTAGTTGTAGATGGCAGTTAGTAAAGAAGTGAAGAAGTATGAAGAGTAAGAGAACCACATGAAGGAACAAAGTGACTCTGGCTTGGGACTCATGGAATGGTAGTGCAGTTTCAGGGACCACAGGACAAAGATTTATCCAGGATGAGAAATTGGGTGCCAGAGAAGGCCAAAATAAGAAGAATGAGATGACTTTTAATAAGGATAAGTATTAAGTTTTACTCTTAGATTTAAAAAAAAACAGCTTTGAAAGTATAGAATAGATGAGATATGGATAGAAATAATTTTCTTTGGGAAAAAAAAACTTGGGGTTTTAATGGACCATAAGTACAAATGAGTCAATCATCTAGTCAGAAAACGCTGATGAAAGATACAGTTGTATTCATGGAGGCTTTGGATCAAGGACTAAGTTCACTATAGGGATAATCCTATGCTCTACACTGGGCACACGACATCTGGAAGACCATGCTCAATTGTAAGAGCACCATTCTAGAAATAATACTATCATACTTCAGAATGTCCAGACAATGTCATTTATTTTGTTATTGTTGTTGTCATTTCTAATCCACAATTTTCAAAGAGGACCAATGGCATCACAGGCGATGCCTTCACTAGTACATGAATTAGATTTAAGGGAGGCCTCTTTTCCAAAGTCATTGAAGGCCAATGGTAAGACAAAAGTCAAGATGGTTAGCCATGGCCCAGGATGCGATGGTTGAGTTCAGCATCTTTGATATCTGACCAAGCTCTAAGTGCTACATATCACCTGCTTCAGCTACCAGTGGCCATTGGAACAAATTGTTCTCATCTGCTTATTCTGCCAACGGAAGTCTGCACATGCTGGCGGGTGGACACCTCTCCCCAACTCACTGAGGGTTTTGAGGCCTGTTGCCTACCCTCAACCTGCCCATCTGCCAAGACAGTTTGCTGGGGTGCACCTGCTGCACATGCTACAGTTTCTTGGAGCCATAAGATTATACCATGGGATGAGACATATTGATGGAAGTGGTCATATTGAGCTTGTAGAATAGAACATTTGGAGGACAAAAAAGCTAAAGAGCCATTGTGGTATCACAGGCAAAGTTGTGATTCTGAAGTCAGAGGCCCTGAATTCAAACCCTGCCTCTGATGCTTGATAGCTATGTGACCTTATATTTCCTTGGGTTTTGATTTCCTAAAATTTGAAATCTTGACTCTTGAACTCTATGACCACTGAGATATGTTCCAGCTTTAGATTCACACTCTTATGATACCATAAACATGCTTTCTTAAACTATGTGAAGTATTGTGGATGAGAGCAAATATTTTATAGAGAAAAATACAAATCAAAACTCCCATTTATTGGTCTGTCCATTGATTGAAAAGATTTTTATGTCCTTTGTATAAAAGACTGCACAATGGAGATAAAAAATAAATTTAACTAAATTACACATAAAATAAATAGCTTCATAAGGTTGTTTTAGAAACTTTCATGTGGTCATAGTTTATAGATGAATCAATTAAATAAAAGTGTTACCAGAGTCAAGAAGGTCAGTTAAGGTATCATTTTCCTTGTCCATATATTAAATGATCAGAATCTGAACTGGGGTTGAGGGTATGGGGACTGTCACAGAGGATGGAAGAGGTATTTCAAAAGAAGAATCTCCAAGATTTGAAGACTAATTATATTTAAGGGATGCAAGAGAGAATAATCAAATATCAGTGAAGGAAATAAGGAAGTTCATAAGAAGAATGGTCTGGAAGACATGGTGAGATTAGTTTTGGATATCTGGAGAAGTGGGGGATTCCCAAAAGTCCTTCAGGCAACTAGAGATCAGGGCTATAGATTTTTATTCTAAAACCATCAAAACAGAGGTCAGATTTGAAACCATGAGGTGGAATTAATTTGCATATGGAAAGAAAAAACATAGACAAGAAAAGAACCCTGGAATCACAATTTTGGGGTCACAACTTTTTCTTTGGGAAGAGGAATTCACTCTTCAACAAAGTAGATAGACAAAGAGCTATCCACTGTATAGAGAGGGACCAGGAAACTGTTGCATGATGGAGTACAAGGGAACAAGGGCTTTCAAGGAGAAGGGTGTGGTCAGTAATATCAAATGTGGCAAAGGGAGCCAGGAGAATGAGCCCTGAAGTTGGACTTGGCAATAGGGCAGTGGTATTGACTTTTTGGCCAAAGGACAAAGCGTGCTGCTTGCATCAGTCTGTTGCATTCCGAATTTTAAATTCCGAAGGATCAGGAAGACTGTGTGTCCAGTGGAGCATTCAGATGGCCATCCCTCTGCCTCCTGTAAGGACTACATGCTGCTCCTTTGCATGGCAAACAAGGACAGAGGACAGGAAATGACCAAGGACTGAAAGGCCACATGAATCTTCCCACTTTCACAATATGTATCCTACTTCAGGTCATCATCTCTTCCTTCTATTACAATAGCCAAATTGCTGTTCCTGCTTTTGGTCTCTTTCCTCTTTATTTAATCTTCCCCAATGATGCCAACATAATTCTCTGAAAGTCCAGGTCTGTCCATGTTATTCTGTTGTCCAGGAACCACCAGTGGCTCCCTATTACCTATGGGATCAAATTTCATGTCCTCAGCTTTGGACTTCAAGCCTTTGACAATCTGGCCCTCACCTTTCTTCCTTAAGTTCAATTGATGGGTTTGCTTTCCCTAAATTGAACATTCTATCTCCTGCTTCTACTCCCATACCTTTCAGCAGGCTGACCCTGTATCTGGAAGGTATTCCTCATTTCTACCTCTCAAAGATTCAGATATTGGAGGAAATGTGCTCACAGAATTTTTGAGCATTTTCTGAAGATTCAACAGAATCTGAGGATTGCTGTTACTCAGGTCAACCTAGCGAGGAGCCCTGCAGCACCTCCAGTGTCTTGTTCTACCATCCCACCAAACTTCAGCGACAAGAATCCCTGCATTTCTCTCTGCACCCAAGTTGTGACATGCTGCAACATTCCAGTTGTCTGCTATGGGACTGAGGGAGGGCATGGCATTAAGGTGGGGGACTATCGGGGACACAGCTCGAGGAGGAGGATCTTGGCAACTGCTGAATCACCTTGGACTGCCAAGATGGTGGCAACTCCTTGAGGAAAGGGCCCTTTGCCTTTGTGCTTTTGTATTTCCTTCATCTCAATTAGCTTGTTCAGAAATGGAGAGGAATAAGAACAAGGACAGAGAAATCGAGAAAGGGTGAAGGAGGAGGAGAGGAAGTAGGAAAGAGAGAGAAAGTGTTAGAGAAAGCATTGAGTTATAACTGTCCATCTCTTAGCCCTGTCCACCTCTGGTCTACTCGAGCCACAAACTAGATTCCAGGTCTGTTCTGCAGCTATCTTGGAGCTGATTTTTTTCTTTTCCCCAGGGCAGTGAAACAGTGTTTCAATTTCCATTTTCACCAGATCACCCAAAACTTAAAAAAAGTTGGAGGGAATCTGTAATTAATTTACCAAGCATTCGTGTAGCCTCTGCTAGGTGCCAGGCTGGAGGCAGCATTGTATAGTGGTGGTCTGAGCTCAAGTGCTATCATTAAATTCTGGGTCCTCATATGAAAAAATGCTTTAAATCACCACTGATTAGAGAAATGCAAATCAAAACAACTCTTAGATACCACATCTCTCCTGTCAGATTGGTTAAAATAAAACAGGAAAATGATAAATGCTGGAGAGGATGTGGGAAAATTGGAACATTGTTACATTGCTGGTGGAGTTGTGAGATGATCCAGCCATTTTGGAGAGTAATTTGGAACTATGCCCAAAGGGCCATAGGAATGTTCATACCCTTTGACCCAGCAATACCACTTCTAGGGTTGTATCCCAAAGAAATCACACAAGAAGGAGAAGGATCCATATGTACAAAAATATTTATAGTGGCTCTTTTTGTGGTAGCCAAGAATTGGAAATCAAAGGGATGCCCATCAATTGGGGAATGGCTGAATAAGCTGTGGTATATGAAGGTAATGGAATACTATTGTGTCATAAGAAATGGGGATGATACTGACTTCATAACAACCTGGAAAAACCTACACAACATAATGCTGAGTGAGCAGAGCAGAGCCAGGAGAACATTGTAAACAACCACAGATATATGGATTCCATGAGGACCAACCCTGACAGACTTCGCTCTTCTCAGCAACACAAGGTGCAAGGACAACTCCAGAGGACTCACGATGGAGAATGCTATCTACATCCAGAGAAAAAACTATGAAGTTTGAATGCAGATTGAGGCATACTTCATGCTCGCCTTTTTTTCTTCTCTTTTGTTTTTGTTTTTGGGTTTGTTTTTTTTTTTTTGGTTCTGTTTCTTCTTTCTCATGATTCATTCCATTGGTCATAATTCTTCTCTACAACTTGACTAGTATATAAATTAATTCAATGTGAAATTATATGTGGTAGTTATATGAGATTCCGTGCCGTCCTGGGGAGGGAGCGGAGAAAATCTGGAACTCAAAATTATGTAGAACCATGTGTTGTAAACTAAAAATCAAAAAAAAAAAATTCTGGGTCCTCCAGGCAACAAACTGAGACTGTACACTACTGATGAGTCAGCATTTCGAATGGGAGAGGAAGTTTCTACTCCAGGAATTGCCCTATACTTTTGAGGTCATAGGTCCAAAAAACCCTCCTCATTTCCATAGGAAATGGGAAGGATGCTGTGATAAACCCTAGGCATCCAAAGACAAAATGCAAAGCAATCCAGCTATCTCCCCTCCATTGGCGGTAACAACCTCCCTGCAAAATCTTAGAATACAGCATAGAGATGAATAGAAGTTACTAATTCAATAATGTGGTAAGTATTAATTCAGTGTCTACCCTGTTTCAGAAACTCTCAGATAGACTGAATTGGGAGGTAGGTGAAACCCAGATTCAAATTCTGCCCCCAATGTTTAATTGATTTGTGGCTTATCATCTCTGAGCCTCAGTTTCTCAGGGATGTTCTCAAGTGTATACTGCACTTGACCCTCTCCATAGTCTTAAGGATAAAATGAATTGATGGCTGCAATGGCACCTTGTAAACCTGACAGTGCTTTCTAAATGGCAGTTGCTATTTTATGGAACATTTAATTGGAGGTGAGAAGTTTGGGCACAAAGGCTTCACTCTCCACAGCAGTATGGGCCAATGAATTCTCTGTGACCCATGTGTTTTTGTCCAGTGTTTTGACACAACCTTAGTGATTTCCAGTTTCGAAAAGATGTGAACTTTCAAACAGGTGTTTACAGCCTGTGCATCACCCTGGATATGTTCTGGACACCCAAGCTTCTTAGCTTCTTTGATCCCTTCCTTCACACGTGGGTCAGAGCAATTAAGCATCATCATTAGTTTATTCACCTCCTGGAATGTGTGACTGTCCCATGGGGGCTATGAAATTCAGGGGCAGCTGTGAAACTATGCATATTCTTGGAGTGTTTTCCATGGGTCACCCTGACACCTCCATCTCCCAGATTAGTACCTTTCAGATGGAGACAGGACCCTGGGCTATGTTGATGGTGTGTATGTTGGTTACTACAAGTATTGACAGTTTTGAGGCCTTTCCACAGCTCACATTTCCCTGTGAACTGCCCCGCAGTAACCCAGACACAACACTGACAGCTGGGGAGTAAATAAATAAAAACAGAGTATTTTGATCCTGATGGTGGGGAGGGAGGGAGAGTGATGAGGTGGGGAGAGAGTGAGGTTGAAGGAGGCAGAGGCAGCCAGAACAGGCTAGCCACAGCTGTGAAGGGAACAGATGCTCTGCTGGACAAGGCTGAGAACAAGGGGAGGAGGATAAAGACTAGAAGCTTGCCAGTGTGAGAAATCTTGGAAGCCAAGGTGGGGGGTGGGGAGACACACATGTTGTTGACAGGTGAGGATTGTTTACTTTAAAATCAGAAAGGCTTTTACCCTGTGTCCCAAACTGACCAGGGTCTCTATTTTTCTTTAGAGGCCCATTGTGGAGATATACCCAGGAAATTGTTATGGGTTCAAGATTCTTTGTAAAGGGCCAGGGTGACGTGGCTGCTGGGGACTTCTCATCAAGCTAGGATTTAACCTGGCCTTCAAGGCCTCATACCTCCAGTCTAGGAGGGCAGGAAACTTCCTCAAGTCCCCCAGAAATTGCTCACACTTGCTAAACAGATTGCATCCTGATTTCACCCTTGTACCATCTGCTTTGGGCTGGCACCCCAGCTATCCCCAAGTGCTCTGGTTACCTAAGCCACTCTCATAGATGCTGCAACACAGAGGATTGTGTACAAACTGTCCCTTTGGGAGCTGTGGCGACAGATGGGCAGAGAGTGTTGGCACTCCTAAGTCGAGATTTCATTTTTCATTTTGGAACGACTTCCCTCTCCCTCCTCTGCCCTGGTTAGACATCCAAGCAGCCCGAAGCCAAGGCAGGAACTGGATTTTTGGGGCAACTTCACAGAATCACAGAAATGTCAAAGCCAGAAAGGTCCTAAGAGAGCTGGGAGCCCCTTGGCTCATTTTAATACAGTTCAACAAATATTTTTCAACTGTATTCCAGGCACGGTTCTAGGTGCAGAGGATACACAGAGAAAATGAAAGTGGCCACATCCTCAAGGAATTCACATTCCACTAGGAATATTTTTATCTCTCAGGGGAGGGGCCACATGTTTCATCATGAATCCCCTGGAGTCCTGATTGGTTATTCTGTTAATCACAGGTTTTATGTCTAGTAATGATGTTCCTTGGAGTGTCAAAACCATATTCAAGACATCATGGAAGGAAACTATCTAAACTTATTAGAAAAAAAAACTGGAAAACGAAAATAGAAAGAATCCACTGCTTATCTCCTGAAAGATAGCCCAAAATGACAAATTTCAGAAATACATGCAAAATCCAGAGCTTCCAGTTCAAAGGAAAAAAATACCTTGAGGAGCTAACCATCATCATCACCATCATCATCTCCATCATCATCATCACCATCATCACCACCACCACCATCATCATCATCATCGTCATCACATTTCTATAGCACTTTACAATTATCTCATTTTATTCCCATAATAGGGTTTTGAGAGCCCATAATACAAAATTTCACATAAAAAAGCTTATGGGATTACAGTTAAGAATATCTCAACTAGTAAAATTGATTATAATCCTCTGATGGAAAAATGTATCTTTAATGAATTAAATTCTGTCCAAGCTTTCAAAAGGAAAAGATCAGAACCGAGCAGAAGTTCTGAAATACAGATGCAAAAAGCAAGAGAAATATAAAAAGGTAAATATAAGCTATTAATTAGAAAGGACTATACCAAGCTGAAGTAAGGGATCCAAATCTGCAATGTGGGAGTTCTTACATTCCAGAATACATAGATCCATGAAATATTGTAGAAAGTGACATACAAACATAAGAGGGACTTAGAAATCCCAGTAATATCCTGAAGCTGTGATTTCACTGTAGTATTGAGCTTCTGGGGGAGAAACTTCCTCCATCCATGGTAGCAGCACCTCCTCTACCATGTAGAGGGGTGACCACCAAGAGCTGAAGATTTTCGTCCAGGGTCATGCAGCCAGTGAATGAGGAGGTGAGATTTGAACCCAATTCTTTCTGCTTCTGAAGCTCACTATCTCTCCTACTCCACACAGACTCTCAGAAGCAACAAGACTTGCACAATGTTGTTCTTTACATGTTTCTCAAGGTTTCACACCATACAACTTCATTTCATCCTCATCATCACCCATATTGGGTCCCCAGAAGGATGATACAACTAAATTTCAGAGTCCTTGGGGAAAATCTGGCATGGAGGGATACAAGCCTAATCTTCTGGTATAGTTTCTGAGATCCCAGGAGTGTATTTTCCCATTTATAGATATTAATCCTAAAACATAAAACAGTTACTAAGTAAGGAGGCAAAAAGAATGATCGTATGATTTACTAAATGGAAGATAGCAGCAAGAACAATAAAAACCTAACAGTAGAACCATAAATCTGGATCACACTCTCTCACTGATGCACATGGTGTTGAGTGGGATGGAGAACATAAACATTAAAAAGCTTGCAATGAGGTTCATAAGTAGGAAATTCCATGTTCCCATAGGAGCTTACAATTCTAGACTACAGACCTGAATTTCTGTTATCTTTTGAGGGAACAGTCTGCAACATGCATCACCATCTTATTCTGAGCCTCTCAGTTTGTCTACTGGAGGAAGCCACGTCCCTGTTATTCTAGGATTGCTGAAACAGTGTTACCTATTTTGACTGATGGACATCTTGAGCCTGGGGTCTCCAGAGATTCCCAAGTCTGCTCTCTTTGCTAGGCACTGAGGCAGCATAGTAATTTTTCAGTAACAAAGTAGTTCCCTTATCCTAGCATCTACAAAATTATTCAGATCTATTCTCTCTAGGCTTTGAGGTATATGTCCTTAATGAACTGTGAAGGCAGTAACAGTCAATTTAGGCAAGCTTTTCAAAGGCTTTCCCTCTCTTAGTCTGTAGATATTTCTAGAGAACAATACATCCTTTCCTGATCCATGTTTTCACAAAGCATATGATCCTATTTTCCCCCAATCAGCTCTCAGCATCATGTCTTTCCTTCAATCAAATTTTTTCCCACAATAACTCCAGAGTTCCTGTCAATTTCTCATATCCACTGGCTTTGTCAACTATTCCCAACAGAGGAGTGCTAACCTATGTAATGCTCTCATCCAGTAGCCTCACCCTTTCAACTACTTGAGTCTCCAATCCAACCCTTAGCACACACTAGGCTTTATATCCAGTGGGACCTAAATAAATAAATGTAGCTTGAAAAAATGTCTAGTATGCAATTCGTGCTCAGTGTCTGATCAGGAGATCACCGAAATTCAGAGTTCAAATTCTATCTAGGCCAGCCTGCACCTGATTGCCAAGAGTGGCCAGGCAGCCATCTTTGAAAACCTCTAGGATTTTGGAACTCACTAACTGATAATTCAGGCCATCTTCTGTTTAAATAGCTCTAATTGGGAAGATTTTCTTTTTTCTTATGCGAGCTGAAATAGGCTTTTCAGTTTCCACTCAGTTCGTCTACTCCTGTTCTCTGCATCCGATCAGAAGCAGCCTAATCTTGCTACCACATAAAATCCTTGCATATACACAATCAGAGCTCACACAACCCCTCAGTTAATCCTCTTCCCAGGTCAAACCATCCTCAGCCCCTTCCCTGTGTACGGTCTCATTTCCTTTCCCTTTCCATCAACAAACACTTGAAAATTCATCATTGTCCATCTAAAATGGGGAGCCTCGTATTGAAGGTAGTACTCCAAATGAGGCCTGACCAGGGCCCATTACAACAGTACTGTCACCTCTCTAGGCTGAGACACTCTGTCTTTCTCACCGAAGCCTTAGATTCCATTAGTTTTTTGGCCACCATCTTATGTTAACTCAAATAATCTTTCATTGACTCTTAAGCCACTCAAACCCCCACATTTTCCTGTTGACTATTATCTATCCATGTACATATCTCCACATTCTACTTCTCTAGATTCTACTAAATCTATTTTAAAACTCAAATCTTGGGTTTTATCCTGATTACACATAAATTTCAATTTGTTAGAGTCAGCTAACTAGCCAATGGAGACAAGCCACTTCTTTCAATTCAGCAAAAGCTTCTTGGGTGAATAATGTGTTAAAATTGGAGTTAGGAAGAACTGAGTTAAAATTCTGTATGACCTCACTAGTTGAGTGACCCTAGATAAGTCACTTAACCTTTTTCAGCATCAGTTTCCTCATTTGTCAGAGGATGATAGCACCTACCTCATATGGATGTTGTGAGGATCAAATGATCTTCAAGTGTTTAAAATTCTATATTACTATATATATAATGCACATATATATATATATATATATAATACTACAGTAGCTGTAATTAGTAACATTATTGATATCACTACATTCTTCCTCCTCCTCATCAGCTCCAGAGAATGTGCTTTACCATAATCAGTTTCCTAACTAAAGGGAAGGACTGCACCACCTTTGGAAGGCACAGGGAAGCTGTTAATTGCACAGTAACTCATTTGCTACCTCCTTGATTCTTGCCAGTTGTGGTGTCCTCCTCCTTACCTGAAACCTGATCTTACTCTGCATTTACTTTATCAACTATATACATACATACATATATATACATTCACACATACATATGTATGTATACATACATATATATATATATATATATATATATATATATATATACACACATGCATATATATTTTTTTCATTTACTTATTTATGTGCGCGTTGTTTCTCTCCAAAAGAATATACGCTCCTCAAGGGCAGAGGATTTCTCAATATTGACTTCATCTTGCTGACCCTTAGCCCAGTGCCCATTGCATAAAAGGGACTTAATAAGTGTTTGTTGAATGACTGAATGGTTAGAAGAAGGCCAGGGGTCAGCCAGTCTTTGGCTAACTTTCAGGACACCCCAGGGTAATGAAAGAATGGATACCTAACTTATTATATTGCCTTCCTTAAGGGTCAGTATTTGAAACTATACAGCACCAGTATCTGAAGCAGCTACTTTGAGGTAGCTATGGTTTAGCTCCTGGATCACCCAATCCAAAAAATCAGAACCCTTCGGCCCCTTCTCTTCTGGCTGCCTCTGTGATTACATGATTCTTCCTGGTCTCTGTTCTCCTTGCTAAAAACCATAGTGTAATCATTCAAGAAGTATTTCACAAGGCCTATTAGGCCCATTAGGCTTTGTGAACCTGGAATGGATGATGGTGCTTTCTAAGCCTGCCTCAGCTTATAGGCCAGTTGTTTCCTTCAAACTTTTTGTGTGGAGTGGCTGAAAGATCATTAGGTTTGAATACTGGTAGCCTGGATGCAATTCCAAATCTGCAGTAACTAACAATCTGCATGAATTTGGTCAAATAGTCCACTAATTTTTAAAATGAGGCATTGGGCTTAACTATTAAAACTGACATTTATATGATCATTGAAGATTAATTTAACTCTTTACACAAATAATCGCATCTGAGCATCAAGATAACCTGAGGAAGAAGGCCTCCATTTTACAGATGAGGAAATAGAACCTTAGAAAAGTGAAGTGTCTTCCCTAAGGTCACGAAGTATTATTTGAACATAGCACTCTACAGCTAAGTCAGTGTGCATCTGGAAAGTCTAATCTAATTGTAAGTGCTCTGATCCCAAGGAATGTTCTTATCATGTAGCATTGTAGCTCACAGATAACTGCATTGGTAATGTAGAAACCTACCAATCTGTGAGCTACATGGCCCTGGGGTAGCTTCCTGTAGGTGTTGGTCATGATCCTTTCTCCATCATTTATTTGGAGCTTGAAGAGAAGGTCCAGAAGGACAGGGCATCCCCAAATCCCATTCGCCCGTCTTTGAGCCTTCTGGCCCAAATGGAACAGCCTCTGGAGCTGCTGTTTGCTTCCCTGGGGCCTGGTTCTTCTCATGCCTCTCCATGTGCTGGCTGGGCCAGGCCACGGAGGAATGCCTGATGGAAAACCTACGGAGGTTCCAGAAGTGCCCTGGGTAGCCTAGGACTGCCTTTTGCAAGGAGCACAATCTGTTTTCTTTGAGAGACTGCATCTGATTTTCAAACTTGTCCTTAAATCACCATATCGAATCCTGGTGCAGCATGCACACATGCACACATGCACACCTGCACACACACACACAATGGGGCCTTCCAAAGCTTGGATTCTTTAAAGAACCTGAGGAATCTTTAAAAGCCCAGGCCGTGGGCTAGGCCTCAGGGGGAAATGCAGGAATGTTGTTTGTCCTCAAATCCAGTGGACCGGTGCTTGCCAACAGAAAGGCCCATCCTAGATCTCAGACACAGAAGGCTTAGAGAAACATGACCTGAAATAACTGGCTCTTGCCTCCTCCCTCAGGCCCTCCAGCCATCCTGACTTCCACAAAAAAATAACTTTACCAGGACTGTGACTTTGAAGTACACTCGTGACTTTTCTTCATTTCCTCTGCAGTTTTCCCAATGTTTGGCACATAGCAAGTGCTTCATCAATGCTTGCTGACTTGCTGACAACAAGGAAGATAATGGTAGCCTGAGATAAGAGAAAAGAGACCCCAGTAACACTTGGAGGTGTCAGGGGGTCTTCAGGAGCTTTTTTTCTGTAGGAATTTTACCTCTTTTGTTCATGAAGATTGCTCCATGGGGTGACCAAGTGACTTGTTTCATGGAATTCAAATATATTTTCTTGGAATCCTTTGGTGAGCAAAGAAGGAAGGGGCTGATGCCTCATAACCTCAGAGTTGCAGAGGGCTGCAGAGGATGTATAGCTCCTGAGATTATTCCTGGAAGAGAGGGCTTCTTTTGCTTTGTACTTGTGTTCCCAACGCTCTCAAAAAGCTACACTAAATGATTTAGTCCAGCTCCCACACAAGGAAGAATTTCCTCTCATTCCCATTCAATAGCCGTCCAACCATCACTTGAAGACCTCCAATGAGGCAAAAGCTTGCTATCTGTAGAGGAAACTCAGGCCAATGTTGATGGCTCTGATTGTTAAAAAGTAGTGTGTGCATGTTTGTATGTATGTGTGTGTGTGTGTGTGTTTGTGTGTGTTTTCTTTAGTCTTCTGACCTGAAGCCTAAATGTGTTTGATTGCATTTTGTTTTGTTTTTTACAGTTTCAACCACCTTTGCCTGGTTCTTCCCTCTGGGATCAGAACAGACAAAGTCTAAGCTTTTTTTTTTTTCTGGACTTGGTATCTTTTCAAATACTTGAGGACAACTCTCAAGTTTCCCTGTAGCCTTCTCTTTGGGAGCTCCTTAAATTTATCATCATGTAACCTGGGCTTGAGGCTCTTTACCTTACTGGTTTCATTACTATGGGTGTTCTTCAATCATTCTTCAGGTTGCCAGTGTTCTCTAGCCTTCTTAATTAAGCCATGGTGCCAAGAACTGACCATAATATTCCAGATGTACTCCGTCAAGAGAAGACAGTATGGAAATATTACCTTTTCGTTCCTGGAGACTGTGACCCTGTCTACACTGGAGCTTTCACTGACTACTTTGGCTTGCATGGTACCAATAAGCTTCTTTCCTTTGGATAAAGGCAGAACATAGAGGGTTGTGGTTCCTTCACTGACAAATCACAAACACCATAAAGGCAATCTGAAATGTTTGGTCCCATAATTAGATAGGAAAGATTCCACTGCTGTATCTCTGTAGACACTAAGCCAAAAGCCACTACCAAGGAAGGCTCAAAGTTGAGTTGAACTGCTAGAATCAAAGTCAGAAAATACCGGATGCCCCCTTGTGTACTCCCTTTTCAGAAAACTGGGTCTGTATTTGCACAGTCTTAGGCAGTCAGGCTTGTTTCTTCCAAATGGGATACAAAAGATGAGCCAAAAACAAAAGAAGAAAAAGGAAAAAAAAAACAGCTTTCCAAGAGAAATGTGTTCTTTCCACTGTGTCAACATGTAGGAGTTCTGGCCCTAAAGACAGACCACAGAATAAATCCTCATTTGATTTTGGAGTCCTGCTTTCTCCTCTCAAGTCAGAGAAGGAGCAAGGACCCAGGAGTCCAAAGAGCTGGAGCTGAATCGCGGTTCTGTCCTGCCCTTGTTGATGGACTCTGGGTCACTTTTTCATTTGGAGATTCCTATTCCTTCCCATACACTAAGGCCCCTAATCCCAGAAGCCCCTGCCTCCCAGGTATGATTCAGAAATGGATGGATGAGATAGCAGTGCAGGACACATACTGGAAATCATTTGTAGAAATCACCAAGCATCCCAGTGTCATTTAATAACCTTTTTTGTTCCCTTTGTAGCCTCACCACCTTGCATGAGGTCTGTCATACTGAGGACCTGCTAGATTGCATTGAGTCCTGTTTTCTTGGCAGCTCCTATCCCATCAGCCTGACCAATTGGCTGAGTGGATTAAACCCATGGTTTTTGTTTCTTTGGTTGGTCTGTACCCCTTGTGAGAGACTAATGGATCAGCAGCAACTTTGTACTGGGCAATATGCCAGGTACTCAGGAAGTCAAGGCAAATATAAAACCTTCTGTCCCCACACAGAATGTGAATCCAGGTGTAGCGGCATCTACCTCAAAGAGAAACAGGCAGTACAGAAGGATGCCTGTAGGAAGCACTTTAACCAAGAAAGTCACCTACTTACATTACCTATGTTCTATTGTATTTTTTTTTTATTTTGGTAAATATCTCACAGTCCTGTGTTAATCTGGTTAGGCTGCACTCTGTGGGTTTGACAGCACTTTGGAGTCAGGAGGCTCCATTTGGGCTCAGAGAAGATCTGAGGATTTCCTAGCTGTTTGAGCCTGAGCTGGTAACCTGTCCTGTCTCTGCCTCATTTCCCTCAGTTGTCCAGTGAAGGGGGTGGAGCTTATGAGTTTTCTGGCCCATCTAGCTCTAAGTCTATGAGCCTATGAACTTCTACTTTATTTCTGTGCCCTAGTGAGTAGATTGGTGGACTCAGGCCCTGGACTGGGGTTCAAATCCAGCCTTGGAGAACGAGCCTAGACAAGTCATGGACCTTCTCTGAAGCTACATTTCCTATTATTGAATTGGGGATAACAATAGTAGTTACCTTCTAAGACTGTTATGAGGCTCAAATAGGAACATTTATGTCATGGGAGTCTTGTAGCATTCGATGTGCCTCATTAACAAGAGCTGTTATTACTCATCCATTTTCTACTCTTTCCTGAAGCCATGCCTAGGTTATGCACTGCCAACTAGAGCTAGAGCTCTCAGACTAGGTGCATCTACTGAGCGCAGTTTGTTGGTCAATGTTCCTGTTAAAAGAAATCTTGATTCATGCCTCACTCTGGTCAATAAAGCAAAGGAATTAACACTAAGGAGTTTATTAGCATCTGAGGCAGCAAGTAGTGGCATTGTACATAGGGTCATTGTACACCTGGGTCTGTCTAGGTTACAAGCCTTGATTTCACAAGGAGGCCTAGTCCACCACCAAGATCCCTCCTCCTGGGACACCCAGAACAAGAGACTGGGGCTGGAGGGTGCTTTTGTGCAATGACTCAGCTAGGTCACCATGACCCAGACTAAGTGACCCCTCAAGTTGTGACTTGTTAACATCCCTGGCACACCTCTTGGTTTCCCCAATTTGTGTTTGGACTGAACCATGAAGAATCCAGATGCCAAGGAAACTCAGTAGGGCTGAGGCCTATGTCCTGCAGCCCAGCTGGGTACATCCCAGATCTTCTTATTCCCTTCATCATTGAATTCCTTCAACGGGAAAATCAAGCCAATATTGCTAACCACTTAATATAGAGCCTTCACTGAAAGAGTCTAAAAGCTCTTAGGAAAAAAGAATTGCAGAGTTCAACAATGGTGAGTCACATGATACCAGAAAGTATCACAGCAGTAGCATCTGAAGGAAGCCCCCCTAGCCCCGGCACTGAGTCATGGGGCTGTGCTTTCAATCCTTGGGTAGTAGGTGAAGCCAATTTCAGGTCAATTTCCTAAGCACCTCCTAAGCTTCCATTCCCAGAGACGATTTCTACCATTTCTAAATAAATGGGGCATTTTTGGGAAGTGGCTTGCTGTGTGCTTGTGGGAGAAGCATGGGGTTATTCCTAAGGTTCTATCCTGGCCAGTTCCACTTTCCAAAGCCTAGAGAAACAACAGAAAAAAGAAGCCAGTTAAAAATTCAACAAATTAATCTCTGGTGGGGTCATTGTAAGTACCCCAGGAACAGAGCCAAGAGGGAAGAGTTGTATGTATTTCCCAAGTAACTTCTTACCATAAAGCCACTGATCCTAGTTCTGAGCTGCTGTTGGAAAAGCAAAACCTACATTCCAAGGACGACAAATTGAAAAATAAGAGGGACTTAAGAGGTTATCTAGTCCAAGCTCTCCATTTTACAGAATGGAAAACTGATTCCCGAGCAGGTTAAATCACTTGCCCAAGGTTCTAGTAAGTGACAAATGTAGGATTCAAACCCGGGTCTTATGACTCCAACCCAGGGTTCTTTTCCTATTGTTTCTCTGTCCTTGACCTCACTTTGTTTATACACACATACTTTGGGCAGGCTCTGTGCTAAGCACTACGTTACAAACAAAACTCCCTGTCCTCAAGGAGCTTAGAGTCTACAGAGTCAGTTTATATTCATTATAACCAAATCATAAGATGCTTAAACTAGAAGGGACCTTGGAGGGTTTCCTGTCCAAAATCTGATTTTTATATATGACAAAATGAGGATTATAAAGTCTAATGACTTGTCCAAGGTCATACTGTTAGGGGGCAGAACCACTCAAAGTTGATGATACTCCAGTCTCTTGGATCTCCTTCCAAGCCTCCATTACTTGATCATCATCCATTTTAGACTCTTTAACTGCAGATATTTCCCAAGGCTCTGTCCTGAGCCCTCTTTTCTCTCTAGCCTGATGATTTCATAAGCTCCCTGGGGTTCATTTATCACCTCTATTCGGATGATTCCCTGGAACTCTAGAGCATGCCCCCGTCTCGTTTCCAGCTCCCATCCCACCATCGGATGTTGTCTTTTGGATATTTGGAAATGTTGGCATGTCCAGCCCAATGTATCCAAAACAGACCTTGTCTTCATTCCTCTAAACTCCACTGCACTTGTAAACTAATCCCATCAAGGGCATGCTCATCCTTCCTGCTACAGAGATTCACAGTCTGTGTCAATAGGTGATCCATGTTCTCAGGGGAACCTGTTGGAGATCTGTCTCTCCCTCGCCCCAGCCAGCCTCCAGACACCGGATTCCAGAGTCTGGGAAGGCCCACCCAGACAAGCATGTAAGGAGCCTTTGTCCTATTCCTACTTCCCACTAGGCTCTGGCTACCCCTTATTAGCTGAATGCAGATACTTTATTACCATACCTAAAGGAAATCCAGAACTCAAATCCATTCTCTCCCTTGAGATCGTAATCTCATTCTATTAGTTTATTGTTTGGGGACCTGATGACTTGGGATTCATTCCAATCCTCCCAGAAATATGGCAGACTACTGGGCCTCATCATCTGCCTTAGGCAGCCTGGTGGCAAAGTGGATAGAGTACTGGGTCTGGAGTCAGGAAGACTTGGGTTCAAATTCAGACTCAGATACTAGCTTTGTGACCCTGGGCAAATCAGTTCACCTCTGTCTGCCTCAGTTTTCTCATCTGTAAAATGGGGTAATAATTGTACCTGCCTCCCAAGGTTGTTGTGAGGATCAGATGAGTGAATAAAGTTAAAGCACTTAGCCCCATGCCTGGGACCTTGAAGGTGTTATATAAGTGTTGCTTATTATTATCACCATTTTTTGTTTCTAAGGGCCGCTGGGTCCAGCCATCTTCCCTGCCCCTACTCCCATTGGACACCCTGCCATTGTCATCACACTGCCATTTGGAGCCTATGGATCTGTTGGCTTTGAAATCTGCCCTGATGACATGCCAAGGCCCCCTGGTCCTGGCCATCTGCCCTGCAGCTGGATGTTCCTTTATGTGGTCTCACCGCTGCTTGGAATGTGGGCTCCTAGAGGGAAAGACTGTCTTACCTTTCTGTTCCATTTCCATTGCTTAACGCAGGCCTGGGCACATATTCAGCACCTTATAAATGCTTCCCTTTCTATCATATCCTCAATTCTTTGGTCTCCCTCACTGCACATGGCTAATCATTTGGGACTCTTACCCTTAGCACCTCTCAGCTGGTCTATTCCCATAGCCTCTTTTCAGTCTCCTCTCCTCAATTCTCTTCTCATTCCAATCCATCCTCTACTTAATTTCCAAAGGTTTTGTTTTTCTAAACAAGGTATTAAAAAAAACTCCTCCCTTCCTGCCTCTCTAGAGTCTGGTAGCTCGCTGTTACTTCTGAGATGAAACATTATTTTTTTTTTTTTCTGTTGGGTTTTTAAAACCCTTCACCACTTGAATCCAACCTGGCTTTCCAGCATATGTCCCTTTTCTCCATGTGTCTACAGTCCAATCAGACTGGTGTTCTTACTGTTCCTCATGTATGCCAATGGCATCTCTGCTCCCCCTCCCCTACCTGAGGTTCTTTCTCTCCTCAACTCAGGCTTCTTAGAATCTTAGTTTCCTTAGAATGTTAGCTCAAGTGCCACCTTCTCCATGAAGCCCTTAATGATCTCCTCAGGATGTTACACCCCCTTTCCCATCACCTTTTATTTTTATGGATATTTCACTTGTGCCTAATATATGTGCCTGCTGCCTCCCTCCCCGGTGTGAATGCAAGCCTGAGGCCAGAGACTTCCACTTCAGTTGTTGTATCCCCAGAGCTTATCCCAGTACCTGGCACATAGTAGGTGCTTAATGAATACTTAGTGATTTAATGTCCCGACCTAGTTAAGCCACATCTTTTGACTTGAGCCTCATAATGTATTATTTGAGCATTTTAAAAGTCAGTCCAGATGGCCCAGGTGTGTTGGATTTCCACTAAGTTTGATTCTGGTTTCCGCTTGTTGGCTTTCCCTTAGAGGATTAATGTAACTGGTTTCTTCTGATTCGTTCTTTTTCTCCCCCCCCCCCATCTCATTTTTATTTTAATTCATAACAAACTAATGAATTCAAAAATAAGTTATTAAGCACCTACTATGTGCCATGCACTGTGCTAAGATCTAGGGATATGATGCAAAGTTATTCCTGCTCTCAGGCAGCTCACATCCTACTGGGTAGGAAAACATGGGTACAGATGAATAGAGGACATAAGTAAACACAAAGCAAATATGAAATAATGGGGGAGGCTGGAGGAGGGGAGAAGATACCCTGGGCAAAGACATAAAGGTAGGAAATGGCATAGCCTGTTCTCAATCATTCATCGAATTTAGTGCTTGAAGAGTTTTCTAGATAATTGAATGCACCCTTCTCATTTCACAGATAGGGAAACAGATTCAGACAGGAGGTAAAGGAGAGATGTCAAAGGACATGCACCATGCAGTCAAGGCCCTACTTTCAAACACTTGGAGTTGGCCTGCTCAGAGGGCAGAGGAGATGGATGACAACAGGCCCATATTCTGAACTGGAACCTTTCAAGACCCCAGAGCCAATGTACTCCCAAAGCTCCATGGAAAATGGGCAGAATGTGGGGACAATTGTGCTTTCTTTTGAAACTTCTATTTGCTGACAGAAGAGTAGAGACATCTGTACGGATACCTTGTCATCAGCAGCTCTGATTGGTTCTTCTCTGAGAACTATAACATGGTGGGGAGACATTGGAGAGCTATCAGCTATTTATAAATAAAAAAGCCTTCCGTGCCATTTGCTTTCATTGGAATTTGTAAAGCAGGAGTGGGGAACCTGCAGCCTTAAGGCCACGCATGGAGGTCACATGTGGTCTTAGGGCCACTGCTTCCCACTCTGTGTTCTAAACCTTGCAAATTCTACTCCCATTGTTTTGTCTGAAGGAGAGATTAATAGATGGACCATAAATAGATACAGGTAAATAAATAATAGAGAGAAATGGCTTTTAGATCAATGGGCAAATGAATAGGTAGATAAATATATAGATAGAGTAGTGGATTGTAGATAGACAAGGAGGTAAATAGATAAGTGGATAGATACTAAAACTGATAAACATTAGGGCAGCTAGGTGGCATAGTGGAGAGCATGGTGGGCCTGGAGTCAAGAAGAGTCATGTTCCTGGGTTCAAATCAAGCCTCAGACACTTACTAGCTATGCAACCCTGGGCAAGTCACTTCCCTCTCTTTGCCTCAGTTTTCTCATCTGTAAAATGGTCTGGACAAAGAAATGGCAAAGCATTCCAGTATATGTGCCAAGAAAACCCCAAAATGGGGTCACAACGGCAGATGCCACTGAAAACAAAACAAAACTGACAAGTAGATAGATGAAGACATAAACAGATGGATAGAGTAGATAAGTAGGAGATATATTAGTGTAGCAACAATCTTGCTAGCAGCTACTGTGACTGTGTAAAACCAACAACAACCAGCACACAGAAGGCTGCTGATCCAGCTTCTTTGATCTGCTTTTCTTTTTTTTTTTTAAATGCAATTTATTTATTTAACATATTTGGTTTTCAGCATTGATTTTCACAACATTTTGAATTACGAATTTTCTCCCCATTTCTACCCTCCCCCCCACTCCAAGATGGCTTATATTCTGGTTGCCCTGTTCCCCAGTCAGCCCTCCCCTCTATCACCCCCCTCCCCTCTCATCCCCTTTTCCCTTCCTTTCTTGTAGGGCAAGATAAATTTCTACACCCCATTGCCTGTGTATCTTATTTTTTAGTTGCATATAAAAATTTTTTTGTTTTTGAACATCTGATTTTAAAACTTTGAGTTCCAAATTCTCTTCCCTCTTCCCTTCCCATCCACCCTCCCTAAGAAGTTGAGCAATTCAACCTAGGCCACACATGTATTATTATGTATAACCCTTCCACAATAGTCATGTTGTGAAAGGCTAACTACATTTTGCTCCTTCCCAACCCATCCCGCTTTATTGAATTTTCTCCCTTGACCCTGTCCCCTTTCCAAAGTGTTTGTTTTGATTACCTCCACCCCCATTTGCCCTCCCCTCCATCATCCCCCCGCCTTTTATTTTTTTTTTTATTTTTTTTTATCTTCCTCCCTCTTCTTTCCTGTGGGGTAAGATACCCAACTGAGTATGTATGGTATTCCCCCTCAGGCCAAATCTGATGAGAGCAAGGTTCACTCATTCCCCCCTCACCTGCCCTCTCCCCTCCTCCCATAGAACTGCTTCCTCTTGCCACCTTTATTCGAGATAATCCACCCCATTCTATCTCTCCCTATCTCCCTCTCTCAGTATGTTACTCTCTCATCCCTTAATTTCATTTTATTTCTTTTAGATATCTTCCCTTCATCTTCAACTCACCCTGTGTCTGCTCTCTCTCTTTTACATATATATATATATATAAACATATATATGTATACACATACATACACATACATACATACATATACACATAGATATATACATACATACACATTCACTTATATATATACATAAACATATATATATATATATATATATATATATATGTATGTATATATATATTTGCATATTCCCTTCAACTACCCTAATACTGAGGTCTCATAAATCATACTCATCATCTTTCCATGTAGGAATGTAAACGAAACAGTTCAACTTTAGTAAGTCCCTTGCAATTTCCGTTTCTTGATTACCTTTTCATGCTTCTCTTGATTCTTGTGTTTGAAAGTCAAATTTTCTATTCAGTTCTGGTCTTTTCAATGAGAAAGCTTGAAAGTCCTCTATTTTATTGAAACTCCATATTTTGCCTTGGAACATGATACTCAGTTTTGCTGGGTAGGTGATTCTAGGTTTTAATCCTAGCTCCATTGACCTCCGGAATATCGCATTCCAAGCCCTTAGATCTCTTAATGTAGAAGCTGCCAGATCTTGGGTTATTCTGATTGGGTTTCCACAATACTCAAATTGTTTCTTTCTGGCTGCTTGCAGTATTTTCTCCTTGATCTGGGAGCTCTGGAATTTGGCAACAATATTCCTAGGAGATTTCTTTTTGGGATCTATTTGAGGAGGCGATCGATGGATTCTTTCAATTTCTATTTTGCCCTGTGGCTCTAGAATATCAGGGCAGTTCTCCTTGATAATTTCCTGAAAGATGGTATCTAGGCTCTTATTTTGATCATGGCTTTCAGGTAGTCCAATAATTTTTAAATTATCTCTCCTGGATCTATTTTCCAGGTCAGTGGTTTTTCCAAGGAGATATTTCACATTGTCTTCCATTTTTTCATTCCTCTGGTTCTGTTTTATAATATCCTGATTTCTCATCAAGTCACTAGCTTCCACTTGCTCCAATCTAATTTTTAAAGTAGTATTTTCTTCAGTGGTCTTTTGGACCTCCTTTTCCATTTGGCTAATTCTGCCTTTCAAGGCATTCTTCTCCTCATTAGCTTTTTGGAGCTCTTTTGTCATTTGAGTTAGTCTGTTTTTTAAGGTGTTGTTTTCTTCAGTGTATTTTTCAGTATTTTTTTGGGTCTCCTTTAGCAAGTCATTGACTTGTTTTTCATGGTTTTCTCGCATCCTTCTCATTTCTCTTCCCAATTTTTCCTCTACTTCTCTGACTTCCTTTTCCAAATCCTTTTTGAGTTCTTCTATGGCCTGGGGCCAGTTCATATTTTTCTTGGAGGCTTTTGTTGTAGGCTCTATGACTTTGTTGTCTTCTTTAGGCTGTATGTTTTGGCCTTCTTTGTCACCAAAGAAAGAATCCAAAGTCTGAGATTGAATCTGGGTACGTTTTCACTGCCTGGCCATATTCCCAACCAACTAACTTGACCCTTGAGTTTTTCAGTGGGGTATGACTGCTTGTAGACTTAGGAGTTCTATGTTCTACGTTTGGGAGGGAGGTGCCAGCTCTGTCAGAGCCGCACTCCTCCTTCCCCAAGGACCCCCAGTCCAGACTGGGCTCAGATCTTCAGCAGGCTGTTGCACTCCTGCTCTGATCTGCCACTTAATTCCTCCCACCAGGTGGGCCTGGAGCCGGAAGTAACAACAGCTGTAGCTGCCCCACCTCCGCTGCCCCCGGGGCTGGAAGCCGAACCGTGAACTCCTTCCACTCCTGCAGCTTTTCCCACTAACCTTCTCCCCAGTTTTTGGTGTTTGTGGGTCGAGGGGTCTGGTAACCGCTGCAGCTCACATATTCAGGGCGCTAGGGCCCCCTCCGCCCGGCTTCTGGTCTGGATCGTCCACGCCGCTCAGGCTGGGCTCTGCTCCACTCTGTTCCCAGCTCCCAGCTCCCAGCTCCGTGTGGAATAGACCTCACCCAGAGACCATCCAGGCTGTCCTGGGCTGGAGCCCTGCTTCCCTCTGCTGTTCTGTGGGTTCTGCCCTTGATCTGCTTTTCTAATCAAAGCAACTTTAAGGGGTTAATCATCTCAGTTTAATTAAACATGCATGTATCGTTCACTTAATTCAGGGAGAAAAGATCAGCTCCCTGAACTTCAAGGCAAATAAAAACAAAAATTACAAACATCAACAGAGAGACCTTCTCTGATTCTAATCACAATTAATAGTTAGCAGAGAAGAACCAATGTATCTGGGTTAGCAAAGTCGGGGGTGGGGGGGGGCAGTCGCAACAGTATGCCCAGAGCATCAACACTCCTTCCATGAGTGAGCCCCAAAAGTCAAACACCAAGCTCCCCTCAATTGTACACTGTTCAGAGCCCTGAGGGCTCTGACCTCACCTAGGCTGGGTATGTGAAAGGTCCCCATCCCCAGTATCTCATCACATACATGTGAATGACTCCGGATTGCCTCAGTACTGAGAAATAGCTGAGAGAAACTCCAAAACAAAGACAGCAAAAGGTTTCCCTTGAATTCAAACAAAGGGAAGATTTCATAGTCTTAGCATCCCAAAAGGGAAGACCAGGGAAAAGTCTGATTGCCTTAACTCTTGGGAATAGGACCCTTTTTTCTTTAGCTTTTTGGCTTTGCTCTTTCCTTTTCATAGGTGAATGAGACAGAATAGACTGGCCCATGACCTTGTGAAATCTCAAAATGTCTTGGAACTGCATCCATACTAGAAGCTGCTAGCACTGAGGCCAGTGGAGTTATCTGCTCAATGTGACAGGGCAGTAAACTGGAGTTGGCAGTCAGGTTTGCATTGCCAAGAGCACCTTCCTCCATTTGCTATGCGGCCATTGGTAGTGAACCTGCCAGGGTGAATGCTGGGTAAAAATTGCTTTAAAGTAGGAAGGTGGCAGAGAGGACAGTGTGCCCTGGTTCAATGAAATATGTTCATCACTCTTTCTTGCTATATCTTGTCAGGAAATATTCCTTTTGTAAAATAAACAACACTCCCCTTTCTCCCCCCAAAAACCCCTAAAACAACACCAAAAGCTAATTGATATCAGTAAGTTAAATGAAATCAGCTCACTAGTCATTGCAATATTCAATTATGTAGGTAGGTGAGGTATTAACTGTAACTGGAGTTTGATAGTAGAGAGAACATACTGGAATGGAGATACGAGGTGACACTATTGGAGAAAGTAAAAATAAGTGAAAATAATAAGTGAAATACCCTCAAAGCCCTGGGTTCAAATCCTGTTTCTGTCACACATTGGTTATATGGAATATGGTACACTGGGCAAGGGTACCAGTCAGCTCTCAATATTGTAGGCTGCCAACCTGTGGAGATGAGTTCCTCACCAATGAATGTATTCTCTATTTTCCCTGCCTCCCCACCATACCCTTTATTTCCCAGAAGTGGAAAGTAATTTTCTTATGAGCAAATAGTTAGCTTAATCTCCTGAAAGAAAGGAAAAATGCCTGTAGACAGAGGATCAGCATTTTTTTAATCTGTTGCTTTGGCTGTGGGGATGTCTCCCTCCTCTTTGTGACTAGAGATAATTGAGGAATAGTTGGAACAAATATTCAACTGTCTTCTCAGAGACCAGCACCAAGTCAGGCCATGAGAAATGACAGTCAGTCGGCCACAAATTAGTATGGAAGACATAGGATGTGGAACAGAAATGACTAGTTTCTTCTGAAAAAATGAAAAAAAAATATACAGGTATTGGTAGACTGAAAACTTGTCACTGTGTTATCAAGGAACTAAAAAGTCTGGTGTAACATAAGGCTGCATTCAGAGAGGCAGAGGGACCTGGTATGCCACAGTCACAGTCACCCTACTGTGCTCTGTGCTGGGCCATATCTATCATGCATTTAATGTCATTGGGCTCTGGGGTAGCCTGTTTTAGAAATGACATTGAAAGGTTGGAAAGAACTCAGATTGTGAGGGTCCTCATGCCACATGGAAATCTACAGAAAGACCTGGAACAATGAGAATTCTCCCCAATGGGATGCCTTGGAAGGCCGAGCGATCCCCTTTACTATAAGTTGTCGTGCTCAAATAGTGGTCGCTTAGTGTGTGTGTGTGTGTGTGTGTGTGCATGTGCACATGGGTGTACGTGTGTGCACAGTTATCTATGTGCATACATGTGTCTGTGTGTCTGTGTATGTGTGTGTTTGTAGCATGTGTGCATAGGTGCATGAGTGTGCACAGGTATCTCTGTGCACACAGGTGTGTGTTTGTGTGTGTGTGTGTGTGCATGTGCACATGTGTATGAGTGCTCACAGGTCTATGTGTGCTCACAGCTGTGTGTGTGTGTTCATGTGTGTTGTGTTCTATTTCACATATTGGCTGGACAAGACGGCTACTAGGTCTGTTTTAACGTTCCAAACAAGAGGTTTCTATCTCACTCCACCACCATGCTAGGAATGAATTATTCCTTTGCAAAATAAGAGAGTCAAAGAGAAAAATAATCCTTTTTAATACAGAAAAAAAATATCAGGAAACTTTTGAGCTCCTATCATTAGGCATGTTGTTACCACCAAGTTCCACTATGGAAGAGGGGTCTAAGACCTATTCTTTACTGGACCCAGAGTGGGGAAGGGGAGGGGTCAGGAGGGGAGAGAGAAAAAGAGAGAGACCAAGAGTAAAAAAAAGAGGAAAGAACAACACAGAAAGGCACACACACACAAAAAGATGGAGGAGAGGACAGACAGGACAACTATAGGAGAGGAAAAAAGAAAAAAAATGAAAGACAGAGACAGAAGGACAAAGCAAAGGCAGAGTAATAGATAAAGACAGAAAAAAATTGTGTTTGTGTGTATGAGTGAGTGAGAGAGGGGGAGAGAGTGAAGGAGGGACAGAGAGAGACAGAGAGAGGAAGAGAGAGTAGAGAGAACTACACTGCACTCATTCTTCCGCCTCAGGCTGCACTTCTAATTTTTTCAGACTGGCACACGTCTCCTTCATTTTGAATAATGGAGATAATTATATACTGATGGGATCATGATCTAAGCCCACTGTGCAATTAAAGGACTCTTATTGCATGCAATCATGAGAAAATGTAAGAGGGATTACACACAGAGACAATGGAAATCACAAGTCTTTTCCTTTCTTGTTAAGCTTAGAGACCTAACCAGGCTTCTCCTTTCTTTCCCAGGGTTGGATTGTTGATAGTTTTGCCTTCTCTCACATCAGGTAAAGGCTGTGGTCTCTCTTAAATCCTGTTCTTCTAACATTCCCTTGAAACCAGAGATTTGGATAAATTCCTGTCTGATGACACTTTGATGGCTTTTTTTTTTTTTGCTGTCTAGGCACTTTTGGCATCTACTATCACTTATGGAGGCTCAGTGGGGCAGGGATTCTGCAACCAATTCCTCTGGGTAAAGACAAGAGAGACCACATGGCTCATCAGCCTCAGTCATTCCCACATGCCATCCCTGATCTCACTCCAAACTGAGAACCTCTAGACACTCTTCTCCTTCAGCTGCCTGCCCCAGAATTCCACACAAGTTGGGGACAGGCAGGGAGAATGGAGGGGTAGCCTTTGGATTCTGGTCATTGGATCATATCAGGAATGCCAGAGACAGATCAGCACCGTGGAGGGTCTGTCTGAACTCCTTTTCCCTTCCTTCAGTACTAACACTTAGATGGAGGTGACCGGGCAGTCATAAATGAGGATGGTGTGTGTGTGTGTGTGTGTGTGTGTGTGTGTGTGTGTGTGTGTGTGTGTGTGTCTGTAGACTAGGCCTAGAGAAAAGGCAGAAATCCAGTAATATGGCAGCTATAGACACTATGAGGAAGGCTGGACGCAGAACCAAGGAAATAATCATCAATGGTGTGCCAGGTTCTGTGCTAAGCCATGGGGACACAAATATAAACAAAGAGGAAGACAGCCCCCCCCCCACCAAGAAGCTTATGTTCTAATGGAGGAAGACCACACAGAAAAGGGAGCTGAAAACCGGGGGTAGGGTGTGCACATGTGTGTGCTGAGGGTACCCACGGGGAGCTGTAATGGCAAAGTTTGGGGAAGCACAGCCAAGCTGGGCCCATCCCCCCATAGCCCACAGCTCCCCATCATTCCCACCTAACATCCCTGAGCTCCTCCCAAACTTTCTTCGGCTTCTCATCTCTTGTAATTACACCCAGGTTGGATACACGTATGGGGCTAAAATAGATGGATTGGAACAGTACAAGGCACAGGTGACCAGTAGGACACAGTCCTACTGAACTTTCAGGTTTGTGAAGCATTTCCCGTTGGCAATCTCAGTTGGTACTAGCACAAACGGGGGTGGGGGGTGAGGGGATGCAGCTGCTTCTGTCATCCTCATTTTACAGAGGAGGAGCCTAAGGCTAAATCACTTTACAAGCTTCTACACCTGGTAAGTGCCTGAGTCAGGACTGGAAACAGTCTAGCCACTTAGACACCTAGCTACCTCCAAGGAAATTCAGTCACAAACATTATCAGGCTTGGTGTGAAGATTTGTTGCTGGTATTTAATCATTTTTCAGTTGTGTCCAACTCTATGGGACCCCATTTGGGGTTTCCTTGGCAGAGATACTGGAGTGGTTTGCCATTTCCTTCTCCAGCTCATTTTACACATGAGCAAACTGGGGCAAACAGAGTAAGTGACTTGCCCAGGGTCACACAGCTAGTAAGTATCTGAGGCCAGATCTGAATTCAGAAAGATGAGTCTTTCTTGAGTCCAGGCATGGTATGCTATCTACTGTGCCACCTGGCTGCTAACTAGCTGGTCAGAATTGAGGGGAGACTAGAAGGAGTGCTACACGTTCTTTGCAGGGTACAAGTCTATAAATACCGATAAAGATGATGACAGTGAGGAGGAATATTCCAGAGCAGTTCTCTGTTTTTTTTTTTCTTTTTTTCCCACTGCCGCAATCATCCCCATGATTTGGTGGCTCTATGTCCTGCATTTTCCCAAGCAGGACTGATTTCAAATAATTTTCTCTGTCACAAATCAGAAAAAAGGAAGCCCTCTCTCTGATGACGTATTCATTTTTAACCGTCAAAACATATATTCACTGTAGCCTTGGACCCTTTAAGGGACCTGGGCAGAAAATCTGGAGAGGAGTCTTCTTAGGCAGTCATGTGTCATTCTCTTACCTGGGTCTTTGGGGGACTTTCCTTATCTTAAAGAAAATACTTTACCCAGCAATCAGAAGACTCAAAAATATTTTGAGCTAATAGGTATTCAGGCACGTGGTCAACGCCTCTTGCCAGTTGGTAGTTTGAATCCAACATTTCCATAATACCCCCACCTCCCATGACTACTTCTAGTGTGCGTGTTTTACATTCTTTCCTGGGCATCAGAAACCATGGTCCTCCTTTCTCTGCTTTATTGCTGCCAATTACCCAGTGCACGATCAAGAGGAAATTTGCCTTGAAACTCACTGTGGGCAGAAATGCCCTTCTGGCTTGTACTGGGTTCCATTAGAGACAATCAGCCACTTGGATAAGGTGGCGGGAGCAGCTGTACTGGTCAGCTACAATCGGCTGGGGCCCAATAATGGCACTTTGCTGTCTTTCACTGAGAGGAGGAAGATGCTTTAGAAGGCCGAACAAAAAATATCCTCAGACAACAAGCTGAGCCCATGATGCCTGTGGTCAGGTCGGTATTTAGCTCTTCTTCCCTCTCAATAAAGGCTTCATTCCATAAGGCCAGGGCTCAGGTTTCAGAGCATGTGCTCACAGTTTGGTGCTGATTTTCAAGTCTTCCTTGGGCCTCAGGCAGAGGCACTTATTTACCTTTATATATGATCTAAGGTAAGTTATATGTAAAACAGCCCCACAGCAATCAATGGATCAATGATCGATTGCCTTCACCCAATGCACGGTGAAAGTATTGTATTAGGTCCCACTCACAATCACCCGGATCCCTTGTGGAACCTTTCCATGGGCTGGTATGCTATTATATCATTATTGCCAAGGTTCTTGTTAGGGCGGGCCCAACCAGGAACAGCTGGAAAGTGTGTGTGTGTGTGTGTGTGTGTGTGTGTGTGTGTGTGTGTGTGTGTGTAAGAACACATAACATCTCTCTCAATCAGTCCTGTTCAGGTTGCCTCACCATGCTGGAAGAATAAGCAGGGAGCCTCAGCTTCAAAATTCTTAGACTCCCTGGTTTAAAGCACAGAAGAAAGGCAAAAATCATCATCCTCATTCCCTAAGAAAGCCATGGCATCATATCATTTCTTGTGATTCCCAAATGTGGACTCCAAATTAATGAATATGCTCCCAGACCCAAGGCCCATAACTCTGATCTGTCAGGTGACTTGCAGAAGATAGAGGGGATGGTAGCCAAAGAATGCTGGGTAACATAAGCTCTGAAGTTATTTTGAGGAGACTCTATTGAGTCAGAGCAGTGAGGACTCAGGTCACTTCCAACACCTTGACCTGAGAAGAAAGGACAGAAGGAAGAAGATACTGAAAGGATCAAATGACCACTGAGTGTTTCCTGGTTTAAATAGATCAGCTTTGTTTGGTTTGCCTACAATATCCTTTGTCTGCAGAGGAAAGTCTGGGAAAATTCTAGTGAAGACTATTTCCAGTTTTATGTGGGCACATACATAGGCCTGAGCACATATGCTCAGGCTTTACTTTACTGTCATGCCCTACACTTTCTTGCCTTTTCCTGTTAATGACCTCCTGTCTCTGGGCATTTGCATAGAATGTATAATCACCCTGCATGCATGGGATGCTCTCCCACAGGATCTTGTTCTCTTGAAGGAACTAGATTGCTCCAACATTCAAGCTAGATATCATGAAACCTGTGTAATCCCTCTCATTGCTAGTGATTTCTCCCATCCATGCCTTCAAATTCCCTTATATTTACAATGAATATATTATTTATTTGTTTATCAATCTATCTACATTTTCTTTCTTTTAGACTAATTTGAAAATATGTATGTATGTATGTATCTATCTATCTATCATGAGCCAGGACTGCCCACACTCAATGGAAGATTGACTTCTCATTTCATTCTCATATACCATTTCTCCTGACAGGATTCCCAATGATGCAGGTGTACTTCTTCTGATCCAGAACTTTACAGGGTTTGTGGGTAGAAGAAGTAGGATTCCAGGCAAGAGAAAGAGATAAGCAATTGGAGGCAGAGACATGCCAATGTGAGACCACTAGGAGCAGATGTTGCAAGACTAGAAATGAAAGTCAGCCAGAGGATAGGGAGACTGAAGTTGAATGATAAACAAGAAGGATCCAATTCAAGGACCACTGGAACTAGAGAGCTTCCAGAGGAGCCTACATGGAAACTGGAGAACCAAGAGTGGTGACTTGCCTTGGGTATTGGCACTGGCTCTTCCCCCCGAGAAAGCCCTTCCACAGGAGAAACCTCCCCAGGAGATGCCAATAGATCCTTCCACCTTCTAGCAAAGCCATTTATTCCCTCTTGAGAGACTGACATTTTTTTTCTTGTTGGTTATTTTCAATATGACTTATATTCCCTTATCGCAAAGACACAACACACATATGTGCATACAAAAGGACACACACAGCTGCAGTAAAATTCTGACACCATTTGATTATAGTTCACAGCTTGGGAGGATTATAGAAAGATTCCTCTTCAAGTGCAGCTTGGGAGGTATGTTTTAGCAGACATCGGAGCTGAGCTGGGGATGGAGCAAGAGAATGCCAAAGACAAAAAGAGAATATTTGACATTTCTGTTGAATGTGAAATTCATCTGGGACCCATAAACTTCTCCATCTGGAAAATGTGGGGGACAGCTCCAGGAGTGAGTGGATGTGGTGGGTAGCCACATGACACCCTCTCTGAGAAGATAGAGCACAATGGGATTTTACAGAAAGCCACATCCCAGAAGGGGAGTTGCCAGGAAATTCCCATGCCCATAATGAGAATAAGTCTCTGAGTTATGGGAAGTAAGGTCCCCTGACTCAGGGAGGATTGCCAGCTTGTCCTTCCTTGCTTAGTGTCACCATTTGGTTGTTATATGTGTGTATGTGGTGTCTTAACAATAGAATGAAAATCTTTTAAGGGCATGGAAGATTGTTGTTGGTGGTAAATGCTTATTGACCGCATGAATGGATGAACAAAAACACGCTGGGCTTCTGGATTTAGACCTAGACATGACCACAGAGGTCATTTAGTTCAACTACCTATTTTGCAGGTAAGGAAACAGGCCCAAAGTGGGTAAGACATATGCGTTTAACAAATGGGGGTTTCTAACCTATGCCCTTTGACTTCAACTCCAGCTGGTTGACTACAATTTCTTTTCAGAACAATTTGACAAGATTTCAGAGAGACCCTTGACTTCATTTAGTGCTATCTCCTTCTTTGTGGTGAGGGGACTGAGGTCCAAGGAGGTTGGGAGATACACCCATTGGCAGCCAGGCCCAGAGTGGAATCCTTATCTCAAGCTGTTTTCATTTCTCACTTCGTCTCAGTAGACCAAACATCTACATCTTTTGTTCCTTCAGGTTAAATCCTGATTTGCCCAATACATATTTTAAAAATAATTCTCCCCCTCCCCCCAGTGAAGAACAGCAATGGTCTTGGGGCAGAGAGATCAGATAGAAACAATGTCTCCGGCTCCTGAAAACTGTGCACTGCAGTGGGGAGCCAGCACCCCATGCAGGATCTGCCAGCTATTAGAATTCGAAACCCTGGCTGGCTTTCACTGCCTTCAATCAACTTGTTACTGCAGTGGGGATTATGGGCTTTTTCAACATAAACAGCATCACTGTGATGGCTCATGTCTTTGGATGGGAAGTACTATATAGAATGTTAAACATCACACTATGCAGACAAGAGGGATCTGGGGGCTTAATGTGCCATAATTACAGAGAACATCTTAGCCTCTGTCTAAACCTCCAGGACCAAGCCATTGAACATTTTGAGAAATTTGTTTTCCAGAACATGGCTGCCTGTCTCTACAACTCTTTTACAAATTATTTTTTTTAAGTACAATTTTTTCTTCTTCCAATTTCACCCGCCACTTAGAAAAAAAAAAAAAAGAACAAAACCTTGTTTACAAATATGCAAATTCTCTGATTTGATTAACTACGTCTCTAAGCTAGGAAGATGAAAAAGCCTACATCATCACTCAGTCCCCCAGCCAGCTCTCAATTATGATCACAGAATTCAGGTTCTAATCCTCCTTCTGACACTCACTACCAGTGGGACCTTCCTTTCTTTCCCAGTTTACACCTGTATAAAATGGGCTTTCATGAGTGGGTTGATAACATCCTGTCCAGTTCTATGATCATGGAACTTTGGGAAGGACTAAAATTAAGAACATCGGAGCTGCAGGAGACCTTTGAGATCACCTCGCTCTAGAAAATTCCCATCCCCATTTAAAATGGAGAATTGCAACCATTGGCGGAATTTAAAGAGAGGAACGCAAGTTGAATGCAGTTTTTATCAATGCTGTTTTATAACTGACCCCTAGTCAGTGTAGATAATCAACACCAACTGACTGGCAGAATCAATGTGATCATGCTGGGTCGTTCTTCCAGGGAGAAGCCCAAAGAGTACAAAAAGTATTTGCTTCCTGCATAGTCCTCAGGAGGATAACAGAAGGAGAAAATGAGAAAAGAAAAAGAGGAAAGGGAGGAAGAAAGGAAGAGAAAATGGAAAGAAGGGATGGAGAGAAGAAGGAAGGAAGGAAAATAAGAAAGGAAGGAAGGAAAGAAGAAAGGAAGGAAGGAAGGAAGAGAGGAAGGAAGGAAGGAAGGAAAATAAGAAAGGAAGGAAGGAAAAAAGAAAGGAAGGCAGGAAGAGAGGAAAGAGGAAAGGATCAAAAAACATTTATTAAGCACCTATGTGACAGACACTGTGCTAACAAGTGGATCACCCAACTTCTTGTGCTCACCCTCCCAAATTACCTGTTATTTAACTATATGTTTGTGTACATGTGTGTGTATGCATGCAGAGATATAAACTCTCTTTATGTATGTTTAGACATATAAACTTTATGGTTACGCAGTAAATGTATTTAATATGTATTTGCTGTCTCCCCCATTAAATATAAACTCCTTAAGTAGTAGAAGAATTCTTTCTTTCTTCCTTCTTTCCTTCCTTCCTTCCTTTCTTCCTCCTTTCTTCCTGCCTGTCTTCCTTCCTTCCTTCCTTTTCTTTCTTTTCTTCCTTCTTTCTGTTGGTGTCCCCAGGATCAGTGCCATAAATAGGTTTAATAAGCATATGATTGATTGACTGACTCACGGTCAGCCTCTTTAGAGCCAGCTTAGGGAGCACCACAGTGCATAGAGTGCTAGGCCTGGATTCAGGAACAACTGAGTTCAAATCTAGCCTCAGATACTAACTAGCTGTGTGATCCAGGGCAAGTTACCCTGTTTTGCCTCAGTTTCCTCAACTGTAAAGTAAGGACAACAATAGCCTACTTCCCAATTATGAGGAGTATTAACTAATAAATTCCTTAGTGCAGTGCCTGGTAGATAGTAGATGATTAATAATTAATCCTCCCTTTCCTTTCCCTTTTCCCTTCCCCATCCCTATCCTCCCCATTCACATCCCTTTCCCTTTCCTTTTCCCCTTCCAAGCTCCAAATGCCACCTCTGCCTCTCCTATCATAATATATTCATTATTCCTTACAAACATAAACTCCTTAAACGAAACATATACACTCCCAGCTCCAATTGCTCCTTTCCTACTCACTTCTCAACCCCTTAAAATCTCAGAAGGTTACCACCTTGTAAGTGTTAAGCCTGATGGCAGTCCTTTATTTGGCAGGTGGTTGGCCACACTAATAACTCCATCAAACACAAAAATGAGGTTATTCTGGAATAATCTGCTCTTGACAAAGCCAGTTCAGGTTTCTGTGGTCACTATTTCTATCTCTAAATGTTCATAAACCAGCTCCTTAATTACATGTGCAAAGATTTTGTCAGAAGAAAAACCTCCCTCTAGTTAGGCAGGCTCAATATTCAAAAAATGTTGACAGTCTTGAGGAATCCATATCATTGAATTTCCAAAATCCAGTGAGTAGAGTTATACCCATAAAGAAACCAAATGTGCTTGTACACAATCTACCTATGTGAGCACGTATTTTCATACTGGTGATTTTCAAGATAGGTATTTATATGTAAATAATTTCAGGACCTATATTGCAAAAAAAAAAAAAAAAGAAACAGAAGGAAAAATATCCCATGAATAAAGGTAGAAAGTGTTATGTTTACATTATAAGAAGAATCATAAATTCCTTTAACTTAGCTGTCCTTAGCTGTCTCTGATGGCTAGGTGTTGCAGTGAGTAGGACTCTGGCCCCAGAGTGGGGAAGACAAGTTTTAAATCCACTATGAGATACTCGTTGTGTGACCCTGGGCAAGTCACTTAAACTATCTAACTTAGTTTCCACCACTGAAAATGGGGATAATAACAGACCTTACTCAGGATTGTTGTAAGGATTAGATGAGGTAACATTTGTAAAACACTTAGCACAGTGCCCAGCACATAGTAGGTGCTTCATAAATACAGATTATTTTTGGTTCTCCCTATTCTGAAATAGATTACTGAAATTGGTTGAATCAAGAGTTCTCAAAAGAAGAAATGGAAGCTATTAACAACCACATGAGAATCTTCCAAATCACTCATGATAAGAAGAACCACAACAACCTTGAGGATTGAAATGATTATTTTTCTCTTATATTAATAACCAATCATTAAATTATGGTGGAGATTTTTTTCATTCTATTTCTTCATTGAAAACCCAGTCTTTGTGAAAGACATTGCTGATCATTGCAATCGCCCAAATTCCCTGGGTATGTGCTTTTCAGTCTTGTGTGGGACCCCAGGAAAACCTTACAAGGAGGATCTTATCTAGGTTAAATTCTTACCCTACCATTGTCCATTGTTCATTGACTGGACAGATATGGATGCCTTGGTCCAGATAGCTAGAGACAGTTGATCCTCATCATATCCTCAGCAGGAGGAGCTGAAGGGTTTTAACCTACCTTTTTATCCACCCCTTCATTGATTGTTAACCAATCAGAGTCAATTTCAACCCTCTGGCATGACCCCTTTTCCAAAGGATGTTCTTCAGGGGCATATGAGAGAAAGCCACTGACCTCATCTTATTATATTTTTGCTAGTCCTCATGAATAAAAGCGATTATTAATCACCCAGAAATTATGTTTCTTAGACCTTTGATTCATCACAGGTTTCATCCTTCACCCAGCAATACTGGGAAAGAAGACAGAAATTGAGACCCCTTCACGTTGGAGGGGCCATGGAAAGAATGACTCGCTTCTGCAGTGTTGATGGAGCTATGAATTAATATAACCATTTGGGAAAGAAATTTGGAATTATGCAAATAAAGTGACTAAAAAGCCCAGATCCTTTGACCCAGAGATTCCATTGCTAGGCATATGCCATATAGAGGTCATTCGTACAAAGAAAGCCAAAAAACAGTACTTTACTGTAGGGAAAAATGGAAACAAAGTAGGTGTCCATCAATTGAGAAATGACTAACCAACTCTGGTACATGAATGTAATGGAAAGTTTGTGAGCTGTGACAAATGATGGATATGATAAATACTGACAATCATGGAAAGAATTACATGAACTGATGCAAAGGTAAGTAAGCTGGGCCAAGAAAACAATATACAGGACAATTACAACAGAGTAAATGAAGGGAACAACCACCACACACAAAAGAGAATAATGAATCTTGCCAAATTACAAAGCACCATCATGACTTCAAATAAGAAACATGAACAGGTGGGCATCACATGTATTTTCAGATTTTTCCACTCTTTCTTGCTTTCACTGCTTTTTCAACTTCCTGATTTTTTTTCTTAAAAAAAAAACAATTCTTTGTTATATAAAATGCTTCTCTTGGTGGGGTGGCGCTTAGGTGATGTTAAAAACAAAAATCTCATTAAGGATTTCTTTTTTAGAAGAAATCACAAAAATCACTAATATATTTTAAAAGTCTAGGTTTCGTAAAGTATTTTACATGCTTTATAATACTAGATTCCTGAAACAGATCAGTGTGGTCATTCTAATATTATCCCCATTTTAACCATAATGAAATAGATTCACAGCAGTTTATCCCATGATCACAAGGCTTGTAAATGTCCAATTCAGGATTTGAACCCAGTACTTCCTGATTTCAAGATTAGCACTCCATTTACTATGTCATATTACTTCTAAATGAAGATGAAGAAAGGTGATGTGGGGCAGTGCAAAGATGAATGTAAAGATTTAATATCAGAAGACCTGGATTTAAATTCCATGTCTGCCACTTAGAATTAATGATGAATTGGCCAAGTGACTCTGCCCCTATGACCCTGGATTTCCTCATCGGTAGTCACTTCTCAGGTCTCTTTCAGCTCCAGTTCTTTCCTATTGCATAAGAGCAAGGCTTGGGAAGAGTTCTTTGGCAACTGTGTAGACTTCTATATTTGTCTTTATCCCCACCAGGAGAAAGATCCCACTTACCGCCACGAGAAATCATAAATTCTTCTGGCATTTAAAGTTCTTCATAACGTGGCCCCTTCCCACTTTTGTAATAATTCAATAAATTATATTCTCCCCTGCCCAAATTCACACAACACACACACACACACACACACACACACACACACACACACACACGCACTTCTCCATGTACTCTATAGTCTATTCAATCTTTGTTACTTCTTGCTCCTTACACACAATGTTCCATCTCCTATCTCTGGGTCTCTTCACTGTCTCTTCCCCATGCTCAGAGAGCTCCCAAATCTAATATTGACCTCACAGAAGTCCTGGCTCCCTTAAGGCTCAACTCAACTGCTACCTCCCCCAAATACCTTTCCCATTCCTCCAATAGTGCTTTCCTCTCAAAGGGTACGATCAGGTACTCTGCATTTACTTTGCATGTATCATTTAATGTTTGTCAGATAACATAGAATCATAGATTTAAATCTTTAAGGAACATTAGAAGCCATCAAATTCAAATCCCTCATTTTATGGGTGAGAATGAGGTGGAGAACCACTAAGTGACTCACACAGTGTTGCACAGTTAGTAAGAAGTGGAGGTGGAATTTGAGATTAAATCTCCCTTATCCTAAGTCAAGCGTTGCATAAGTAGTGTCTTTAGTTAGAATGTAAGTGCCCTGGGGACAGGAGATATCTTTTCTCATTGTATCCCCACTGCCTAGTATATTGCCACACAAATAGTAGGGACATTAATAAAGGGTTGTTGAATAACTGATTAAGGCTGAGGATTGCAAGACTTGATGCTGGGAAATGACTGTGAATCTGAATGAAAATCCCACTTCTCTTGGAAAATGATCCTTATTCTTCAGGGCTGAGGAGGTCATAGAAAATATCTTTAAATATCAATGGAAGTGTATGCATGTGTGTGTGCATGTGTGTGTTTGTGTGTGTGTGTGTGTGTTTTCATGGTCCCTAATGACTAGATTTAAACAAACGAATCATGTATAATAATATATGTGTTTCTTTTCAACAGTCTCTGCTACAAAACCAAAACGAAACAAAACAAAAAATAAGGCATTTACTTAGAGGATTGCCTCATTTCTCTACCTCAGTACTAAAGGGTTGACATTCTTCCCATAGAAGGCTTATAAATGACTCAGTACTTCAATATTTTGAGGACTGGATAACATGGCATTCAATTCAAAATTCAGCTTTCCAAGTTGAAGATGGGGAGGGGGTGCTGACTCAACAACCATTTGTCTAGAGAAGATTCGAGGTTTTAGTGAGCTATAAACTGAAGATAAGTAAACAATGTGATGTGATCGAGAACGTTCTCACAATCTTCGGGCCAATCAAGTGAAGTTCTCTATTCACTACTGGCTGGTGATACATCTGGGTTATTGGTTTTCTTTCTGGGTATCCCATTTTAGGAGACATTGCTGAGCCCCTGTGCACTGTAGAAGAGGGCAACCAGTCCAGTAAAAAGCCTTGAGATCATGCTGTAGGAAATTTGATGAAAGGAACTAGATATTTTTAGCCTCAATAAGAGAGAACTTGAGGTAGTGTAGGGAAGCCTGAGATTTGTCATGAAGTACAGAAGGGGTTTCATGTGGAAGAGGGATTGGACAGAACTAGGGGTACTGAGTGGCAATTGCAGAGGAAAATTTAGGATGAATTTAGCACACTTCCTGGCACATAGTAGGTACTTAATAAACTTTGATCGATTGATTGTATGCATGATAAAATCTCTCACCAATTAGAGCTATCTGATGGATGAATGAAATGACGACTTTGAGAGGCAGTACGTTCCTCCCTGCTGGAGATCTTCAAGTATATATACGCTTGCTGGACATGGGTCGAGTTTGTTCGAGAAGGGATTTCTATTGAGGACAGATTGGTGCCAAAAGTCCCTTACAACAAAATTCCAGGAAACATTGACTCTGGGATGCTTTATTTCAATCTTAAACTCATAGTGTTCACAACCTGTCAAAGCTTTAATGGACGGTTACTTAATTTTGAAAAACTGAAGAAAATAAAAGGAAGAAGAGAAAAAATTATCACCCAATGGCCAAGACTCTCTCCATTGGCTAGTTTGGTCCATGAACAACAGATGAATGACATAGCCCAGATCTTGTACGAGAAGCTGTTATAGAACATTAATAACTGCCCAAGCTTCTGTTCATCTGGCAATTCTTTAAATGGTTCAAGAACCTAAGTATCATAAATTTAGACCTAGGAGGATCTTGAGAGGACAGCAAAGACAACTTGATGCCCTTTTTACATATGAGGAAAATAATGTCCAGAGAGATGAAGGGATTTATTCAGGGTCACACATCTGGTAAGCCAAAGAAATCGATTTGAATCTAAGTTTTCTGACACCAAATTCAGAACTCTTTCTAAATACTTCAAGTTCTCATGCTGAGTGGTCAAAGTAGGATTTTGATGCAGGTACTGAATTAATACTTTGTCCTTCCTTCCTTCCTTCCTTCCTTCCTTCCTTCCTTCCTTCCTTCCTTCCTTCCTTTTTTTTCTGGATTGAAAGTATGGTTTAATTGGTATGAGAGAGTTCCTAGTGAACTACTAATGCAGATTTCCAACTCTTCTGCAACTTATAGTCCTAGAGAGATGCCTAGAGCTCTGAGAAGTTAATTGACTTACCCAGGGCCAGATAGCCAGTGTGGGTCAGAGTGGGAATAAACCCAGATCTTCCTGACTTTGAGGCCAACTATCTATTTTGAATCCATAGTGCCTAAGCAGTCTTAGATAGGGAAAAGAATACTGAACCAAGAGTCAGTGTGTCCACATTCTAGTCCTGACCCTACCACTAAACCTCACTTTCCTCATCTGTCAAATGTGGAAGCTGGAACAGATGTTCCTTCCAGCTCTAAAGGATATGTAGGTGGGAAAGTGGATAAAGCACCAGGCCTGAAGTAGGGAAAATTCATCTTCCTGAGGTCAAACCTGGCCTTGGCAATGTGACCCTGGGCAAGTTGTTCAACCCTTTTTGCCTCAATTTCCTCATCTGCAAAATGAGCTGAAAAAGGAAATGGCAAACTACTCTAGTATCTTTGGCAAGAAAATCCTAATGGGGTCACAAAGAGTAAGATATGACCAAAAATGTGACTGAGGCAGCTCTAAAAACCAAGAACTTTAGAAATCTAGTTGACTCTTTCTGCTATCCAATGTCCATGCAATATTGATATTAAAGAGTCAATGTCTTGTATCCATAAGACAATGTGGTTATAGAACCTGAACAACTAAAGGTAGGGTGGAAAGGATTTTATGGGAAGGAAGGAAACCATAGGCTCTGGAGGAAACAGGACTGTGAAATTTGAACTGCAGACTGGGAGTTTAATTAATAGGAGGCGTGAAAAGCCAAGCATCAGACCAACATTCTCCGGATTCCTTCTGTGGCACACTAAGGCCATGGCTTGTTTATGTATCCTCCAAGTGGGGGTGGGGAGGAATCTATTTTCGAATGTACTCATTGTTAGGATGCTTTATCACAGCTGTGGCAGTTCATTAAGCCACCCCATGTCACTCTACTGAAGCAAATGGTGCTGTTATTTACATTGAAAAGACCCAAGATGACTTCTCTTCTAGATACCCAGAAGAAAGTCCAAATCTCATCGGGGCTGTCATAGATGGATATTGATGGGGATCGATGGCATTGGAAGGGGCCCTTTGCCTGAGCAAGGACTTTGGAAATTGGAGGAAAAATCTCAAGCTAGCAGGCAGAGAGTAGAAAGTTTTCTAGGGCAGTCCCACCCACCTTAATAGCCATTCAGAACCTGGTTCCCTCCATTAACGTTCTTTCATAACTAGGAAATAACTCTAGAGGTCCCGACCCATGGAAAACATTTGAGGAAGAATGAGGCAAGTCGATGCACCAAGATCCCACCCTTTTCCCCGTGGAATCTCTTACTGCCAGTCATTCATCCAGGCCCCACCATGAAGAGCTGTTAAGTCTTATAAGTCTTGCTCCAAATGCTTTTTCATGCCCTGCCCTTCTTTCCTGAAAGATCTGTCTGAATTGCCTTGAGCCCTGAGGCTGTTGGAGGAAGGCCATCACCATGGAAATGGGGGCCACATCATAGAGCATCCCCGGTTGTGACTCACATGAAGATCACTGAGATACAAAGGGAAATGAATCCCCAGTGATGTTCCACCTGGGCTCTCTCTTGGAGAGAGTGGTCTGGCTGCATTCTTGGAAGAAAAATCAAGTACTACCCCAAGAGAAAATGAAAGGGAACTCTCAAGAATGCTTCCATCTGCTTTCATGCATAGGGGAGGCCGAGTTGCCTCCAACTGGGTTGACCATGATGCTATAACCAGTCTTTATTTTCCCTGGATTTAGTTTGATTCCATGATTGTACAAGGAGTGTCCCAAAAGGTTTGCACTTTTGCTGCTGAGGAAATCTGTAACAATAGCACCTCCATTAGCACAGAGCCAGTTCACTGGAAGGTTCAACCTGCTTGCCCCTGGTGACTGAGCAATTGTCAGTCCACTGTATTATTCCCACTACTAACACAAGACTATGGTCAAGAATTGCTGTATTTTGGTATCACCCATCAGAATTCTCTGGATATGTACACCACTCACCTCCAAGACCATTAGAGGCAGCTAGATGGTACAGCAGATCAAATATTGGAATTGAGTTCAAATTCAACCTCAGACACTTATTAGTTGTCACTTAATCTCTATCTGCCTCATTTTACTCAACTGAAAATAGAGATGATAAATGTATATACTTTATATACCTCTCAGGGTTATAAGGGTCAAATGAGATATTTGTAAAGTGCTTTTCAAACCTTAAAGGACTCTATTAATGATACCTATTACTACTACTAATATCTCTCTTTTATTTTTGCTTGATGTACTTTAAAAAAATTTAAAACTAGACCTCTAATATCACAGGAATAGCAAATACCATTTGAGGAAACTCACTCCAAAAAAGAAGATTTCACCTCCTCTGCACTTGATAGGCTTCCATAGCTCCCTGGAAACACCGAACATTGGAATGCCTTGCCTAGGCCCTCCAAACGAGGTACGGCAAGGGAAAGGTCTGCAGCCTTGTCTTCCTCAAACTAGGTCCCCCCTTCCCCATAAAGCAATACTTTCTCTCAGCAGCTTAATATGGTTGATTAAATGGATCTCCCTAACAAGCAATTATAAATATGGATGGGACCATTAGTTTTGCCTATTTATAAATTACCAGGTCATAGGCACATAGACTTACAACTGGAAGGGATCTTAGAGCCATCGAGGCCAGTCTCCTATCGCAGAAGAGCAGCATTTGGGAGACTTGGGCATGACATGACTTGGCCAGGGTCATACAGGCCACATCACAGGCAGGGTTGGAAACCTGCCCTTCTTCCTTCTCACTGTAACCACTATCCAATTCTGCCTTTTTCAGTGAGTAGCACTGCTACAGTCAGGAGAAAATTCACAAAATTTCTTTATTAGAAAGGACTAAGAGGGCTTTGGCCAGCAAGGTGGCATAGTTGATAGAGCGCTTGGCCTGGAATCAGGAAGACCCATCTTGCTGAGCTCAAATGTGGCCTCACACAGTTACTTTCTGACCCTGGGTAAGTCACTTAACCCTGTTTGCCTCAGTTTTTCATCAGTAAAATAAGCTGCAGAAGTAAATAATCAACTATAGGAACAAGCACCCTAGCATATCCACATGGCCTGCTAGTACAGGTTCTTTCATCTGCTTTCCCAGGAAACATTGTTCAAAAAGCGGTTAACAATCTGCTTTAATTACATTCATTAGCTCAGGGGAAAAGTCAGCCTCCTATACATCAGAGAAAATATAAACAGAGACGTTACACCAACAGACAGGGCTCTGACTGCCTGAATCAAAGCAATATTGCTATACACTTTACATACATGACTGAATAGAGAGGGCCTTTATATCTGAGCAATAGGAGCATTTTGAATATAAATCTACTCAGCGTCTCGACCAGGGAATCCTTCTCATAAGTGAACCCCCAAAGCAAAATACCAACACAAGGTATACATATATATATATATATATATATATATATATATATATATATATATATATATATATATATATATATACTTCTCAGAGCCAGAAGACATCACAACCCTATTGACTCAGTGCCTAATTAGAAATTAGCCAAAGGTGTGAAAGCCTTTCTACAAACAAGCCTCCCCTAAGCAAACTTCCCTTAATGGGCTTTACATGAGGCCTATTAACGGGTGGGGAAGGTTTTACATCCTATTAACATCACACAAACCCCTCCATTATCTTTGCCATGAAAACCCTGAATGGGGTCATGAAGAGTTCGACATGACTGAAACCACTGAACAGGAACAGGGGCCTTCAGGTCCAGCTCAGACCTGGGCAAAATTCCTTTCTTCCTATCTCCAACAAATGGCCATCAAGCTGCCAACTTAGGAGTTTGAGAGACAGGGAGTTCACTGCTACCTGAGAAAAGACATTCCACATTTCTTCATCTCTCACTAGCAGAGGGGGTTTTGTTATTAAAACAAAATAGAACCCAACAAACTTTCATCATATAAGGTAGATTGTGAGGATGAATTCTTCTGAGCCTTTCACCAAACTATACCACATGGGATAAAGGCTTACATGAGGGTTCTGGTAGTTTAGTCTAGACAAGGAGCTCTGGGTAGAACATCTCTTTCCACTAACCTGATCACCACTAGCCCATGATTTTCTAGCAAAGTCACTGGGGAGGTAGTTACTATGGTACAGGGGTTAAGTGACTCACTTAGGGTCACAGAGGTGGGAAATCTCTGAGACCTTGGTGTAGACACAGACCTTCCTATGCCAAATGTTCTCCTCAGTGCCATGCTGCTTCTAAATCACCCTTCGTAAGAGCATCCACTTTCCTACCAAGTATCCCGCTATCATTTGTCAAGAGCCCAGATCTCTAAGGTACACCAGCTGCCAGGGATGGCTGCACAGGCGCTATTTTTTTGTCTTTTTCCATTGGAACCAATGGCTGGTTCACAGAGTAATGGTCAGGGTGGAAAGAGATGATCAATGTAAGCCCTGTGAGGGCAGGCACTTTCGCCACCATGGCTATAGGCAAAGACTAGGACCATGGCTAAACCTGCCTCTGTTACTACCCCAGTTTATATTTATATCATATTTCACACAAGGGATCTCATTGGAGTCATAGCAGCCGCATGACATACATGATGACAGTCTTATTTTCAGATGAGGAAACTGAGGTTCAGAAAGATTAAATGACTTATTCAGAATCACCAGCAAGTATCTGAGGTAGTGACTCCATGTCCAGTGCTATATCCTCCATGTGACCTTGGGGTTCTGCTTACCTCTGTTTACAATGGAAAGAGGTGGATTAGCTCATCTCCAGCTCCAAGCTCTGCATGGTTTGACAGGGACTGCGTCTGGGATATGTGGGCTTAGACATAGAAGGCATCCCTCTCTGGGGTGCTCTACACGTCTCCGCAAGCACATGCCCTGTGACCCCATGCAGTGCCAGTGTGGCAACCTTCAATCTTCCCACTTTGGACAGGAGTGATGGGTTTCCCCTTATTTTCTTAAACATGATTTTTTTTTCCACTCTCTGCAGGCAATACACAGCTTGGACACAGCCTTATGTTGCTATGTGCTCAAGCTGTAACCAAAACAAAGTCTCAGTGGAAAAGACATTTGAGGAAATCAGTGCATGTTCCTGATGACAGGGACTAGAAGTGAGGTTTATGAGCTCAGCTATTAACCAGATCACCTTAAAGCCTCCAGGTTAGGAGGAACAGAGACATCTGCTGCTTTATTGGGAACAGGTTCAAACCAATCTGCAGTAAACCCAGTCACATAAATCATGGGCCACTGAGGCCCTTGGTAGCAGGATGACTGAGTTCAGTCAATAAGAGGAAGGAGTATGTCCAGATCTGCTTGATTCCTTAGGGAAAAGAAGCCAGAAAGTTTATCCATCTTAGAGGTTTCAGAACAACTGCTCAGGGTCCCTAAGAGCCTCATCCCATCTGGCCACTCCAACATCATATCACATTACTCCTTAATACAATATCCCTGGTTAAGCCCAAATGAATCTATTTACTAGCCTCTGTGGGCAATGGAGTTGTTACCATATCAAAACATTAAAATTACAGCCCTTATGCTTATAATTGCTCATGCCACCATCCATCCATGCCAACTGCTTTAACATTCTCCCTGGGAAAGCTTCCCCAACCGAGTAAGGCCACCTGACTGATCATTCCTATCTTGTGTCTCCTCAGCAAATCAGTTCCATCCAATTCATTTCTATCCAATTCATCACATACCATGTAGAAACCACTTTGCTAGGCAGTAGGGACAGTATAAGAATCAAAGGGTTAGCATCTTCTTCCTCTTGAAATGACTTTGTCTTAATGAGCCTCAGCTCCAGACCCAAGCATGTATACTATATTCAGCCTTTGCAAAGTCTGTCCTCTAAAGAAAAGGCATAGACTCTCTTCATCACATTCTCTGGCTCCTTATAACCCACCCCGTAGCTCCAGGGAAAATCACATAAGCCTAGAGTTTCATTCTTGTCCAGGATCTACCCAAACGGGAAAAGGAAGTGGGGGTTGAAAGATATCCATTGAACAACATGAATCAGATAGGAGACACCTATTTATTTCCGCTATACAGCAGACCCAGAAGCACACATTAACAGGGAGAAAAAAAAGGACTTGAAAAAAGAAGCAGCTGTAAGATAATGAGTGTTAGACTGCCCCTAAAGGCTGAGACATTTGGCATTTCACCTCAGCTCTGTAAAGTCCAAACATTGACTGCGGGGCCCTATCTTCAAGCATATGGGGCCAGGCATTAGGCTCATCCTCGTATCTGTCATCTTCTCCCCTAAGAAACACTGTTCCAAGAGCATGTCCTGCAGTGCAGGTGGTCCTACTAAGGATACAAGATCTCCAGACCTCGCAAACTCAACACGTTCTCTCTAAACCTGGTTACTTCTATATCAAGACTTACATTTGGTAATCTATATTGTGGACTTGAAAATTTAGTTTCAGGCTCATGTAGGTAGGACATGTATTGTAGTTGTCATAGGCTCATGGCTGTCATGAATTTACAGTGGAAGAAAAGCATTTCCCACTTCCCTCAGGGAGAGACTAAAGTAGTCCTGACATGATCTGAATATAGGAAGGGAAGAGAACTCTGGAGATCACGATACCCCATTTTTTAAAGTCCACTGAGGTAATGGCCCTGTCTATTCATTATCTCAAATTACCAAGCCTTTTTAGTGGTAAGCTGTATATATCTTTAGAGTCTTCAGACATTTCCAGAGGAGCTGATCTTCCCTTTCTATCTTCATCTTTTTTTAATCCCTTTCGACTTATAAAACACAGAGGGAGATATGAGAAGTAAAATTACAACTATGCTATTTTCTCTAGTGTCAATTTTCATCTGTTTGTTGTCTTCCTATGTTCTCTATAAATGCTTTGAAAATAAACTTCTTAGTGGTGGTGTCATACTTGTCTTTTACCACAGATTCTTGGACAAGACCTTAGTAGTCGTGTAGCCCAGCACATCCCCAAAGCTGGATTTTCTGTCACATTTTTGGCAGAATAATTTTCCTTTTGACTATTTCTTACCATTTCGCAAGTTGGTGCTGATCATAAATTTCTACTCAAAATAGTCCATAAAAATTTGAAATTGATGTGCATTTTGAATTGGTTCTGACTTCAGTCACCAAGTCTCTCTGCTTGGCAAATAAAGCAAGTGTTCATTGGCTTAGGAAGATTTGACGCTCTCTTGACTCTACATCTCTCTCCCAAATTTCCCCATTTTGGAGATTTCTTTGTGTCAGTTCAATAGGCAGTAGTCTATGTCTATATATCTTTCTTTGTTGATTTCTTATTTTGACATCAATAACATTTTTATTTAGGTCAGAGTGGGGCATTGATATTGCATACCATCTCTTTTCATATTTACTGTCCTTTACTCTGGTTTTGATTTTGAACTTAAATGATTTCTACATGTGTCACCATTTTTTTGTCCTTTAGAATTCAGTCATTTTGCTGTTGTTTCTTTTTAATATCCTTTGTCATTTATCTTATCCTATGCCTTCCAAATCTTCTTAAAGAAAGGGTTCATGATTTATACACAAGGACCTTCTGAATCATCTACAAACTTTAGGCCTCTTTTTAATTTCTTTGTCTTGGCTTATATTTTTATAATAAGTTTTTATTGATGTTTTATGTTTTACATTAATTTCCTTATTATTCATCCCCCTCCCAGAGCTCCAGCCCACATAACAAAAACTATTTTTTTAAAGAAACAAGAAAGAAGAAAAAAAAATAAATAGGACTGATCGGTACTTTCAAGGGGGGAAGGCAGGGCAGTTGGGATTAAGTGACTTGCTCAAGGTCACACAGCTAGTACATGTGTCTGAGCCCGGATTTGAACTCAGGTCCTCTCCTGGCTCCAAGGCCAGTGCTCTACTCACTGCGCCATCTAGCTGCCCCCTGATGGGTACTTTCAAAAACAAACCAATCATGTACAATATGCGACATCCATGGACCTCCTCCATCCAGGAATGGGAGAATTGGAGGTGTCCTCTCCTACCTCTTCAGGACTATACTTTCTAACATTTTTTTTTTAATATTTAGCACTGTTTCCCTGTAGTTACTGATGGCACTGAGTCTTCTTGTATATGTCACTGGGCTTGGGAAGAGGCCAAGAAGCTTTTCATAGAACTGCCTCCCTCTTCATTTATACCAATAGGCTTTAACACCAATGCCATCATCCTTTTCTGTAGCTGTTTTGCTTACTTGCCATAAGCATGGGAATGAGAAATGGCCCATGAAATGCTATTTCTTATCGCATGTGTATAACCCAGATGTGTCAAACACACTCTCAAGTGCCTCCTGAATGAAATTAAAATGTAATTGAGAAATATTTAACAAAACAAACAAAAATATGAGAGAACAGAAGGTTAATCTGTGGTTTTCTAAGTCGACAACTGTCCTGCGAGGATCCTTAGGCACAGTTTAGTGGCCCCTGATACCACTAGTCTACTTACTGAATTCATCGTAGCCCACTTTAGTTCTCTTTGATGGTCTTAATCTCCAGTGACTGAACTTAATTCTTTTTGCTAACTGTATTTCAGTAATTAGTTTCTTTTTTAAATACCACATCTATTTGACTCTATACATTTTTTAATCTTGGATGGGTCTATAGGCTTCACCAGCCTGCCAAAGGGGTCCAGAATACATAATACACACACACAAACACACACACACACACTGACATACACACACACACACACACACACACACACAAGATCCCCTGCACTATGACAGGTTGCCTCTCTGAGGAGAAATCAGTAATAGCTTACATTTGTATAGCACTTATCACATGCCAAGCAATGTGCTGTGTTTTACAATTGTTTCCTCATTTTATCTTCACAACACCCCTGTGATATGGGTGTTATAATTACATCCATTTTACAGATGAAGAAACTGAGACAAACAAATGAAGTGACTTGCCCGGGGTCACACAGCTTGTAGGTATCTAAGGTCAGATTTAAACACAGATCTTCCTGACTCCAGACTCTGAGCTCTCTATTGTACAATCATCCGTGTTCCTTCTATTTAATTAAGCCTGAGTTTTATCTTCTGGTGCCATTGGGAATAGGAAGCTGATATTGAGTCCCCTTGCAATTGGCAAACTGTTGCTCAGGATGTCACATTTAGAGTATTTCAAAGTGTCAACCATGTGAAGATCTGTCCTTCTGCCATTCTTATCCTGCCTCTAACAATGCATCCTCTCTGGCTGTAACACCTAAGTGACCTCCAAAAATTCATCCCTTTGAGATCAGCCTATCATGAATCACTGTTTACAAAACTGGATGGTCCTCAGACAATGGAGATCCCATCAAACATTGGCCATACAGTTCACCACCAGGCTCCCAGTTGAAGTTCCCATCATTGGGAGGACCAACAGAGCTTTTACTCCATAGGCCTAAATTTCAAGAACCATGGTCCCTTGCGCTTGCTGAAAAGGCACTGAGGGAGAATTTCCCTGGAGAACAATCGGAGTACCGAGGGCTAGGCTGATACTGATGGATTGTTTAACAATTATGTGAGTCTCAGTTTTTCCTTCCCCTTTATCTGCTGGGCTATCAACAACATTAAAAGGACTACAAAGACCTAAGTGTAATTTTGTATTTTTCTTTGTTTCACTTGTTGAAATGGGCAGCACATTTGTCACTTGCTGGGGCACTGCTGGAGAAGAGCCTCTCTGTGCTTAACTACGCTAAAGCTCCCCTCAAAGCCTTTCCAACTTGGTGGAACTTGCCAGAGCATCTGTGTAGCTTTTGTGGACTTTGAGAAGCCACGGACATGGGCAAGCATTCAAGTCCAGATTCTGGAAGCACTAAGGTATCCATTTTCTGTATATTTGAGAGAGCAGTCCAATTGCTAGGAAGGAAAAAGGGGGAAAATCACAGAAGGAAATAAAAGGGTACTGAGACACCATTGGTAACTGCCAACCTATCTGCCTACTTTCTCAGCTCGACAAAGATTTTATGTGAATCATCTGTAGAAATATCTGGGGTGCTCTTGAGGAGAATGGAGATGGGTTTAGGAAAGCTTTTAAAAGAGGATGGGAGAGCAAAGAGTGAAGAATGAGTTTCAATGAGAGAAAGAGAGAGAGAGAGAGAGAGAGAGAGAGAGAGAGAGAGAGAGAGAGAGAATCATGTCTATAAAATATAGCTAAATGACCTTGACTTTGATTCCTAGCAAAATTCTAGAATGTATTACCAAAAGAAAGATTAGTCAATAAATTGAAAGAAAGCAGTGTTCACTCAGAGGTAGTGTGGCTTCATCCAGACCAGGTCATGCGAGACCAAGCTTGGTTCCTTTTTAGAAAGTTGTTAGGAAACCGTTACAGGGGGAATATTGCAGACGTAGCATTCTGAGATTTTAGCCAAGTGTTCACCAGTCTCTTGTACAAGGCTGATGGACAAGGAGAGATGTGGGCACAGTATGATTGGATGAATTCCTCTTGCTGTTGTTCAGTCATTCAGTCTTTGAGACCCTCCAAATTAATTGAAAACTCCCAATTGTTCCTTTTCACAGAAATGTTTACAAAAGATTGATATGCTCTGCAGAAAAACCAAAGCTTGAATGAACTTAGAACTGATTAAATACTGAGCTCTGTGGCTAATCGTTAGGTGGTCAATGTAAGAAGGAAGGAGGGATTAGGTAGAGGTCCCGAGGATCTGGGACTGGCTAAGGTCAGGGATGACAGCACACGTATCCCATTTCCATGTCACAAAGTTGGGAGACAGAGGTAACACAATGTAAGAGAGAGGATCCAAAATACACACACACACACACACACACACACACACACGTAGACAGATATAGGTGCATAGATAGATTAGAATACTATGACAAATCCAAGGAAATAAAATTTTATAGGGATGAATATAAAGTTTCACCCAGGGTTAAAAATACATTTCACACAAGATTTAAAAAAAAAGTAATTTTCACATGTATCACATAAGGGAGGTTGGGTGGGATTTAAGAAATGAGTGAGATGTGAGGAAGTTGAGGCAAAGAATGGCATTAGCGACTACTTTTGAGATATGTTACAGATGAATTCTTTGGTCAAGTACAATTTGGACTAGGTAGATTCCCTAAGTTGCATGTGATAAAATAGATAGATCAGAGGCAGCAGCTACATGACCCAGTGAATAAAGTGCTGGACCTGAAGTCAGGGAGATGAGTGTTTACATCCAGCCTCAGACACTTACTACCTGTGTGACCCTGGGGAAGTCACTGAACCTGATTTTCCTCTTATGTCAAATGGGGAAAATCATAGCTCCCGCCTTCCAGGGTTGCTGTGAAATCACACAAAGTACTTTGCAAACCTCAGAGCTCCATATAAATGTCAGTCACCATGTGTTCTGAAGTTCATTCTGCCTTTGAGATTTTGTAATCTTAGCAGGAGAGATCTGTGAGGGTCAGGAAAATCTTCTTTGAGGAGGTAACACCTGATTAACACCTTAAAGGGAAAAGAGAGAAACTGCTTCCTCATCATATCCTCCAAGCCCCGTCAAGACAAAGGGATGAGAAGTTTAGGAAACACTAAAAATCTAAGAACAAGAAATGGAGAGCGATGATGGGCAGATGTCTGTTAGCAGTCCTCTCTTTGCCCCAGATGGTTATTGGGTAGCCTGAGCCCTGATCTCACTTCCAACTTAGAGATTCTAAAATCTTCTCTTCCTTCTGGACAAACCGAGATAATGTGGAGATCAGTGGCTTCCTATCTGATGAACAACCACACCTCAGAAGTGCTGATTAAATAACAGTAGTAAGAGAAATGAAAACTGAAAGAATTCCCTAATGTCACCTCATGTACTGAAGAATGGCAAAGATGAGAAACATGTGAACAGTCATTGAGTAAAGGGCTGTGAGGAAACAGACCCTTAAACACAGTCAAGGTTGCTGAGAATTGGGACCATCACTTGGATGCCAATACGTTATTCTGAAAGAAAAATGACTAAGTTGCCCATCTACTTTGACCTAAGTATCCCCATATGCCCCTGGTCCCCCACTTTGTAGACCACTGCACTCCTCCCCCATTTGTTGGCAATGTTGTAGAAAGAATTCCTGCCATGGGTGGGTGGTTGGACTTGCTTACCTCTAACATCCCTTCCAAATCCAAGATTCTCTGAAAAGGGAGTGGGGAATTGAAGGGGAAGGAATTGTTGAAATGTAGGGGAAATACAATATGGCCTTGGACTTAAAAGCCCTTATCTTGCTTGATCCAAGCTGTCAACATGAGTGTCATTCAGTCTCCATCTCTCTGTAAGAGGGTAGTATTAACCTCCACATAGAGCTCCCAGGGCCTAAGCCAATTTGGAAGAATTCAGGAGCCTGGGCCTCTGCATTCCACGGAGCTTTTTGGAAAAGATGTCTTGGGGTTTTGCCTATGTTCTGGGCATCATCCTCACCTACCCCTCATGACATACAGATACTATGTGTTTCCAAAAAGAGTTTTTTTTCCTGAATTTCTGACAATTTGGGCAGCTCTGTATGCTCACGATGGTTACGATGATTTCCCTCCTCAGATTTCACATTGGCTTGAGAACTGAAACATTGTACAACTCAAAGCTTGAGGTTTTGGTTTCTGAGCTGGAGAGAGGATTGTGCAAAGGGTACCCTAATTCCTCCTTGTGGGCTCAGAGTTATCCTAAGGGCACAAGTTGGCTGGGACAAGGCAGTTTCAGAATTAAGGGAGGACCTCCTTCTAAGCCCTTTGACAGCTGCTCCACAGACCCTGAGAGCCTTGGAAAGCCAATAGCCTGAAGGGTCATCCCTTCACCCCTGCTAAAGAAGAGTATGCAGACAAAAGGGCAGCTTACACATCACTGCTTGCAGCTTCCCGTCGCCCAAAGTAAGAAGTCACTCATGAGCACCGTCCTTACAAACCACAGCTCACAGGATGTGGGCTCAAAGCCTTATGCAACTCCTGGCATGTTGACAATCTGCCTTATCCCTCTTCAAATACATGTTTTTTAAGGTTTTTATGTATGTATTTGAAAACCACAGGCATTAGTCTCACTCTGACTTCCCCTTGGCACGCGGCATGTTCTGGTCTCCAATCACGGACCAGATTTGTAAAGAATCTCTGATGAGCATTCAGCCTCAAGCTTAATACAGAGACCCTCCCCTTTGCCAATGCAGAGAATGCCAGACAGAGGTCAGGCTTTAGGACAAAAGATGAGGGACAACCGCAGCTCTTTCGCATTCTCCAGGTTTCTTTAGGTTGTTTAACCAGGGTGTTGGATGGGAGACCTTAAGCTTTTAAGAAAATAAAAAAAGGTGCTTTTGGAAATTCCCTCAAAAGTCCACTGCAACATTTTCCCCTTCACTTTCGAAATAAAACTAGTCACTCTTTTAAAACAAGTTGAACAGCAAACAGTACAACACTGTGAAAAGAAAATTCTTATTCTCCTGTGATCAGGAGCAGGCTGGCACTGGGTTGCAATGACCTCCAGAAGAGAGGGTGAACAAATTCCCATGAAGACACTTGCCAAAACAGAGTTTCAAGGCATGGCTGAGTCTTTTTGTTCCTCTCTTCTATGCAAAATATTAGAAGGGAACCATGGACTCATCTCTGGGCATGAGTAGAAGTGCTTCATCTGACAGTGGGAACTACAATCCTTACCCCTGTGACATTCATTTGAGATATGCTCACCAGATTGCGCCCTACTGGCCCTACTCCCTGACCCAGAGAGTGGCACCCCATAGGAGATAGGACTCAGATAGATAGAATACTCATTTATTAAGTACTTTGTGCCAGGCAATGTACCAATCTTTGGGTATCCAAGATAATGCCTGCCCTCAAGGAGTTTTTAAATTCTAATAAACAAAAACAGTGCATGAAGGGGTAGTAGGAAGAAAAGGAGAGGAGGTGACACTAGCCCTTATGGTTTAGAAATGGAGGATGAGAAGAGACATGGAGACCTGGTACTGGGAATATAAGGACACAATCAGAGCTCATCATCAAAGGAGCACGGTCTAAGTCTTTATTGAAGGTTAGATCTGGATAGTGGTCAGAATAGAGGAAAACCCCAAATATGTGCCTTATGTGGAGAACCTGTCCTTGGAGATTCCTCATAATTTAGTAAAGTAAGGTGAACTTTGAACTTTTGCAGTTCCTATTAGTTCTCTCTGTCTCTTAGAAATCAATTATACAGTTTTCTGCTGTGTCTGGCACCCACTACAATCATGTTCTCTATGATGATACTGGGCTGAGCATTGAATGGATAGATGGACAAATGGATGGATCGATGGATGAAGAAAGAACAGATGAAGTGAATTCATCCAACAGTTATTGGCCAATTACTTTTGGCAGAGAATTAACTGAATAAAACACTGTCTCATCTGTCATTGATTGAAAAAGTTAAAGTCCAAAAATCTCTTGATGGGCCATGTCAAATTTAAAGATATAAAAATTGATGAGAAAATATCAGGTATAACACTTGTATTTATTTAAAATTAGTTCCTTAAGTCTACAATTAAGGGAGATCTATGGCTCACTGTCCCTTTGGGAAGAAAAGTCTGGGAATTTTAGAGGTTTAAAAGCTCAGAGTGAGGTAATGATATGATATGACCATCTAAAGAAGCCAATCCCCTTACAGGCTACATGATGAGAAATAATTTCCAGGAATCGGAGTTAGAGCTTGGCTGTCCTCTGTCCTGGTTGGACTACAACTGGAATGTTGCATTTTGTTGTGGGACATTTTAGAGAGGACACTGATGAACTGGAGTGTGTTCAGAGCGTGGGAGCTAAGGTGATGAAGGGCTTCAAGTTGAGGTCATATGAGGCTCAGTTCAAGGCACCAAGGCTGCCCAGAGACAGCACAATAGATCTCATCTGATCCTTAAAGGGCTGCCATATGGAAGATGGATTAGATCTGTGCTGTTGGCCTCAGAGGGAATAAATGATGAGATGGGTAGAAACATCCAGGGTAACATGATTAAGTTGTAATCCACATTCGTGGGAGAAATTTCCAAATCAATGAGATGATAGATTCACTTGAGAGGAAAGAAGAATTTCCTAACAGAGCCATCCCAAATTTCACTGGGCTGCCTTTGGAGATGATAGTTTTCACTTGATAGGAATTATTCTAATAAGGTCTGGATGACCAATTTTTGACCAATCAAAAACTCTGTGTTAAGTGACCACTCTGTTCTGGGTACTGTGTCAGTCACTCAGGTATGTAGTAGAGGGGATTCCTTTTTCAGGTGGGAGTAAAATTAGATGGCTACTGATGTCTCTTCTAATGTTGGTGATCTCATCCTTCTACTCAATGACTTCATACTCTTTGCCACCATTTGGGGCGTCAATATTAGTGGCTATTAATTGAAGAGGAACAGTTAATGTAAAAGGAGTCTTGAGGACTCCCTTTTCCTTCATCATTAAAAAAAAAGGCAAATAATATGACATCAAGATTTGACTTTTTATTTTTTTGGCTCCCAGATGAAGGAGGTGGGGAATGGAGAGCAATAAAGAGCAGAGGGGATGGTTATGAGCAAGGAAGGAGCTCACAGCAATGCTGAACTCTAATATGTGATTTGGAGATGAGGTATGTGACTCTAATTATCTAATATTTCCTTGCGCCTCAGGAGAAATACGGACTTCATTCCTTGCTTTCTCAGGCTGGCATACTGGACAGAGAGTACAAACCGTGTGGAGGGGAGTGGCTTCCATGGGATGGAAGTAAGTCCCTTCCAGATATTACCACACTGTTTCACTACCCCACCTGCCCCACCAATATGGAAGGGTTCACTCACTTTGTGTGTGGCCCAATCCACTTCAAATAGACATCTCTTTAGAGAGTCTGGTGGAGTGGGATCAAGATTAGTGTCCTTCCTCTGACCCCAGTAACATAATAGCTATGGAGTGTATGAGATAATCAGGTGGGGATAGCATCTCTGGTGTTAGGGCTTGCTGAATTCTTTTCAGGGCTGCTCATCCAAATTTGGTGCCCACTTACCACTCAACTCTCATCTACGACTCCAAGAAACTACAGCATGCACAATAGCCACACCCTAATGAAACCATCTGGGTAGATGGGCTAATCCAGGTTGACAGTAACCGATGGGTCTCATACCCATTGGTAAATTAGAGGAGTATCTACTCCAAGCACATGAAGGCTTCCCTTGGCATAATGGGTGGATGAGAACAATTGTTCCAATGGTCATGAAGGTGACTAAAGGAGGTGCTGTGCAGTGCTTAGAGTCTGGTCAGATGTTGGAGATGCCAAGGTCATTCGCTGCATCCTGGGTCTTCACCAGTTGTCTTGATTTATCCTGCTACTGGACTTTGATGGCTCTGCAAGAAAGAATGAGGCTGCCAACTTTGTGCAGCTCTGCCTCACTGAACTCTAATTTGCATGAAAGTCTAAGGCATCATCCACCATCCATTATTTTACCTTAACATCATGATGGCATTGAAAAAAAAATGAAAGAGGAACAACAGTAGCTAAGGGCACATGGTAGATGTAGCCTGAATCCCACCTAGGTTAGCCTTAAATAGAGTTTAGAGCTTCCTTTTCTCTTTCTTTTTCTGGGGGAAGGGGTGGTTAAGTAGAGGTGACTGAGTCACAATCCTCGGATGTATGTTTGTCGACTTAGAGATAACCCTGTGAGGAGGGTACACCTACAAAACCCAGGTCCCTCAGACATATCTGATTGGTAGCAAGTACTATGGCACATTCTGGAGAAGATGAGGAGCAATGGCAGGGGTGTCTCCCACTGTGACTGACCCTCAAGAAAACATAGAGCTGGAGAGACTTGTTTGTACAGTGAAGATGTGTGGAGAGTAGGGGAAAAGCGAGTACAATAGTCCCCCAAACTCCTTTATGTTTTGATGGTTTTGAGACAGAGTGGAAGGGGATTCCAACTTGGAATCTAAAAGCAATCACCTGTGCCCATGTGAGTTTAAGTAAGAGATTCAAGAACTTTTACTTTGATGCTGCTACATTGAGGACTTTGGAAATTTCACTTGGAGGCAGTTCATGCTTATTTTAAAATGGCTTGGACAGGTATGCCAAGGAGAGAAATTTTGAGCCTTGAGTGAGAACTCAGGGATGTACAGTTGGCCTTTCAAAGCTCAGTGCTGGCAGATTCCACTTTCTTGGGGCAAAGGGATGGGGAAGGATGTTCATGCTACATTATTCTAATAATTTGCCAATTTTGCCTGTTTGTGAAATGCTGCCAAAAGAACCCACCAACATTTCATTCCTCCCCCATTGACAGGCCAGCTAAGCATTTCAACATTTCCTTTGGCTATCTTGATAGACATTCATTGCCTTGGGGACTGTAACAATATTTGACATGGTGAGTTAAGGTTGGGGGTGGGGAAAGAGGTAAACATAAAAGGGGGTACAGGGTGGGGTAGATTTATTCCAGAATGGGGATTTGTATTATGTCCAAATGTAATGTTCTTTTTTTGTACATATGGGACAGATGAGGGATAAATCTGAAGGAAAAACAAAATAAGTAAACAAATCTTTTCAGAACAAACTTTTAAAATCCCTTAGAGGGGCCAAAAGGAAGTTAGCCAAAGTCTGTCATTGTTTTTTTTTTCTTTCTGAATATCCACCAAGTGTTCCCAACCTCAAGTGGAGAGAAAGGCAAGAAAATGATGTTGTAACTATTTGTGGTCTGTATCCCATATTAATGGCCTCTGCAAAAACAAAACAAACCTAATCTCAAACACAATTTTCATCTTCAAAGATTGGCTGAGTCTCCAAAGGACGTATTTCCACTTCACTGGTCGCCAAGCCTGACGACATTAATCCTGTAGATTAGCAGGCACCAAAAATCTCCTGGGGGTCATAAGTATGTCTTCCAGAAGTTGTCATGCTGTGTCCCAACCATTTCCCAGGATCCACAGCCCAGGAGCACTGGGTCACAGGGTACCAGGCACTGTCATGTGGTCAGCATCCAAACTGGAAAGCCATTCTCTAGATCTTTCCTAAAAAGCACACTACTGAACCTGGCCCTACAGGTGGAGAAGGCTGGGGATGTATTATGACAGTCTCATCAGCTTCAATTGACTGTTCAGCTGCTGGACATTACACTTGCATGACTTGGGAAAATAGGACAAGGTTCCTTGTGGCTGCCCTGGGGCAATAGATGCTGTATCAGGTGAGTGTCAGGCAGAAGGATTTCCAAAGAGCATTCGACCTAAACATCTTCCACACAATGACACTACAGTAGTCTAAGGAAGCTACAACTCGAGTCATATGGGCCTGACATGACAGAACAAAAGAGTCGTACAATTTTAAATGTGGAAATCTCCTCACGATCTATCTAGTCTAGCTAATATTGCCCTTCCCCCTCAATAAAAATCCCACTACCATATGCCCTACAAGTGGCCCTCCACCCTGTATTTGAAGCCCAACCATGATGAATGATGCAACCCAACTCATTTTTGTAGGGAGATTTGGCTGAATCTAAGAGGCAGACACCTCTATTTGCAGATCCTAGTTATTGTCCTAGGAACCAAAAAGAACTATTTTAATTATTCAACATGCCAGACCTTCTTGTATTTGAAAGCAACTGTCATATGTGCCTTAAATTTTTTTTTCAGACAGCATCCCTGTCCCGATGAAGTTTACTTAACTAAAATCATTCATGCTATACAGATAATGAAATCTGTTCTCTACAGTCCTCCCTTCCTTGCAGCCATCTCTCTTCATTATCAAGGAATTTGGTCCCCAGCTCACTGTCCCTTAGCCCTGTACCTTACTTTTTAGGGGATTTCTGCATTCATGCTCATATTTAATCGAACATTCTACCCTCCCAGTTCCTCAGTCTCTCAAATCCCATCACCTATACTTCCACTCTACCTCAGCCATAGGCAGGGATGGCCTTAGCCTAGAGCTCACCACCCCCACAGGTATACAACTCATTTTGACCCAGACCTCCAGTAATACTCTACATGAGCACAACCACCTCTCATACCCAAAGTCATACCATCATACTTCTAGAGCTAGTAAGAACCTCTATATGCACACATTGTGTTCCCTTAAGGAATGTAGGCTCTTTGAAGGCAAGGAATCTCCTTTTATTCTTTATTCCCCAATGTCTAGTACGATACTTGGGACTAATGGGTGACTAATACATGCTTTTTTGTTATTTGATGCAAATTTTGAATTCCATGAATGAGAAATGTAGTATAGGGATAAGTAAGAAAAGAAACAGGATATATGTAGTTGGAAAATTAGTTATGACAGGTGGTTGCAGTGTGAAAATGGGCTTCTAAGAAGTAATTTTTTAAATGTTGCTTTCAAATTTCTGACAATTTCAGAGATCAATAGGGGTTCCATGAATAAATAATTTTAATGATCATAGAATAGAAAACCAGCAAAACTGACTTACACACATACGTGGGGAACTTGATTTTCAAGATTCATTAACTGGGGTCCAGGTGGGGAATATCATTCACCCCCCCAATTGAAACATTTTTTTCTTTTGGCTAAAAAGCTTAAAAATCACTCTAACAAAGCCATTATCATCATTTATTTTCCTGGGAGCCCCCTTTTGGAAGATAGAGAAGATAACAGCTTTGTTCAATTTTAAAGCAAATAATCCTCCTTGAAGACAATATTTAAGGATACTGTTATCAATTCCATCCAAGTCATACATACTCTATGCAAGAAACACATGATCTGGCTATTTTCTAAATCTTTACCAAAATGATTTAACCACTAGAAATAGGATATGGTAGGGAATCATTCATGTGGCAGGCTTGAGGAGAGGAATACATGATGAGTATTTCAGTGGCAGGCCAGTCTTGATCAAAATCACCCAATTGGTGTTTAGGCTTTAGATAATCCCCTAATTTACCACCCACCTCCCCTTTTCTTCTACCATGGATGAAGTGTCTTCATATTGCCCATTAGAGTGTCCCACGAAGCCCTGACCTCCCAGGACTTGACTTTTTTTTTTACTCTTTCTTCTTCCCTAATCCAAATGGACATATCCTGTGTTTCATTAATTCAGGACCCTTCTTTCCACTATGCTGATTGATTAAATGAATCCCTATGATTGGAGACTCACAGCTTTTATGTCTTTATTTCCTGTCTGAGACAAAAGTTTTGCGTGTGAATAGCAGCTTTCATCAGATAATGTCCACAGGCCAGTAACCTTTTAGGAACTTGGCACCAATTGACCTAATTCTGTCTCATGGGGGGCAGGCATTAAAAGGGATAAACAAAAACCAATTTGTCCATATAAATTCTGCTATGCCTTGTGCTTTATTTGCATGTGATAGACTTACAATGCCTACCTTGGCCTTTAGGAAGGACCTACTGATATTTTATCTACCTAACCAGGACATGGGAAAGAAGTTCTTGGTGACTCTGGCTTTGTAGCACTCCTCAGGTTGTTGCTGCATCCACCACCACTGTCACCATCACCACAACCACCACCACCATTATCATTGTCAGCCACATCATTCAGGCATCTGTTATCCTAGCCTCACCAACACCAACAATCATGATGGCTGTCACACATTTCCCATATTCCAGTAGCTGATACTTACACTGCACTTTACAAAGGACACTATTTATGGGTTTCATGGGGTCCTTACAGCAATGTGATGAGATAGGCAGAATAGGTATCATTGTCCCACCCCTTTTTTTATACAGATGTGAAAACTGAGGCACAGAAAGTATGATAGATTTGCCCCAAGCCATATGGCTATTGAAAAGCAGACAAAACCCCAGGGTCTCCCCATTTACTTTTTAGTGCTCCTATTTGAGAGGCCTAGTGCAAACAAGACTTTGAGCTTCTGGGGATAAAAGCAGGTATAATCCATGGCCCATACACTTAAGGATTTACTTACATTCTACTTGAAGTGACAGGATATATAGAAAAAAAAGACATTTAAAAGCCAACCCAAATGGCAAGGATGGCAGAAATGAAATGACTTACATAGGGAAGCAATGCAGCCACAGCTGGAAAGAAGCTGTTCTGACCAAGCACCAAGCTGTTGGGCAGGTGGTCCTGGAGGAGGGGCAATTGTTGCTGAGCTGAGCTTTGAACAGAAGACAGGACTCAGATGAGTGGGAAAAGACAGAGGGGATGATTTCAGGGAGGAAGAAGAACACAAGCAAAGGCAAAGTCATAGGAATGCACATGTGCTTCAAGTATGTGTTTGTGGCAAGAACAACTAGTCTGCAGGGGAGCATTCATGAATGGGGAAGAATGGTATATGAGACTAGAGATAGCTTTTATGTCTTTAAGTGCTGAAGACTTGCTGAGCAAGAAGTTTCAAATTCTATCTGAGACACTTACTAGCTGTATGACCCTGGGAAAATTACTTATCCTCTCTCTGTCTAAGTTTCTTCATTTGTTAAATGGGGATAATAAGAGCACCTACCTCACAGGGCTGTTATGAGGAACAAATGAGATACAATATACAAAATGCCTCAGTCTTAAGGAAATATATGATTCCTGACTATCATCGTCATCACCGTTGTCACCATCGTCACCATCGTCATCATCGTCACCACCATCGTCACCGTCGTCACCATCGTCACCATCGTCATCATCGTCACCACCATTGTCACCACCATCGTCACCATCGTCGCCATCCATCATCGTCATCACCATCGTCATCATCATCACCATCATCACCGTCATCACTGTCATCACCATTGTCATCATCACCACCATCGTCACTGTCGTCACCGTCATCACCATCGTCACCATCGTCACCATCATCATTTGCAAAGAGAATGCCTTAGGAAGATTAATAAAGTGAGCATATAATGGTTGGCTTAGATCAGGGTGGTTATTGTCAGGGTGGGCAATGAGTAAGATGGTCACTAAAACTGTTTAGGGAGAAAACGACAACAAAATATATGAAGATTGTAATTGTAGATTAGGGTGACCTGAGAATCTATCAAATCTCAAACTGTCATTTTATATATGAGGACATTCCGGCATAGAAATAAGAAGGAACTTGCCCCAAGTCACATGTAAAATTTGAATTAGAATGAATTCTAGAACTCATATGTGTTGATTGCAATCCTAGTGGCCTTGCCACTAAACAACAGTGCTGTGGAAGCACCATGTTTTCTTTGCAGAACATATTGAGTTTGAGGTGCCCTAGACATCCAGATGGAAATATCTGGCAGAGAAAGGGAGATGGAACATAGGAGAGAGCTAAGGACTGGAGGCCATATATTTGGGAGTCCACAATATAGAGATCAGAGTTGAAGCCTTGAGGGATGAATAAGATCTGGCGAATGAGCATATATCCACAAACACTAAAGAATGGCAGGAGAATGCATTTGTACCCTGAACTCACTTCATATTCAGACACTAATTTGACAAGGTATTCATGCTTTAATTATATGTTATCTCAGACTTTGTATAAAGGTCTAAAACACTATATCCACCTACACACCTCCCATACTTCTTTATATGGCAAAAATTAGGTGGCCCAGAAAATGTGTCTGTATGTCAGAAAGCTTTGAGGGTTGGGGAATGGGGACAGGAGACTACAGGAAAGGAAGCTTACAGAACTGCAGAGCAAATAGCAAAGGAGCCCTAAAAGATTGCATATCTTCTCACAGAACAGACCTAACCATACAAGGAATGCAATTTTAAAATCCTATGCTACCACGGGCCAGGGAGTAGCCCAGTTTGTTGCGATTTCCAATGAATGACATCAGCCCAGTGTAGGTCTCAATGAGAATGGGTTCTGTTGACACCATCACTCCTTTTCCTCTTCCAGGTCCTGAGGAGGTCTTGTGAGCATTCTGAACAGCAGGCACAAGGTTAGCTGTAAATGCAGACATCTGAGGAGATAAAATAGAAGAGCCCAGAGTTAAAAAAACAACCTAGCAGAAATGTTCTTAGTATGTAACAAAAAAAACACAAAACACTTTTCCCAGGACACCAGAATTTAGAACATTGAAGGAGTACAAAGAGCACAGTGGCTGCTTAAGCTTTGTATGGTGATTAACTAATTAAGGAAATAAAATGTGCCCCTTTGGACAATCTGAACTTCCAAAGAATCATCTTTGGCAGCTAGGTGGTGCAGTGAATGGAGCACCAGGTCTGGAGTCAGGAAGATCTGAGTTCAGATCTGGCCTCAGACACTTACTAGTTATGTGACCCTGGGCAAGTCACTTGACTTCTATTTGGCTCAGTTCCTCATCTGTAAAATTAGGACACACTGGAGAAGGAAATGGCAAACTACTTTAGTATCTTTGCCAAATAGACCCCATGGACAAGTTCATGGGTCTTAAGAAGCCAGGCTAGACTGAACAGCAACTAGAACATTTAGATTCCTTCAGCAGTGTAGAAACACTTGAGTTTAGAGTTGGGATAGAAAGAACAATTAATTAAAATGGGCAGCACACAACAGTGTAGTCAGCTGCTGAAGTCTAGGTGAAGCCATCCCTTTCACCCTCCTCCCCATGACAGTTTCCCAACTGCGACTTCAGGTTAATCTGTCAGTCCCAGTGATCTCTGGCTTCTGGCCACAAGACATCATAGTGGCATCTCTCTGGGATCTCTTATTCCATCCAATTCAATTGATCTTCAGAAGTTGATTTGAGGCCATCTGCTGTACCTGGTACTT